>NW_025533768.1:127500-445966 GCF_020615455.1 Coregonus clupeaformis | reverse complement strand
ATTAATGCAAAATCAATCAATCAATCAATTTTTATTTTATATAGCCCTTCTTACATCAGCTAATATCTCGAAAGTGCTGTGCACAGATAAACCCAGCCTAAAACCCAAACAGCTAGTAATGCAGGTGTAGAAGCACGGTGGCTAGGAAAAACTCCCTAGAAAGGCGAAACCAGGAAGAAACCTAGAGAGGAACCAGGCTATGAGGGGTGGCCAGTCCTCTTCAGAAAGCTGTCGGGTAAGAAGAATTATAACAGAACCATGCCAAGATGTTCAAAAATGTTCATAAGTGACAAACATGGTCAAAGACATAATCAGGAATAAATCTCAGTTGGCTTTTCATAGCCGATCATTAAGAGTTGAAAACAGCAGGTCTGGGACAGGTAGGGGTTCCTATAACCCAGGCAGAACAGTTGAAACTGGAATAGCAGCAAGGCCAGGCGGACTGGGGACAGCAAGGAGTCACCACGGCCGGTAGTCCTAACGTATGGTCCTAGGGCTCAGGTCTCTCAGTTGGCTTTTCATAGCCGATCATTAGAGAGTTGAAAACAGCAGAACTGGGATAGGTAGGGGTTTCGTAACCGCAGGCAGAACAGTTGAAACTGGAACAGCAGCAAGCCCAGGCGGACTGGGGACAGCAAGGTGTCATCATGCCCGGTAGTCCTGACATGGTCCTAGGGCTCCGGTTCTCAGAGAGAAAGAGAGAACGAGAGAATTAGAGAGAAAGCCTACTTAAATTCACACGGACACTGGATAAGACAGGAGAAGTACTCCAGGTATAACCAACTAACCCCAGCCCCCCCCGACACATAAACTACTGCAGCATAAATACTGGAGGCTGAGACAGAGGTGGTCCGAGACACTGTGGCCCCATCCGAAGAAACCCCGGACAGGGCCAAACCAGGAAGGGGATCTAACCCCACCCCACTCTGCCAAAGCACAGCCCCAGCACCACTAGAGGGATATCCTCAACCACCAACCCCACAATCCTGAGACAAGGCCGAGTATAAGCCCACAGAGGTCTCCACCACAGCACAAACCAGGGGCGCCACCCAGACAGGAAGATCACGTCAGTAACTCAACCCACTCCAAGTGACGCACCCCTCCCAGGGACATGAAAGAGCACCAGCAAGCCAGTCGACTCAGCCCCTGCAACAGGGTTAGAGGCAGAGAACCCCAGTGAGAGGGGAACCGGCCTGGCAGCAGGGAAAGGGCTTTCGTTGCTCCAGAGCCTTTCCGTTCACCTTCACACTCCTCGGGCCAGACTACACTCAATCATATGACCTACTGAAGAGATAAGTCTTCAGTAAAGACTTAAAGGTTGAGACCGAGTCTGCGTCTCTCACACATGGGTAGGCAGACTGTTCCATAAAAATGGAGATCTATAGGGAGAAAGCCCTGCCTCCGGCTGTTTGCTTAGAAATTCTAGGGACAATTAGGGAGGCTCATGCGTCTTCTGACCGTAAGCGTACGTATTGGTATGTACGGCAGGACCAACCTCGAAAGATAGGTAGGAGCAAGCCCATGTAACGCTTTATAGGTTAACAGTAAAACCTTGAAATCAGCCCTTGCCTTATACAGGAAGTAGCAGTGTAGGGAAGCTAGCACTGGAGTAATATGATCAAATTTCTTGGTTCTGAAGTCAGGATTCTAGCGAGCCGTATTTAGCACTAACTGAAGTTTATTTAGTGCTTTATCCGGGTAGCTCGGAAAATAGAGCATTGCAGTATTCTAACCTAGAAGTAACAAATGCATGGATTAATTTTTCTGCATCATTTTTGGACAGAAAATTTCTGATTTTTGCAATGTTAAGTAGATGGAAAAAAGCTGTCCTTCGAAACAGTCTTGATTATGTTCACAAAAGAGAGATCAGGGTCAAGAGTAACGCCGGGGTCCTTTCACAGTTTTATTTGAGACGACTTTACAACCATCAAGATGAATTGTCAGATTTAATAGAAGATCTCTTTGTTTCTTGGGACCTAGAACAAGCATCTCGTTTTGTCCGAGTTTAGTGAAAAGTTTTCCAGCCATCCACTTCCCTATGTCTGAAACATAGGCTTCTAAGCGAGGGCAATTTTGGGGGCTTCACCATGTTTCATTGAAATGTACAGCTGTGTGTCATCCGCATAGCAGTGAAAGTTAACATTATGTTTTCGAATAACATCCCCAAGAGGTAAAATATAGAAGAAACAATAGTGGTCCTAAACGGAACCTTGAGGAACACCGAAATGTACAGTTGATTTGTTCGGAGGACAACCATTCACAGAGACAAACTGATATCTTTCCACAGGTAAGATCAAACCAGGCCAGAACTTGTCCGTTAGACCAATTTGGGTTTCCAATCTCTCCAAAGAATGTGGTGATCGATGGTGTCAAAGGCAGCACACTAAGGTCTAGTAGCACGAGGACAGATGCAGAGCCTCGGTCTGACGCCATTAAAAAGGGTCATTTACCACCTCTGAAGTGCAAGGTCTCAGTGCTATGATGTCTAAAACCAGACTGAAGCATTTCGTATACATTGTTTGTCTTCAGAAAGGCAGTGAGTTGCTGCGCAACAGCTTTTTCTAAAATAATTTTGAGAGGAATGGAAGATTCCGATATAGGCCGATAGTTTTATATTTTCCGGGTCAAGGTTTGGCTTTTCAAGAGAGGCTTTATCACTGCCACTTTTAAGTGAGTTTGGTGTACATCCGATGGATAGAGAGCTGTTTATTATGTTCAACATAGGAGGGCCAAGCACAGGGGGAAGCAGCTCCTTCAGCAGTTTAGTAGGAATAGGATCCATTGTAGCTTGAAGGTTTAGAGGCCATGATTATTTTCATCATTGGGTAGAGATATAGTACTAAAACACTTAGTGTCTCTCGATCCCAGGCCCTCGCGAGAGTCTGCTGCAGATCCAGGACAGCTAAGCCCTGGAGGAATACGCAGATTCAAAGAGGAGTCCCGAATTTGCTTTCTAATGGTCATGATCTTTTCCTCAAAGAAGTTCATGAATTTATTACTGCTGAAGTGAAAGCCATCCTCTCTTGGGAATGCTGCTTTTTAGTTAGCTTTGCAACAGATATCAAAAAGAAATTTTGGATTATTCTTATTTTCCTCGATTAAGTTGGAAAAGTGAGGATGATCGAGCAGCAGTGAGGGCTCTTCGGTACTGCACGGTACTGTCTTTCCAAGCTAGTCGGAAGACTTCCAGTTTGGTGTGGCGCCATTTCCGTTCCAATTTCCTGGAAGCTTGCTTCAAAGCTCGGGTATTTTCTGTATACCAGGAGCTAGTTTCTTATGACAAATGTTTTTCGTTTTTTAGGGAGGTGCAACTGCATCTAGGGGTATTGCGCGAAGGTTAAATTGAGTTCCCTCAGTTAAGTGGTTAACTGATTTTTGTCCTCTGACATCCTTGGGTAGGCAGAAGGAGTCTGGAAGGGCATCAAGGAATTTTTGTGTTGTCTGAGAATTTATAGCACGACTTTTGATGCTCCTTGGTTGGGGTCTGAGCAGATTATTTGTTGCGATTGCAAACGTAATAAAAATGGTGGTCCGATAGTCGCAGGATTTTGTGGAAAAACATTAAGATCTACAACATTTATTCCATGGGACAAAACTAGGTCCAGAGAGTATGACTGTGGCAGTGAGTAGGTCCAGAGACATGTTGGACAAAACCCACTGAGTCGATGATGGCTCCGAAAGACTTTTGGAGTGGGTCCGTGAGACTTCTCCATGTGAATATTAAAATCACCAAAAAATTAGAATATGATCTGCTATGACTACAAGGTCTGATAGAATTCAGGAAACTCAGAGAGAACGCTGTATATGGCCCAGGAGGCCTGTAAACAGTAGCTATAAAAAGTGATTGAGTAGGCTGCATAGATTTCATGACTAGAAGCTCAAAAAGATGAAAACGCCATTTTTTTTGTAAAATTGAAATTTGCTATCGTAAATGTTAGCAACACCTCCGCCCTTGCGTGCGGGATGCACGGGGGAATATGGTCACTAGTGTAACCAGGAGGTGAGGCCTCATTTAACACAGCAAATTCATCAGGCTTAAGCCATGTTTCAGTCAGGCCAATCAGCATCAAGATTATGATCAGTGATTAGTTCATTGACTATGACTGCCTTTGAAGTGAGGGATCTAACATTAAGTAACCCTATTTTGAGATGTGAGGTATCACGATCTCTTTCAATAATGGCAGGAATGGAGGAGGTCTTTATCCTAATAAGATTGCTGGGGTGAACACCGCCATGTTTAGTTTGCCCAACCTAGGTCGAGGCACAGACACAGTCTCAATGGGTATGGCTGAGCTGACTACACTGACTATGCTGTTGGCAGACTCCACTAAGCTGGCAGGTTGGCTAACAGCCTGCTGCCTGGCCTGCACCCTATTTCACTGTGGGGCTAGAGGAGTTAGAGCCCCTATCTATGTTGGTAGATAAGAGGGAGAGCACCCCTCCCAGCTAGGGGATGGAGTCCGTCACTCCTCAGCAGGTCAGGCTTGGTCCTGTTTGTGGGTGAGTCCCAGAAAGAGGGCCAATTATCCACAAATGTTATCTTTTGGGAGGGCAGAAAACAGTTTTCAACCAGCGATTGAGTGCTGAGACTCTGCTGTAGAGCTCGTCACTTCCCCTAACTGGGAGGGGCCCAGAGACAATTACTCGATGCCTACACATCTTTCTAGCTAATTTACACACTGAAGCTATGTTGCACTTGGTGACCTCTGACTGTTTCATCCTAACATCGTTGGTGCCGACGTGGATAACAATATCTCTATACTCACTCTACACTTTCGCCAGTTTTAGCTTTAGCCAGCACCATCTTTAGATTAGCCTTAACGTCGGTAGCCCTGCCCCTGGTAAACAGTGTATGATCGCTGGGTGATTCGTTTTAAGTCTAATACTGCGGGTAATGGAGTCAGCCAATGACCAGGGTTTTCAATTTGTCAGAGCTAATGGTGGGAGCCTTCGGCGTCTCAGACCCCGTAATGGGAGGAGTAGAGACAAGAGAAGACTCAGACTCAGACTCCGACTCGCTACATAATGGGAAAACCGGTTGAAGGTTTCTGTCGGCTGAATGAGCGACACCGGTTGAGCATTCCAACAGTATTTCCCTCCAGAAGCCATGAGAAAGTTGTCCGCTGCGGGGACTGTGCGGGGGATTTATACTAACGTTACTGTCTGTACTTACTGGTGGCACAGACGCTGTTTCTTCCTTTCCCTACACTGAAATTACCCTTGCCTAACGATTGCGTCTGAAGCTGGGCTTGTAGCACAGCTATTCTCGCCGTGAAGGCGATCGTTCTCCCTGTATATTATGAGTACAGCGACTGCAATTGGAAGACATCATGTTAATGTTACTACTTAGCTTCGGCTGTTGAAGATGTTGACGAACCATGTCCAGATAAAGCGTCCGGAGGTAAAAAGTTGAATAAGGAAAAGTTGCGATGGAAAATAAAGTAAAATTGGCAGCTAAAACGCACAGGAAAATGACTCTTCTGTCTCGGGATAAAACGTCCGGGGTGAAAAAGTTTAACGAAAAAAGATGAGTGAGGACAAAACTAAAGTCCGTACAATGTAGCTAGCGAGCTAACTATACTAGCTGCTAAAATTAGAAACGAAACAAATAGCTAACTAGTTAACGACTTGTTAGACAGATAATATTAGCTACCTAGCGAATATGTTTGAAACAGCGTTTTGTGGTTGGGTGGCTAGCTAAGTTAACTGACTTGCTGAGTCTGATTTACAAGGTTTACAAGAGCACAAATTACTTTCGTTCAGGTTTCTGAATATAAACTTAAGTCATGAGTTACTTACTTTCCTAAAGTTCAGTTTGAAGCAGTGATTACATTGTACACACACCCTCCACTGTGCTGTGCTGTTTGCGCCCCACTTCCTGAGTGCTTTCTGCGCACGCCAAGGGTATAGGACCAAATGCGCTAGCACTGACGCCTAGAGAGAAGTTAAATAAACCGTTTGCCCATAGAATAAACCCACATTATCAATGTAATTTTAAAAAAAAGTCTGTTCTATTCTGACTATATCATTCCAATGAAAGGTTAATTTTCATGCATATTCTTTATTCAAAAATAGTTCAAAATAACAAAACATAAGTACATACAATGTGTTTGATATAAAAACCAAAATAGACTGACACACCTGCCACCCCTTTGTACAGTGCATCAGTACCGACACAAATGGTACACATAGTACAAGAAATTGTTCCACCAAGTGCAATCTTTCCAACGTTAAACATACACAGAATGAATATTCCATTTTAAATACAGTGTTAGATATGCTGTATATAGACATTTACATTTAAGTCATTTAGCAGACACTCTTATCCAGTTGGTCATATATTTAAAACTAACATACACTGTCATGCTTCTTTAGTCATCCAGGCTCTGTCGTAGCCGGCCGCGACCGGGAGACCCATGGGGCGGCGCACAATTGGCCCAGCGTCGTCCAGGGTAGGGGAGGGAATGGCCGGCAGGGATGTAGCTCAGTTGGTAGAGCATGGCGTTTGCAACGCCAGGGTTGTGGGTTCGTTTCCCACGGGGGGTATGAAAAATAAAAAAAATAATGTATGCACTAACTGTAAGTCGCTCTGGATAAGAGCGTCTGCTAAATGACTAAAATGTAATATTTTAGCACTGAGCAAGTCAACAGTAGCCAGTTTAAGAATTTTGCTCAGAATTCCAATGCTGACACACATAAAAGCTGTTACAACAGGTTACATGAAATGAAAGTACAGTACATCAAAGAAAGCAAACAGAAAACAGCATCGATGGTAATTTACTTTTGTTATTACTAAGCATTACCAACCATATATAAATATTGCAACACATTCCACACAGAAAGAAACAAAACCTTGCCCCTCATTTAGAATGCATGATAATTTTGAGTCTATGCTAACATATTAGTTAACACCACAACTTTTAGCTGAAATTGATCGAATCGTCCATATTAAAACGCATTCCATGATAGGATCAACTTTGGCCTGGCTCTGACTCCGTTTCTTTAAGCCTAGATCAAGCATCTCTTTCCCTTCGCTTCATGGTATCTTTCTGTTTCACGTGCAACCATCTGGGCTTATCAATTTAACACACAAAACATTGGAAGGAGAATTTTAAGTGCTTTTCCTCTCATTCCGCAGCTGTCAAAACACAGAAGAACACTTGCAGAGGTATATTCTCCGTACATGATCTAAGACAATGGTAATAGCAATTCTGCAGGTAGTTTAAAAACAGAATACATTGTTGTTACAAATATGGTAATTTTTGGTGGATGACAAAGGTCTTTAAAAGTAACAGGCATCCAGTCCTCAATATAGACTGTGCAACACAAACCATGAGTATAGTATAAAAACAACAGCAAAGAGTTACATGATAGACATACTTACATATACCTGTGCAAGGTGTTTGAACACTGACACCAAACACATGGCAAGGTGAGGTGACATCATTCCTTATTATGTGTAAGGTCCAGAGCAACACCACACCTTGACTTTCCCAAATTGTAGGATACACCATAGGTAAACAGCAGTAAGGAGATACTTTTTTCTTCCCAGCAATGTTGACTCCTATCACCAGTGGGATGGGGATATGGCATGTACGATGTAGATGTGTGTGATTCTGCCATACCCTCCTTTATTTTCCAGTGCTTTGAGTTCCTCTGCTTCTTCAGTTGCCCCTAGACCAGGGTTTCCTAAACTCGGTCCTGCCCCCCCGGGTGCACATTTGAATCAAGCTTTGATCATTTGAATCAGCTGTGTAGTGCTAAGGCAAAAAGCAAAACGTGTACCCTTTGGGGTCCCGAGGACCGAGTTTGGGAAGGTTAGAATTTGGGGCGGTTGAGCTGATCCTAGATCTGTCCCTAAAAGCAACTTCTACCCAGAGCTCCTCTACTCACTGGCTGCCCTTCAAATTCTGTATGGCATTAAGGAAGAACTCATACCAGAAGAAGGTGAAGCCCGTGGAGACAGCTGCTTTCACTAGGCTGGGAGATAGGCCTTTGAGAAAGCCCCGGAGACCCTCCTCTCTGGCGATCTGGGACACACAGTCTACAAAGCCACCGTACTTCCGCACCTGCACACAGTAAGCAGAGACAATACACTTCAATGTCAAGTAGATGGTAGCCCCGTATGACAGGCATCTTGGCTCTAATATAAGACCTGCAGTCAGGCACATGACTGAATGAGACAATGTAATGAGATGTCTACTGTACCTGTCCAAAGTGGGCTCTGGCTTCTTCAAACCCTCCCACCTGCAGTCTCTTTTTGATGAGGTCAAAGGGGTATGTCATTGTCTTGCTGATGACTCCAGCACAGCTTCCACATACCAAACTTCTGAGGTTTCCTACAATAGAAAGGAAATGGGAAAAAAGCAGTAATGTTCAGGTAGTTTCTAGGCCCCTATCCTTCAGTCATGTTTATGTGTTCAGTCAGTGGTACTGGGCACAATCCAGGCCCTAGTTTCAAAGTTAGTTTCCTGTTTGTTAGGACACAAGCCAAGCCTAGGTTATATTCTAGTTTCTAGGTCCTATACCCTTAACAGTCATTGGTATGTGTACAGTGTTGTGTATTTAAAACATGACCATCCCTACACTGGCCACTGACCTCCGACGTTGCTGTCCTTGGGCGGTGGTCCCATGAGGTTCTTGAGGACCTTATAGAAGAAGAACTGCAGGCCTGCGTAAGGGAACACTGCCACCAGTGTGGGAGCCAGGCCACGGTAGAACCCCAGGGCCCCCTCAGTGCGGTACATGGTGGACACAGCATGTCTCAGGCTCCGATACACCTATGTTACAGATTATGCCTGTGGTTAGCTAACAGCTATCAGTAGCACAAGCCAAAGATTCAATGATAACGCTTTAACAAAACCAAAGTGTGGATTGCAGTCACTCCTTGTCCATAGACTACCTTCAAGGTAAGGAAACAAATATCTAAATAAAGATATATCATTTCGCTAAACTATCCTTTTAAGGGGTTATAAGTAGTTTATTGACAGTTAATTATTATATATTGTTTATTATAAATGTATATTTAGTTTATAAATAATTACTTACTGGTTGAAATTGTGTGGTTGTCGTTTTGGTGCTTGCCAAAATATGGGTTGCACAGTTAATGGACTATTACTGCTGTTGATAACAGTACAATGAAGCTAAAGCTTTTCCATAGACTCATACTGTAGGTTTTTCTTTCTCTCTCACCTTGGGCTCTCCCTGAGCTGCAAAGCGTGTTCGCAGTGTGTCTAGTGGCTGGCAGGCTACAGTGGCAGAGCAGGCGGCCAGACCACCACACACAAAGTGCACCCCTGCTGTCTGGCTGTCATATGTGGTGCTCTTGTGGGTCATCTCAGTCAGGAACTCAAAGCTGGCAAACTATGGAGGGACGAATACATAGTCTCAAAACACAGCCTTAAAACACAGCCTTAAAGCACAGATGAAAACAGTTTCAAAACACAGACAAAAACATAGCCTCAAAAACAAAGTCCAGACACAACAGTGCCTAGTTCTACACCACAGCTATGAATGGAGACCACAGTGATAAAAAAATAGAAATAAAAGGCACATGACTATATTATAATCTATCAACGCACTACCATGTGAGAGATGCTATTGAGGCGTTACAGGGCAAAGGCTAGCTAGGGACAAAGAGTTGCATTTAGGACAACTTTTCAAGTTGAGTCAGAAAACAACTATCAGACATCACTTCATTCAACTACGACACTGTGTGACATACAACAGGGTATTCTGATAGGAAAAATGCCCCAGTGTATGTTCCATACCTGTACTGCCCCGAAGCAGACAGAGAGGAGCTGGGCAGGGACATGTCCTTTCCAGAAGGCAGGCAGCCCCTCCTCTGCCAGGATACAGCGTGATGCCTGGAACAGGCCCCAGTACTTTCCTTCGGGGTGCTGGGACGACACACGCTCTATCTGCAACTGTGGATGCAAGGAGGGATGTGTAGTGTCAGACAGGGAAAGAGGACATTCTGCTAAATACATTCTTCTGTAGAACGAAATACACATATGCATGCACACACACACACACACACACACACACAGACAGACAGACAGACAAACGCACACAGTTGTAAGCAATTCCCCAGCAAATGCTGAGCACATCATCAGTGTGTGTTGCCATGGCCACCAGTGTGTGTTGCCATGGCCACCAGTGTGATGTGAGGAACTGGGCATGCCCAGTGGTGTCTGAGGGTTTGGGTGTGGTGCTGTGACTCATATCAAAATAATGCAGTACAACCAAACAATGTTCAGTAGCAATTAAACAAAACTTCTTCAGGACTTGATGTAACTGAGTCGCACACAACACTGAGGTTTTTGGTTTGAGTCATAAAAGCCTGGGCAGAGATTAGCATGCACAAATAACAGAGTTGTATGTTTACCAGAACCACTAGGGTTAGGCCACATATAGTTCCATCTTACATAACTGTAAAATGTCTGTCAATGTTTAGGCCTACATTATGTTGCATTTAATTGTGTAGTTAGTTAGTGCCCAAAGTGGCCATGCAACTAAAAGTTGCACCACAATAATATCCATCTGATGATGCTTACTGTACCTGGAATCTTATCTTGATGACATCCAGGGGGCTGATCAGGGCTCGGGTCACCATGCCTGCGGCCGACCCAGCCAGGGCTGCATCTTCTGGGGCTAGAGTAGCGCCCTGAGACCCTGGGTCATAGCCCACCATGATGACTCCACAGCAGCCTCACCAGAGGACCTCAGGTCTGGGGGAGAGAAAACATGTTATACATTTTGACATTTTAGTCATTTAGCAGACGCTCTTATCCAGAGTGACTTACAGGAGCAATTAGGGTTAAGTGCCTTGCTCAAGGGCACATCAACAGATTTTTCACCTGGTCGGCTCGGGGATTAGAACCAGCGACCTTTCGGTCACTGGCACAACGCTCTTAACCACTAAGCTACCTCATACAGCACAGGAGGATGGTGGCACCTTAATTGGGGAGGACAGGCTGGAGCGAAGTAAGTGGAATGGTATTCAATACATCAAACACATGGTTTGATGCCATTCCATTTGCGCCGTTCCAGAGGTTTGATGCCATTCCATTTGCTCCATTCCAGACATTATTTTGAGCCGTCCTCCCCTCAGCAGCCTCCACTGTATGCAGGGTGACTAGTAGTTTCTCTGAGAGACAGTCACTGTAAATATGGACAGTCTATTGTGATTCACGAGGAATGATTGAGTATGTTGGTATTTTTATTGGAAGCCAATTCTGTATCACTTACTTATTTGTGCATCACTGCCACTAGAGATACAGTTAGTAGCTGTATAAAAGAGTCATCAGGCACCTTCCACTGATCAATCATGTGTTATGGATTTATTCATTGGTAGTCTTTTCTCTGTTTAACCGGAAGTTGACTTTACAGATACTGACGTAACACCTGCATCTAGCTGACAGCTACTGTAATTTACTGTTGTCGATTAGCCTAACTTGCTAGCTAACTAGCTACAAAGTTATTGATCAACCCTCCCTCCTATTCAGACACATGTGGAGATCGCACACGTTGACTGCCATTGATGATCACGTCCTTCTCTTCGGTACATTAGTTGCAGTAATAATTCATAGTAAATACAGTAGCTATTATTCAGAAAATATCATAGAGGACAGGACCTTGACATAACTTTGAGGATAGCTATCTTAACCACTCAGTCGTCCTGGTTTACTTCAAGCTAGCTCGCAATTTATAGCTAAAATGCGTAAAACTGTCGACTCACTTTTATGTGCTGCTCCTCCATGAAAATGTGTGAAAGAATAGATGGTGAAGGACAGTTAAGCTACATGTTCTTCTTCTCTTCATACAATTTAGCTTACTCAAACCAACCTGGGGACAGGAGAATGGTGGAAATCGAACCAATCCGCATGGAGGGATGGATCACGTGACCCTGCAGTCCCAGCTGCATTACATGTGTTCCACTTTATGACACAAGATGTCGCTGTTGTTAGGTAACCAGTTTCCACATTCAGTACTGTATCACAATGTCTGCATAGTTTCAGGTAAAGCATATTGTACAAGTCATCAAATAAATAAAAACAAAACAGTCCACAGGTTGATGCTCTAAAAAACGGTTGTTAAAAGTCCAATAACATTGATTTACTGCACAATTTTCTGTTTTATTGACTGTGAAAGGAAAAAAAACAGTCTGTGACCAAGACTCATTATATAGTAACAATCATGTTCATATTAAAGTACAGCAGCTCAATAAAATCCGACCTCAAAGTCTGTTTAAATCCCAAGGTCATATAGATCATGTGACATTTATTATAATAATTTTAGAGGCAACGCTGGTGAGAGAGAACAATTAGTCTAGTTTGTTGGCTCTGTTTCAATGTAGTGTGGAAGGAGGTGGTCAATGCGCATAGTAACCTTGAGACCTGAAGAGTTACGTTAGCTACCAGAGTGCCTTTAGCTCAGTGGGCTAAGGTGGTATTGAGCCATGCAGATTAACCTGATTCAATACATGGTCGCTCACACATACAGTGGGGAGAACAAGTATTTGATACACTGCCGATTTTGCAGGTTTTCCTACTTACAAAGCATGTAGAGGTCTGTAATTTTTATCATAGGTACACTTCAACTGTGAGAGACTGAATCTAAAACAAAAATCCAGAGAATCACATTGTATGATTTTTAAGTAATTAATTTGCATTTTATTGCATGACATAAGTATTTGATACATCAGAAAAGCAGAACTTAATATTTGGTACAGAAACCTTTGTTTGCAATTACAGAGATCATACGTTTCCTGTAGGTCTTGACCAGGTTTGCACACACTGCAGCAGGGATTTAGGCCCACTCCTCCATACAGACCTTCTCCAGATCCTTCAGGTTTCGGGGTTGTCGCTGGGCAATACAGACTTTCAGCTTCCTCCAAAGATTTTCTATTGGGTTCAGGTCTGGAGACTGGCTAGGCCACTCCAGGACCTTGAGATGCTTCTTACGGAGCCACTCCTTAGTTGCCCTGGCTGTGTGTTTCGGGTCGTTGTCATGCTGGAAGACCCAGCCACGACCCATCTTCAATGCTCTTACTGAGGGAAGGAGGTTGTTGGCCAAGATCTCGCGATACATGGCCCCATCCATCCTCCCCTCAATACGGTGCAGTCGTCTTGTCCCCTTTACAGAAAAGCATCCCCAAATAATGATGTTTCCACCTCCATGCTTCACGGTTGGGATGGTGTTCTTGGGGTTGTACTCATCCTTCTTCTTCCTCCAAACACGGCGAGTGGAGTTTAGACCAAAAAGCTCTATTTTGTCTCATCAGACCACATGACCTTCTCCCATTCCTCCTCTGGATCATCCAGATGGTCATTGGCAAACTTCAGACGGGCCTGGACATGCGCTGGCTTGAGCAGGGGGACCTTGCGTGCGCTGCAGGATTTTAATCCATGACGGCGTAATGTGTTACTAATGGTTTTCTTTGAGACTGTGGTCCCAGCTCTCTTCAGGTCATTGACCAGGTCCTGCCATGCAGTTCTGGGCTGATCCCTCACCTTCCTCATGATCATTGATGCCCCACGAGGTGAGATCTTGCATGGAGCCCCAGACCGAGTGTGATTGACCGTCATCTTGAACTTCTTCCATTTTCTAATAATTGCGCCAACAGATGTTGCCTTCTCACCAAGCTGCTTGCCTATTGTCCTGTAGCCCATCCCAGCCTTGTGCAGGTCTACAATTTTATCCCTGATGTCCTTACACAGCTCTCTGGTCTTGGCCATTGTGGAGAGGTTGGAGTCTGTTTGATTGAGTGTGTGGACAGGTGTCTTTTATACAGGTAATGAGTGGAGAACAGGAGGGCTTCTTAAATTAAAACTAACAGGTCTGTGAGAGCCGGAATTCTTACTGGTTGGTAGGTGATCAAATACTTATGTCATGCAATAAAATGCAAATTAATTACTTAAAAATCATACAATGTGATATTTTGGATTTTTTGTTTTAGATTCCGTATCTCACAGTTGAAGTGTACCTATGATAAAAATGACAGACCTCTACATGCTTTGAAAGTAGGAAAACCTGCAAAATCGGCAGTGTATCAAATACTTGTTCTCCCCACTGTATGTGCAAGTCCAGGATCATATAGACATGAAAAACACCTCTAATTGGCAATACTATATATAGACTCTATATGAAAAGAATGCCATGTTGATGATAATGTATAGTCCTGTTAAATGCTGAAGGTCAGTGTATTGTGTCTGTGCCAGTGTTTGGTCTGTTCTCCTTGCCCCCTGCAGTGTCCAAATGAGATAAGCAGGAACTCGTGTAATCCGTTATGTCCCAAAGTTCATGTCCAGCCAGGCCCCAGCTTTGCTCACTCACTCAGATCCTATCCAATCCTATAGACAAGTGTGACAGTGTTTTCATACTGAGCAGAGGACAACATTGTGTTTTCATACTGAGCCGAGGACAACATAGGTGCTGCTGTGTGACTCTTTTAATCTAGATTAGTGTTTTTCTCCCTTGCCAGGACTCTAATAATCAGATTGTTCAGCGTTTGCTTGGCGCTTCTTCAAGAGGGAGGAGAGAGACGCGAAGCAAGGGCTCCTCGGTTATATGGTGGTGTCTCGGCGCATACTGTTACTGTTCATGCTGGTTCATGCTGGTTCAGGAGATCTGCACGTCTGAAGTGAGGCTACGAGAGACTATCCGTGCTATTACATCTATTGGGAGTTTTTTCCTACGCCATGCAAGGCAAAGCGAACGCGTGCAAAGCGTGAGCAAAGTTATTTTAACAGGGTTTAAATTCTAGTCAGTCCACTGCAGTGCATCCCTGTGCAGTATTCGGACATACAGAGTGCTGCGCTCTAGTCTGCAGTCAGACTGCGGCTTTGACAGTTTTGAGAGCGAAATCGAAAGACGACTGAATTTAACGAGAGTGACTTGGGTCTTATTCCTTACCTGTCAATCAACGGGGATAACAGTATCCGCTATAGCCTACATTATGGGTCCTTCATTGTCGTTTTGATGGTGTTCAGGTGAGTAGCTCTAAATTCGAGTGGGTAGGCTATGTTTTGTCATCGCCAAAGATATTGAAGTAAGTATATTTTGAATCAACAAAATATAGGCCTATGTTTAGCAGTCATTTAGCATAGATGGTTTAGCCCTGAAATTTGACTTGAATTAGCCTATATTGAAGTTTGATCATGTTTACATTTGGCATTTTAGGCCTGTAGAAAAAAACAAAGTAAAAATCACATTAAGACCTATGCACGTCATGGAAATAATAACCAAAACAAAAACACAGTAAGTCTGATGCAACCGGTGGATAAACACTCTTCAACCACTTGTGTGTGTAGCCTTATGCCCTAATGCCAGGACAGCTTTATTGTTCTCCAGGATAATCCCATCAGATTATTTGTCTGATGTAAGAATAGGATGGCCATCAATTAGACATAATTTGTCTAATCCAGATGAGTTAGATCTCTCTGCCTGCCTGCCCTCCTGACAGGGCCCCACATGAATATGCCTACACAGGCCTGTGCAGGTCAGGGTAAAGACAGTGGTGTTTCGTTTAGTTTATTAGGATCCCCATTAGCTACTGCACATGCAGCAGCTACTCTTTCTGGGGTCCACATAAAACATATAAATACAGTGCCTTCAGAAAGTATGCATACCCATTTTTTTGTGTTACAGCCTGAATTCAAAATGAATTAAATCGATTTTTCTCTCTCACCCATCTACCCACACTACCCAATAATGACAAAGTAAAAACATGTTTTAAATTTTTTGGGCAAAATTATTGATAATGAAATACAGAAATACTGTATCTCATTTAAATAAGTATTCACACCTCTGAGTAAATACATGTTAGAATCACATTTGGCAGTGATTACAGCTGTAAGTCTTTCTGGGTAAGTCTCTAAGAGCTTTGCACACCTGGATTGTACAATATTTGTGCACATTATTCTTCAAGCTCTGTTAAATTGGTTGTTGATCATTACTAGACAGCCATAGATTTTCAAGCTGATTTAAGGTCAAAACTGTAACTAGGCCACCCAGGAACATTCAATGTCGTTTTGGTAAGCAACTCCAGTGTATATTTGGCCTTGTGTTTTAGGTTATTGTCCTGCTGAAAGGTGAATTTGTCTCCCAGTGTCTGTTGGAAAGCAGACTGAACCTCTAAGATTTTGCCTGTGCTTAGCTCTATTCCGGTTGTTTTTAATCCCAAATAATTGCCTAGTCCTTGCCGATGACAAGCATACCCATAACATGATGCAGCCATCCCCATGCTTGAAAATATAAGAGTGGTGCTCAGTGATGTGCTGTGTTGGATTTTGCCCAAACATAACGCTTTGTATTCAGGACATAAAGTTAATATCTTTGTCATATTTCTTTGCAGTTTTACTTTGGAGCCTTATTGCAAACAGGATGCATGCTTTGTAATATTTTTATTCTGTACAGGCTTCTTTCTTTTCACTCTGTCATTTAGGTTAGTATTGTGGAGTAACTACAATGGTGTTGCTCCATCCTCAGTTTTCTCCTATCACAACCATTAAACTCTGTAATGGTTTTAAAGTCACCATGGTGAAATCCCTGAGCGGTTTTCTTCCTCTCCGGCAACTGAGTTCGGAAAGACACCGTGTCTTTGTAGAGACTGGGTGTAGTAGTAAACCATCCAAAGTGTAATTAATAACTTCACCATGCTCAAAGGAATATTCAATGTCTGCTTCTTTTTTTTTACCCATCTACCGATAGGTGCCCTTCTTTGCGAGGCATTGGAAAACCTGCCTGGTCTTTGTGGTTGAATCTGTGTTTGAAATTCGCTGCTCGACTGAGGGACCTTACAGATTATTTATGTGTGGGGTACAGAGATGAGGTAGTCATTCAAAAATCACGTTAAACACTATTATTGTACACGGAGTGAGTGTTTGCAACTTATTATGTGAGTTGTTAAGCAAATGTTTACTACTGAATTTATTTAGGCTTACCATAACAAAAGGCCTGAATACTTATTGACTCAAGACATTTCAGATTTTCATTTTTTATTAATTTGTAAACATTTCTAAAAACATAATTCCATTTTGACATTATGGGGTATTGTGTGCAGGCCAGTGACACAAAATCTCAATTTAATCAATTTTGAATTCAGGCTGTAACACAACAACATGTGGAAAAAGTCAAGGGGTGTGAATACTTTCTGAAGGCACTGTACATGACAAAGTACAGAACAGTTATAGACAAGGACATTAAATAAAATACATATATATATATATATATATATATATACAGTAAGGGAAAAAAGTATTTGATCCCCTGCTGATTTTGTATGTTTGCCCACTGACAAAGACATGATCAGTCTATCATTTTAATGGTAGGTTTATTTGAACAGTGAGAGACAGAATAACAACAAAAAAATCCAGAAAAACGCATGTAAAAAAAATTATAAATTGATTTGCATTTTAATGAGGGAAATAAGTATTTGACCCCCTCTCAATCAGAAAGATTTCTGGTTCCCAGGTGTCTTTTATACAGGTAAGGAGCTGAGATTAGGAGCACACTCTTAAAGGGAGTGCTTCTAATCTCAGTTTGTTACCTGTATAAAAGACACCTGTCCACAGAAGCAATCAATCAATCAGATTCCAAACTCTCCACCATGGCCAAGACCAAAGAGCTCTCCAAGGATGTCAGGAACAAGATTGTAGACCTACACAAGGCTGGAATGGGCTACAAGACCATCGCTAAGCAGCTTGGTGAGAAGGTGACAACAGTTGTTGCGATTATTCGCAAATAGAAGAAACACAAAATAACTGTCAATCTCCCTCGGACTGGGGCTCCATGCAAGATCTCACCTCGTGGAGTTGCAATGATCATGAAAACGTCGAGGAATCAGCCCAGAACTACACGGGAGAATCTTGTCAATGATCTCAAGGCAGCTGGGACCATAGTCACCAAGAAAACAATTGGTAACACACTACGCCGTGAAGGACTGAAATCCTGCAGCGCCCGCAAGGTCCCCCTGCTCAAGAAAGCACATATACAGGCCCGTCTGAAGTTTGCCAATGAACATCTGAATGAACATCTGAATGATTCAGCGGAGAACAGGGTGAAAGTGTTGTGGTCAGATGAGACCAAACTTGAGCTCTTTGGCATCAACTCAACTCACCGTGTTTGGAGGAGGAGGAATGCTGCCTATGACTCCAAGAACACCATCCCCACCGTCAAACATGGAGGTGGAAACATTATGCTTTAGGGGTGTTTTTCTGCTAAGGGGACAGGACAACTTCACTGCATCAAAGGGACGATGAACGGGGCCATGTACCGTCAAATCTTGGGTGAGAACCTCCTTCCCTCAGCCAGGGCATTGAAAATGGGTCGTGGATGGGTATTCCAGCATGACAATGACCCAAAACACACAGCCAAGGCAACAAAGGAGTGGCTCAAGAAGAAGCACATTAAGGTCCTGGAGTGCCCTAGCCAGTCTCCAGACCTTAATCCCATAGAACATCTGTGGAGGGAGCTGAAGGTTCGAGTTGCCAAACGTCAGCCTCGAAACCTTAATGACTTGGAGAAGATCTGCAAAGAGGAGTGGGACAAAATCCCTCCTGAGATGTGTGCAAACCTGGTGGCCAACATCAAGAAACGTCTGACCTCTGTGATTGCCAACAAGGGTTTTGCCACCAAGTACTAAGTAACGTTTTGCAGATAGGTCAAATACTTATTTCCCTCATTAAAATGCAAATCAATTTATAACATTTTTGACATGCGTTTTCTGGATTTTTTGTTGTTATTCTGTCTCTCACTGTTCAAATAAACCTACCATTAAAATTATAGATTGATCATGTCTTTGTCAGTGGGCAACGTACAAAATCAGCAGGGGATGAAATACTTTTTTTCCCTCACTGTGTATATATATATATATATATATATATATATATATATATATATATATATATATATATATATATATATATATATATATATATATATATATATATATATTTATTTATTTATTTATTTTTAAATGTATTTTATTTTACCTTTATTTAACTAGGCAAGTCAGTTAAGAACAAATTCTTATTTACAATGACGGCCTACACCGGCCAAACCCGGACGACGCTGGGCCAGTACCAGTCAAAAGTTTGGACACACCTACTCATTCAAGGGTTTTTCTTTATTTTTACTATTTTCTACATTGTAGAATAATAGTGAAGACATAAAACCTATGAAATAACACATATGGAATCACATATTAACTAAAAAAGTGTTAAACAAATGAAAATATATTTTGTGTTTGAGATTCTTCAAATAGCCACCCTTTGCCTTTATGAAAGCTTTGCACAATGATGTTCCAAGATGAGATGAGCAATGTGTTTGACCCAGTAGTAATAGGAGGAGGGGTGGGCCTCAGCAAGATTTTGGAATAGGTTTAATCTGAAACGCCTGGACACAGGGTTGAGGGGAGGAGAGGAGGGGAAGGGAGCAAGCTGCCCTGTAAGTATGCCAGAGGTGGCCTAGCTGCTTTGGTCTCTGTAAGCTCATCGAAGTCAGTCCTCTTACATTACCTCACCTGAAATGAACTATTCACCCTGGTCTCCTATCTCTTCCCATGGATAGTCCCCCATAGAGGACAGCAGACAGCCACTAAGAACTTTAGTCTTCGTTAGCAGGGGTAACGAGTGTATCATGTCGGCTATGACACTCATAATATAAATATGATGTCACTTTTTTATTACTGTGACAGCAAAAAAATATTCTTCTGCCAACCTCCACACACAGCCTGGGATTTGAACCGGCAACCTACTTTCCAGGTATTACTTTTTCTCTCCCTAACAAAGTCCCTGCGAGGTGGTTATGTGAAGGCGGTCCCTGGAAAGATGTGGAGAGTTGTTTGTCGTTGTCAGGTACTAGAAGTTTAAGTTCAGGCTAATTGACCCTAATACCCTGATCCCAAACAATAGCTGTGTCTCAAATGGCACCCTGGTGCACCCAATGTCTTCGTTCAACACACCACATTCTAATCCACATGACCATTTTCTTACACGATACTGCAGAAACAGTGCTGTTACACATTGACCGTGGCTAACCAACTGGGAGGAGTAGGTGAGAATTGCAGACAACCGTGACAGGTGGTGACAGACGATGGCTGCCAGAGAGTTGCAGTAGGCCTATAGATCCAGCCGGTGCACAAACTTAATACTAGTCATACCGACTAAAAATAGTACATGTTTTCATTGACGTCAGCTTCATTGATCCTGTGAAACACTATGGACTCATATCAGTGCCTGTGGCTGCAGTTTCAGTTTCTACTAAAACTCTCCACCAAGGAGCGTGTCTGAAATGCTGCCAAACGTTTGCTGACTCAAGGCTTTCGAAGGAAGAGAGTTTTTACTATCGCTGTCGCTGTGGATTGATCTGGATTGACTGTGAAGTCTAAATTGATTAGGATAATGCCATGGGTATCTGTAATAGATTAGACCCATGTCTAGGCTCTCACTTCAGTCTGATTGTATGCAGTGGTTCAGTATGGCAGGCTATGGGAAGCCCATATATGCTAGTAAGTAATAACACTGGGTCAATCTCAATTGGACTCCCTTGATTCCTCATGTCCTCCCTCCTAGTCTCCTTCTCAAAGCACATTAGAGCAGAATATAGTAGATTTGTTTTGAGGGGGGGTAGATCAGCTATGAAATTAGCAGATAGAATTGGAGACTATCAAATAACATTACATTGATCATTTCCAATCCCCTTTTTATATAAATATATAGAGAGTGCATTCGGAAAGTATTCAGAAATACCATATTTACATAAGTATTCAGACCCTTTGCTATGAGACTCGAAATTGAGCTCAGGTGCATCCTGTTTCCATTGATCATCCTTGAGATGTTTCTACAGCTTGATTGGAGTCCACCTGTGGTAAATTCAATTGATTGGACATTATTTGGAAAGGCATACACCTGTCTATATAAGGTCCCACAGTTGACAGTGCATGTCAGAGCAAAAACCAGCCATGAGGTCGAAGGAATTGTCCGTAGAGCTCAGAGACAGGATTATGTCGAGGCACAGATCTGGGGAAGGGTACCAAAAAAATTCTGCAGCATTGAAGTTCCCCAAGAACACAGTGGCCTCCATCATTCTTAAATGGAAGAATTTTGGAACTACCAAGACTCTTCCTAGAGCTGGCCGCCCAGCCAAACTGAGCAATCGGGGGAGAAGGGCCTTTGTCAAGGAGGTGACCAAAAACCCGGTGCTCACCCTGACAGAGCTCAAGAGTTCCTCTGTGGAGATGGGAGAACCTTCCAGAAGGACAACCATCTCTGCAGCACTCTGGTCTGACGAAATCAAGATTGAACTCTTTGGCCTGAATGCCAAGCGTCACGTCTGGAGGAAACCTGGCACCATCCCTACGGTGAAGCATGGTGGGGGGATATTTTTCAGTGACAGGGACTGGGAAACTAGTCAGGATCGAAGAAAAGATGAACGGAGCAAAGTACAGAGAGATCCTTGATGAAAACCTTCTCCAGAGCGCTCAGGACCTCAGACTAGGGCGAAGGTTCACCTTCCAACAGGACAACGACCGTAATCACACAGCCAAGACAACGCAGAAGTGGCTTCGGGACAAGTCTCTGAATGTCCTTGAGTGGCCCAGCCAGAGCCCGGACTTGAACCCGATCTAACATCTCTGGAGAGACCTGAAAATACACTGCTCAAAAAAATAAAGGGAACACTTAAACAACACAATGTAACTCCAAGTCAATCACACTTCTGTGAAATCAAACTGTCCACTTAGGAAGCAACACTGATTGACAATAAATGTCACATGCTGTTGTGCAAATGGAATAGACAACAGGTGGAAATTATAGGCAATTAGCAAGACACCCCCAATAAAGGACTGGTTTTGCAGGTGGTGACCACAGACCACTTCTCAGTTCCTATGCTTCCTGGCTGATGTTTTGGTCACTTTTGAATGCTGGCGGTGCTTTCACTCTAGTGGTAGCATGAGAAGGAGTCTACAACCCACACAAGTGGCTCAGGTAGTGCAGCTCATCCAGGATGGCACATCAATGCGAGCTGTGGCAAGAAGGTTTGCTGTGTCTGTCAGCGTAGTGTCCAGAGCATGGAGGCGCTACCAGGAGACAGGCCAGTACATCAGGCGACGTGGAGGAGGCCGTAGGAGGGCAACAACCCAGCAGCAGGACTGCTACTTCCGCCTTTGTGCAAGGAGGAGCAGGAGGAGCACTGCCAGAGCCCTGCAAAATGACCTCCAGCAGGCCACAAATGTGCATGTGTCTGCTCAAACGGTCAGAAACAGACTCCATGAGGGTGGTATGAGGGCCCGACGTCCACAGGTGGGGGTTGTGCTTACAGCCCAACACCGTGCAGGACATTTGGCATTTGCCAGAGAACACCAAGATTGGCAAATTCGCCACTGGCGCCCTGTGCCACAGGGCTTTAGTCCAGGTCTGGGAGGAGATCCCTCAGGAGACCATCCACCACCTCATCAGGAGCATGCCCAGGCGTTGTAGGGAGGTCATACAGGCACGTGGAGGCCACACACACTACTGAGCCTCATTTTGGATCAGCCTGTAGTGTGGTTTTCCACTTTAATTTTGAGGGTGACTCCAAATCCAGACCTCCATGGGTTGATAAATTTGATTTCCATTGATAATTTTTGTGTGATTTTGTTGTCAGCACATTCAACTATGTAACGAAAAAAGTATTTAATAAGATTATTTCATTCATTCAGATCTAGGATGTGTTATTTTAGTGTTCCCTTTATTTCTTTGAGCAGTGTAGTTGTGCATCGACGCTCCCCATCCAACCTGACAGAGCTTGAGAGGATCTGCAGAGAAGAATGGGAGAAACTCCACAAATACAGGTGTGCCAAGCTTGTAGCGTCATACCCAAGAAGACTCGAGGCTGCATCACCTGCTATTTCTAATCTCCCTATAAGCCAATGATTGACACGTGGAGACAAGTAGGTAAAAGCTTGTTTCACTCTTACGGATTCTCTACTCCGATTCTCTACTCCGACAGGACTCCCTGATTTCCCTAGGGAGAGTCCATTGAGTTAATTAGGCCTAATGTCAGCAGTACACCAGGGGTGTGTCAAATGGCACCCTTTTCTTATACAGTGCACAACCTTTCACCAGAGCCCTATAGGCCATGGTCAAAAGTAGTGCACTCTATAGGGAATAGGGTGCTATTTAGGACACACAGCAGCACTCAGCATTCTGGAAGGAAACCAGCTCTGTTTAATGACCACCCGCCCCTCTCTTGAATTTGCATGACCATAGCTGATTGGTTCAATTCATCTTTGACTCATTATGGCAAAATGTACTAGTCTGAGTAAGGGAAAATGGTCTGCTCTTTCCTCTGCTACAATGTGTCAGCAGCGTAACAAACTGTTTGATGTGTGTGCGTGTGTCTGTGTGTGTGTGTGCGTGTGTCTGTGTGTGTGTGTGTGCGCTTTCAATAAACATGGTGTTCTATAGACAAGTTTACGCGCTGTATCCCGGGTGGCGCCATAACTCTACACAAATGCATTTCATTTCCGCCGGAAGTTGTTGGCACAACGTCTGCCGGTGTAAACACAGCGATGTCGACGCTAGCTTGGGAACACGGTTCTACTACTATGCCGCAACCCGTCAAGGAGCGGAGGGGGAGGAACTTGCAAGGGACTATTTGGAAACTCTGGGCAACAGCATTGAAACCAAAGGCTTAGTGGTGTGCGAAAAGGAACCGTGGCTTGCAGCATCTCCCGATGGAGTGATAAACAACGACATTCTGTTGGAGATCAAATCACCTGTGATGGGAAACAAGTCACTTGCAGAATTTTTGGCAACAAAGAACTGCGAAATCACAACTGTGGCAAACGGAGATAGGGTAGATTACCATATTGCCTGCAATGGTCCAAAAGGCTACTACATGCAGGTACAAATTGGGATGCACTGCACAGGGCTTCAGCACTCCAAGTTGGTGATCTGGAACAAAACTGAGCACCTAGAAATCGAAGTACCCTACGACCAAGGCTTCGTCCAGGGGCATATCATAAGGCTGCGCACATTCTACTTTGCCCACATGCTCCCGAAAATTGTTGATGATTTTGTTGAGGGAAGGTTACAGTTCTGCAGTAAATATCTCAGCATTTTAAAACCAAAATAAACTGCCTTATTTAGGTCATGCCCACAGGAGCCAACAGATGTCCATTGTTTACATGATCTCTTTATGCTGTGCAATATATCAGTGTGCCTACTGTTTGAGTGAAAATAAAGTTTGATTTAATTTCAATCCTTAGAGTGCTACAATTTATTTTAACACAGTTCATAATTCATAGTAAGCTCATACTGTACATAAATAACACTGGATTAATTAATTGTTTTGAGGAAACTAAACAAATGGCTTCAACAAGAAAGATTGCGTGTTTAATCTTAACAGGTATTAAAAAGTAAAATACAAAAGCAGCCCACACAATTACATCACTATGAAAATATTCATATATAATATTAAAAAAATACAATGCACGCAGTATTTGTTGTGTTTATCTGTATTTAATGAACAACATGGCTGGGTGTTGGTAGACAGGGACACAGGGCAAGATTCTAAACCTCACTGATCAGTGGACTCTTCAGGTTAACTAGGCCAGCACAGATGGTTAAGATGTTGTCCAGTTTCGGTGCCATGCTGATGGGAACATTCTGGGATAAAATCTTAAACACCTTCAGTCTCTGGATTGCTCTTTCCACATGTATGCGGACATTGGCTACTCGCCTGGTGCGTGTCGTCTCCTCATTGGTCAACTGATTGCGCCTGTAGGTGAAAGCAGGGATGTTCAAACTGACCCTTCTCTCATCAAGCAAGTCTCGAATGGTGAACCCACGGTCCGCCATGACCTCATCACCAGCCCTCAGATAGTCTAGGAACCCACTGTCCATGGTGATAAACTTATCGCTGCTTCTGCCAGCATAGGCATCAGATATAAACATGATTAGCCCATTAGGGGCCACAGCGACGAGATATTTCACAGTGTTGCGTGATTTATACTGGCTGAAAGTGTCACGCCTTGAGTCGTGGTTTGTGGCTCTCTGCATGCCACTTTCGGCACAGTCAATGATGCAGGTGGTTCGAGGGTAGTTCCTCTGAAACGACAAGGGCATGGTGGCACGAATGGTCTCTCTTGGAAGCCAGGGGATCAGGACTTTGAACTGTTCACCCATCACGTCAATCCAGTGACTAATCACAATGCTTGCCATGGATGTAGACACATTGAAGCGGTGAGCAATATCTCCTAATATTAGGTTTAGTTTTAGTTTCATCAATGTCATAAGTATTTGGTCAACAACAGGAAGGGTAATTGATGGCTTACTGAAAGGCAACAACACCGTCACCAGGGTGAAGAATTGAACCATAAGCACTCCTGTATACAGCCGGGACCTAGCATCATCAATGACCGTGGTGCTGGTCACAGTAGGACCCATTTCTGCCTCGCACTGTGTGGCCTTGTCTACTTTAACAGACTGTGTTGTTGAACAGTAAATGTGATCAATATGTGACGGATCCTCCCATTGGGTCTGGGCATCTCGAAATTTTGGTGTAGCAGGCTCGGCCTCACAGACAGGCTGACAGGTTTCTGGAGCATCTAAAAAGGGGAAGAGAAAACATGGATGGAGCTAAATTAATGCAGGCATAGAGTCCTCTCACTACAAACATCACAATGGAAAAATGTGTACTACAACATTGCACTCACACGCACACACACAATCATCATCACAACAGCCTGCCACCTTGCATTGTATTTATGATGTAGACTAAGGCACACGCAGGCAGGCACACACACACACACACACACACACACACAATTAATGATGTAGCTATCGTGGGCATTGTTTGTCCCATCTCCAAAACAATCAACTGCCTTAGCAAAATACCGGTAGCAATGTTAATGTATGACAACTTCTTCATAATTAACAGTATTGTCAGCTTCATAGCTAAAGTTGCTGAACTTACCCTCAGATTCAAGTCTGCGTTTCTTTATCTGGGGGAGGCAGTGGTCCGCTGGGTGAGTTGACGCCTCTTTGGCTGGGGAGGGCGATTGTATCCCAACCACAACTCTGGGAAAGGATTATCCTTGGTAGGTTTTTGGTCAACAAAGTGATAGGAACAAACAAAAACGTTGAGGGGTGGTTTCTTTAGATTCAATGCCTTCAGCCAGGTCCTTGATTCCGAGTCGGTATCAGGCTTGCGAAAAAAATGTAAACAATGGAGCGCATGGACATTGCCTCTTCGTAGCTGGTTTGTGGTCGTAGCACTCTCTATCTAACCACTCGTTCAGGTGCTTTCTCGAGTTTTTGCAACCAACTACCGCACACGTCGTTCCCGAACCACTTTTCTTCATGTTGTAATTGTAATTTTTATATCCTCTTTGTCACTGCGATATCAGTGCTTTGTCGGCACAACGGAGCTAGCTAGCAAAACAAACCCAGCCCGGCAGAACGGAAGTGGATTGCATCGACGGGAGGAGTTCAGGAAGTAGAGCGGAAACGGCTCAAAAACTTGTCTATCGTAGCGTGCTGTCAGTGTGTGTACTCGTCATCCTCCACAGTGTTTGGAATATAGATTTTCCTCTCTCTCTCTCTCTCTCTCTAAGACACACACACACACACACACACATCACAAACACACACACACACACACACAACACACACACAACACACACACATACACACACACACACAACACACACATACACATGCACACACACACAAACACACACACAACACACACACACACACACACACACACACAACCCTTGTGTAAACCTGTAATCTGACTGTGGTAATGGTCCATAATGAGAGATTAGGAGTGTCTGCCCTTGGCCATCAGTGGGATTAAACCCTGAGTTTGTTCACTGTTTTACTTCTCAGATTAATCCAGAAAGTGAAGGAACTCACCTCACCAGTGTTGGAATCTTTTCTCTTCCTGTCTCTATAAGACACACACACGCATTCACACGCACACACACACATGCAAACATGCACATGCACACACACACAGAGAGAGAAACAGACACTAAACAGTTTGCTTCAGAAGGGAACAGCCCCCCAATGCCGCCTCCCGCCCACCCCTATTCTATTTATATTTACATCCACAGTCAGGCCTGATACTGCCTGACAGACCAGAGCAGTCTGTCAGATACACAGGATGAAGAAACCTGCAGGGCGCTATGTCCCAGACACTGATGCTATGTCCCAAATGGCACCCATATGGTACCACTTGGGACACAATCTCTCTACTGTCCTCCTTCAGGGATAAACAGGTGTGTGTGTGTGTGTGTGTGTGTGTGTGTGTGTGTGTGTGTGTGTGTGTGTGTGTGTGTGTGTGTGTGTGTGTGTGTGTGTGTGTGTGTGTGTGTGTGTGTGTGTGTGTGTGTGTGTGTGTGTGTGTGTGTGTGTGTGTGTGTGTGTGTGTGTGTGCGCATGTGTGCGCATGTGTGTATGATTGACATCCATCATCTTCAATCAGGGGGATGTTACTATTATGAGTGTATTCTTATGTTATAAAATATAACATTTTTGATTGATGTTTGATGATAGACTTGCAATAGGAAAATATCACTCAATGTCGCCTTTCCTTCTTCCCCATGTCTCCAGGGTCCTGTGGTTGAGTTATGACTCAGACTGGGGAAGAGAATGCTACTCACCGTGCAGCACCCAGTGATCCCCAGCACCATGTCTTACTATCCTAGAGCCAGCCACTGTGTTTGGGGGACCACGTCTCCATAGCTACAGCATCAAAATATACACATCTTTAATACATGAAAACTGAGAAGGGGATGGAACCATATCTCAGATTGAATGTGAGTACTGTGGATATTGAGTAGTAACAAACATAGTCTTACAAACTGTCAGAGGCAGAGAGAAGAACAGCATGGAGGACAGTGAGCTCATCTTTCTGGAGCGCCATGATGAGGGCCCTACTGTGGAGCCAGGAGTCAGGGAGGGTCCTACCGTGGTCTTCTCCAAAGACAAGCCTGGAGTCAGGGAGGGTCCTACCGTGGTCTTCTCCAAAGACAAGCCTGGAGTCATGGAGGCCAGGGACAGTAGGCCCGACTCAGGCCTGGGGCTAGGGTTGGGGCTGGAGCCAGGCCAGGGACGCCGCTCCTCGGGCTTCCACGTCCCCCTCTCCCCCTCCTCCCCGGGCTCCCTGGCTGACCTGGCCATGGCCTCGACACCCCCAGGCCTGGTGAAGTCCTCCTCCACAGAGCTGCAGACCAAAGAGACTAGTTCCTTGAGAAGCTCCAAACCCCTCCTCAGCCTGGTCAAGTCCCTCTCCACTGAGATCTCCCGCCTCGAACCTGAGGTCTACCTCTCCAAGTCGGACTCCAAGCTCCACATGCACCCCTGGAAGCAGTTCACCCAGACCCAACCCAAGCTCCAGGAGGCTGGTTCTGGGAATGATAGCTTGACGGCACCCCCGTCCCCCGTCTCCCCCACGGAGCCCAAAGGAAGTTCCCTGATGACCGAGTTTGAGGACACGCGAAGGAAGTTCTCGGAGGCCATGCAGGACCCCATGAGCATGTGGGGTAAGATGATGGGGGACGAGTCGAGCTCGGGGAGCCCCAAACAGAAGGTGTCTGGGGGGGTCGGGGACTCACCTGCCTCCCTTGGTAGCTGTGGAGGTGGTGGGAGTGGGACCCCAATGAACATTGAAGACAGGAGCACAGAGACACAAGTAAGATACAGACGTGGAACAGACAGCGAACTGGGTGTGTGTGAAACCCCACTGAGGAGACCCAGGAGGGGCCCTCTGAAGCCCTCGCTCTCCCCAGAGCACCACAGCCAGCTGGGGGATAGCCTCTACGAGATCTGCACCAACGGAGACCTCATCCAGGTGGTGGAGGTCCAGGGGGGCGGAACCAAGGGAGCTGGTACCAGATGCCAGCATCGAGGAACCCGTCACCAGGCTCAAGGCAGGATTCCTGGAGTTCCTGTGGCCTCAGTGCCTGTCCGCTGGCTATTGTTTGTGGGCGTACTGGCCTATGGGTTCTTTGTGCTCCCTCTGCCCTCCTATGTGACTGGGCTGTCCCTGGGGCTAGCTTGTGGGTTCCTGTTAGGGTTGGTGGTGGTCCTGGTGTTCACGCCCCGTCAGCGCTCCAGAGCTTTGCCACCCTGGGGCACTACAGGGGCCCGGTGGTCCCAAGACAACAGCCTGCTGCCCTCGGACCCTGTTGGTGGGCCGCGCACAGATGCAGAAGTCCTGGAGGTGAGTTTGAGGATATGGAAGTGGTCACACACACATACACACACACAAGTACCAAAGATTGATAGAGTTACAGTAGGTAAACACAGACGGACGGACAGACAGATTGTCACAGACAGACAGGCCGGCAGGCAGGCAGACGGTCAGCCTTTAAAAATACAAAGAGAACAGGCTTTCATCTTTTTTATATCTTTAAAAAAAATTGTTGATACATTTCTCTCATGAACCAAAGCGAGAGCAACAAACTGTATCTATGGTAACAATCATTACTACTGTGTCTCTATAGAGTGGAGGAGTAGAGACCTTTGTTTCTGTGAAGCAGAGCATGAATGAGGCCAGGTGCTGATTAGAGAGGATAGTGAGGACTGAGGGGCTTACAGCCTAGTACAGATACAGCATTACAGACCATACGGCTGCTTCTTCAATGGCAGCCTATTCCCTTTGTGGTGCACTACTTTTGACCAGGGCCCTGGTAAAGAGTTGTGCACTACATAGGGGATAGGATGCCATTTGGGACGCATACCATCTCTCTCAGTTGTTGCCCATGTAGTCCCTGTACATCCTCTGCCCCTTGGCCTTTGATTAGTGAGGAATGAGGGGCTTATAGCCCGGTCCAGATACAGCACAGCCCATCTCAGTCTACTGTAGCCAAGGTAGTCCCTGTGCACCCTCTGGCCCTTGGCCTCTTAGAGCTGGAGCTACACAGTGCTAATAATCACCAGAGCCCAGTTTAAAACCCTCTGTGTCTAGGCCAGTTGACTTGCTAGTCTGATGGATTGGTTGTGGATTGGTTGTGGTTTAACGTCTGTCTATCTGCGCGGCAGACTTCCACCTGTGATGTCACTCTGTGATTTGCATATTCATAATTGTTTCTCCAATCACCACTACTGAAAGGATAGACAATTGCCGCTGTGTGTCTAATTGTGTCTAATTGTGTGTCTAAGTGTGTGTGTGTGTGTGTGTGTGTGTGTGTGTGTGTGTGTGTGCGTGCGTGCATGTGCGTGTCTCATCTACCAGTCCCTTAGCTGCAGCAGCTGTGATATTTCTGTCTTGATTAATTCAGTTGGCTCTAAGCTGAACCCAAGACATAAGAAACACATAATAAGCTCAGTAGACCACTGCAAAACAGTCAAATTAGGTTGAAACTTTTAAGGCTATAAGCCAATGCAATGTTGCATGCTGCATTCAGTGTTGTATTTCAGTTTACAGTAGGCATGTATACAGCTTAGTACATAAGATGCAAGTATCTGTGTTTCTTCCAAGTCCAGTAGGTGACCAATCAGATTGATGTCACAGCATGACTACCTTACCTAAGCCCTAAGCCTGAGTTCTGCCTCGGAGGAACAGAAACATACCTGATTCACACTGTAGGGCCGACCCAACCCGTACTGGTCTGGCTTGCATATTTTATTTTCATATAGTCATTTCCAGCGTGGTTGCAGCAACTATGATGGAGGTATAACCATGCCAGTCCAGTGCAGCTCCACTTTGCTCAGTAGTGTAAAGGAGTAATAGAGAGCTGCACCTAGCTCTGGTTTCACTGCCACAGATTTGACTACAGGTAAATCACAGCGCTCAATATCCAATGAGTATTCAGGCAAAACTAGGAAGGGTTATACTAGAACAAATACAGCAGGAAGGAAGACAGATTTGAGACAATTTGCTGACTGTGAGTTATGTACATATTACCTTTGAGAGATAATTCATGGTAAACACTCTGTAAACAACAACAGCAACAGTAAACATCAGTGAAAAGCTGTGACTGCCCAAGTGAACACAATGTAAGAAAGTGAAAGAAATGTGAGTTTATTAGAGTGAGAGAGAAACACTAACAAACAAACAAAGCTCACCAGGCGATACCCCAGAGTGCTAGAGCCAGTCTCCTGTGAGAGATGAGACATGTATAGAGCCAGTTTCCTGTGATAGATGAGACATGTATAGAGCCAGTTTCCTGTGAGAGATGAGACATGTATAGAGCCAGTCTCCTGTGATAGATGAGACATGTATAGAGCCAGTCTCCTGTGATAGATAAGACATGTATAGAGCCAGTCTCCTGTGATAGATACAGTGCATTCGGAAAGTATTCAGACCCCTTGACTTTTTCCACATTTTGTTACGTTACCGCCTTATTCTAAAATGGATTAAATTAATTGTTTTCCTCATCAATCTACACACAATACCCCATAATGACAAAGAGAAACCAGGTTTTTATAAATGTTTGCAAATGTATAAAAAAACTAACAACAGAAATACCTTATTTACATAAGTATTCAATAAAATAAAGAGTGTCGCGCCTCTACCTCTTATGGTTTCCACCTCTTCTCCTGCTGTTGGAGCACGGAACCCCCATTTTTCCTCTTAGGGAACGTGTTGGGTGAAATGCTGTTGTTCACCGTAAGCCCCTATGGGCTCTGTTCAAAAGGAGTGCACTATATAGGGAATAGGGTGCCATTCTAGACACAACCCAAACCTGTACTATACATCCTCCATGCATTCTAGGGCTGGATGAACGAGATGCCTGTGTACGACCCGGAGACCTACCACCCGTCCCTCACCCACTCTGTGTATGCCACCCTGGAGGGCAGCCGCCTGCGCCTGGCCTACCCCCGCACCAACATCCCCCGACGGGCAGCCTTCGACGAACTGCCCCATGAAGCCGTGTTCCTGCGCTCACGCTGCTACCAGCTGGCCAACTGCAAGGTCAGTGTGTCCAAATAGCATGACATTTGCTTAAGGATTTCTGAAGCATCTAGTCTTTATAAAGGGTTTATGAAGGCTTTGTTACGGTAAGTTGTTCATTATTTATTGTTTCTTATTTCAAACCAGGTCTCCCTGTTGCCTGCTGCCTTGGCACGGAAGAGAGTTTGGAACAAGAAGTACCCCATCTGTATCATACTGGCCGAGGGAGAGGTGGGGAGAGAGGAGGAGGAGAGAGTGGAAGACGGGCAAGAGGAGGAGGAGAGGACAGACAAGCAGACACTCCCAGACACACAGACACAGGGCCTCCCCGACACTCTCTACCTCTTTGGTCGTACAGGAAGAGAGAAGGAGGATTGGTTCCAGCACTTCCTGTTAGCCTCGAGGTCAGAGGTCAAGAGCAGCCCAATCAGAGACATGCCCAAGTCTGGTAAGAAACCGTGCTGCCCCCTACTGACATGGTAGGTTACATCCCAAATGGCACCCTATTCCCTGTGGGCCCTGGTCAAAAGTAGTTCACTACATAGGGAATAGGGTGCCATTTGGGAAACACCCTGGACAGGAATCAGTGGTTTGTCATTTTTCATATATAATAAGGATTGAATTGAGTGTAATATTATTTTAACCACCTCCCTCCCGTGTTCCTTACCCCCTCTTGCCCTGTCCACCTGTCTTCCTGACTCTCTCCCTCTCTCTATCCTCCTCCATATCTCCCCACTTCCTTCCTTCTCTCTCTCTTCCCCAGAGGTGTTATGCAGTGGGGGCTCCAGTATGGGCAGTACAGAGCACCTGCCCCCTCTGGTTGGCCTGCGTGACCTGGTGGAATACGGCTCTTACATGAGCCGCCTCATTGGCTTAGAGGGTAGCAGTCCCAGCCCCAGCTGCTGCCACAGCGACCAGGGAAGCCCCACAGCTAGGAAGAGGGTACGCTACAAGACGGGACTATTAACCTGGTGGTTCAATGGTGTTTCATACAAATAAGTTTATTCTTCCCCATATGGCTCTGGTCAAAAGTACTACACTACATACAGTATCTGCCAATCAGATCACCATTTTGGGTACTTAACCTCTGAACCTTTACTATCGTTTGAATCCTTAACATAACTCACATTGATTAGAATACATAAATACAGCCACAGTTACAATCCAGTCAGTCTTTGGCCTTGGAGAGAGGAGGATAGATACTGACTGACTCAGCTAGATGCTGTATACATGCTGAGTGGACTAAATGGATCAGATATCACCTGGATGGGATATTAATAGGAGCAGTGTACCTGGTTGTGTTGTATTCATTGGGCACCAAACGGAAGCAAACAACCAAAACGGGGAGGGACCTACCTGAATTTGACCGATAGGAAATGTTTGTTTCTGTTTCACGTTGTGGCTTGTTTGCTACGGTGTGCACTAAGGAATATGACCCAGGTTTGGCTGTGTGTTCTGTTCTGATGTCCTGTGTGGTGAGCATCTGTTGTGGAGTAAGGTAGTAGTGAGATGGGGCCTGATCCTAGATCAGCACGCCTACTGTGAAACATTTTTTGTAATCCGTCTCTGTTCTGTTCTCTCCTCTATCCAGTTCCCCAGTGAGGAGGCATCAGCAGAGGGGGGCTGCCCAGCAGAGGGCCAGCCGGCCTGGGTCAATGCCCTGGTGGGGAGGATCTTCTGGGACTTCCTCCGGGAGAAGTACTGGGTGGACCTGGTGGCCCACAAGATCCAGAAGAAGCTGAGTAAGATCAGGGTGAGTCTGGGGGTGGGTTGGGGAAGGGGGGTGAGTGGGTGGATGAATGGATGAGTAGGTGGGTGGGAGGGAGTGTTGGTAGATGGATGGATGGGTTTGTGGGTCAGTGGGTGGGTGGAGGAAATGTCTGTATGTAAAGAAAATAATATCGATATCCTCCATATCTCTGTCACTACATGGTAAGTCCTATAGAATCCAACTACAGGACATGATCCTCTCACTGGGGTACTGGGTACTGGGGTACGGGGGTACTGGGATATTAAGGTACTGGGGCACTGGGGTACTGTGGTACTGGGGTACTGGGTACTGGGGCACTGGGGTATTAAGGTACTGGGGCACTGGGGTACTAAGGTACTGGGGTACTGGGGTATTAAGGTACTGGGGTATTAAGGTACTGGGGCACTGGGGTACTAAGGTACTGGGGTACTGGGGTATTAAGGTACTGGGGTATTAAGGTACTGGGGTATTAAGGTACTGGGGCACTGGGGTACTGCTCTGTGCTTGTTACTTATACATCAGTCATACTGTTGAGCACGAGGTCAGACAAGGGCAGCAGGGTATCAACATTGGAGAGTGGAAAGGAGGAGGAGGGTTAATGCCTTGTCAGCTCCCTCTATTATGGGCTGTCATGTGCTGCAGCTCCCCATCACTCTCCATCACACTCACACACACTCCCCATCACACACACACTCACACTTCCCACCACGCACGCACACACGAGACATACATTTTCTGAACACCATTATTGTTTGTTCTCCTGTAGTTGCCGTACTTTGTGAATGAACTGAAGCTGGCAGATCTGGACATGGGTACCTGCATACCTCAGGCACTCAGCATCTCCAAACCCTCACTGGACCACAGAGGTGAGAGGATGTGTGTGTGTGTGTGTGTGTGCGAGTGTGTGTGGTGCATCTGTATCTTTCCCCTGCTCAGATTGATATCCTGCGCACACACACACACACACACACACACATTACTTTCTCAGACCAGGTCCAGTGCTGACTTGATACCATGTGTGTCCTAATGGAGCATACACAACTCTAGGGCTGCGTCCCAAATGGCACCCTATTCCCTTTATAGTTCACTACCTTTGACCAGGTCTGTCACTATAAAGGGAATATGGTGCCATTTGGAACGCAGCCTAAAGCTCCTTCCTATTGTCTTCCTCCGCAGGGATTAGCAATCTGCTTAACATTGATCTTCCTACACACACAATAACATGCTAACGCTACATCCCATTAGGCTACTATCGTCACTAGTCTCAACTTGCCATATGGCACAGAATGACAATACTACATCTGCCCCCTCCCTTTCCTTTTATGATAACATGACAACAATAATGGTTGTCTCGAATAGGAAATCAATTAAAATCATGATTCGATCCAAAATGTGTGTGTGCCTGACTGCGCGAATCTCTCGCTGGCTTCTGTATCACCTTAATAAAGACCTCTCTCTCTAACCCCCCCATCCCTCTCTCTCTAACCCCCATCCCTCTCTCTCTAACCCCCCATCCCTCTCTCTCTAACCCCCATCCCTCTCTCTCTAACCCCCCCCATCCCTCTCTCTCTAACCCCCCATCCCTCTCTCTCTAACCCCCCCATCCCTCTCTCTCTAACCCCCCATCCCTCTCTCTCTAACCCCCCCATCCCTCTCTCTCTAACCCCCCCATCCCTCTCTCTAACCCCCCAACCCTCTCTCTCTAACCCCCCACCCCATCCCTCTCTCTCTAACCCCCCCCTCTCTCTAACCCCCCTCCCCCATCCCTCTCTCTCTAACCCCCCCCATCCCTCTCTCTCTAACCCCCTCCCCATTCCTCTCTCTCTAACCCCCCATCCCTCTCTCTCTAACCCCCCCATCCCTCTCTCTCTAACCCCCTCCCCATCCCTCTCTCTCTAACCCCCCATCCCTCTCTCTCTAACCCCCCCATCCCTCTCTCTCTAACCCCCCCCATCCCTCTCTCTCTAACCCCCCTATCCCTCTCTCTAACCCCCCATCCCTCTCTCTCTAACCCCCACCCCATCCCTCTCTCTCTAAACCCCCTCCCCCATCCCTCTCTCTCTAACCCCCCTCCCCCATCTCTCAGGCCTGTGGTTGGAGATGGAGGTGGTGTATACAGGCTGCCTACAGATGACCCTGGAGACTAAGTTGAACCTGTGTAAACTGGGGAAGGAGAAGTCAATTGGGGTGGAGGCTGACGGAGACATCCCAGAGACCAGCCAAGTAGGGTAAGACCATAGAGTTGGATAGAGGATCAATTGGACCAAAGCCTGTTTCAGCATGGGCAATGCCATTGAGGGCTTTCACCATTTAAAAGTTGTCCATTGCAGAGACAGAAGATGAGCTCTCTAGTACATCTCTATGGGTAAGACCTGATCCCAATGTCCTCGTACATCACCGAACAGCCTGCGTCTCAGATACACTGTTTTGCCTCATGCTGTGTGTGTGTGTGTTGCCTGTATAAAGGAAACAGTTTTGTAATCCTGATTACAACGACGATAGAAGTTGTGCCATGACTCATGATGACACAATCATTTGGATCCAAATGCAGTATTTATAGTATGTGTGTGTGTGTCTCAGCTCCAGGCCCAGGCTGTGTGTATTAGCTGACAGTGATGAGGAGTCCTCCAGTGCCGGCTCGTCTGATGAGGAGGAGGTGCCGCCCACCGAACCCCAGGGAACTCTGGGAGATAAGAGCACAGGCACGCCACCACCACCAGCGACTGATGGGTAAATTGATATTGTGTCCCAAACGGCACCCTATTCCCTATGGGCCTGGTCAAAAGTAGTGCACTATATAGGGAATAACTTGCCATTTGGGACGCAGGTCATAATTAAATGTATTATTTTACATTCTTTAATGACAAGTTGTTAGCCCTTGTACTGTTTTGTTCACTGGATGAAAGACTGTTGGTCTCACTTTAAAGTGAGCTCCACGGTTGAACCAGGTGATTATTTTCAAGTGGGGAAAAAAACTGTTGTTAAATTAGCGTTTTTTAAAGTTTGTAAGTGTTTTTAAATTAGTGTTTTTATTGAGCTGCGTTTCATGTCTCCTCTCAGTGGGAGTGGTGGCAGCACCGGCAGACGGTTCCTGAGGTTCGTAGACAAGATCGCCTCGTCCAAGTACTTCCAGAAGGCCACGGAGAACGAGTACATCAAGAAGAAGATTGCTGAGGTCTCCAACATGCCACTGATGCTCACCGTGGAAGTTCTAGAACTCTCGGGGACTCTAGCTGTCAACATTCCACCTCCCCCTACTGACAGGATATGGTACTGCAAACCTGCTAGTTTTAACCATAGGAATAGAATCATTCTAGTTCTGTGGTTTTATCATATCATTGTGTAGATACACTGAACTGAAAGGTACATTGGCTCTTGTTTTTGTTTAAGTCTCAAATAGGTATTTATCTCTCTCCCTCTCTCTTTCTGTCTCCCTGACTCTCCCTCTCTATTTCTCTCTCCCCGAATCTCCCTCTCTCTTTCTGTCTCCCCCCACAGGTACAGTTTCCGCGTGCCTCCCAGGCTGGACCTGCGTGTGCGTCCCATGCTAGGGGAGAGGGAGGTCACCTTCACACACGTCACAGAGTGGATCGAGAAGAAGCTGAGTCGAGAGTTTCAGGTCAGTCTGTCCTCCACCTGTGAGGTGGCGCCTCAACATGACATCATACACGAGACTGACGTCATGATATAGTGCTGTGGTCAGGGTTAGCATAGGCCCAAGCATGATGATACTGTAGCAACAGAATGGTTGTTTGATTCCTGTCTGGATTCACTGTACTCATAGGTAAGGGGCCGAAGTGTTTGCATCAGCTATTTTCATATCTCAAATCAAATCAAAGTACATTTTATTGGCCACATGCGCCGAATACAACAGGTGCAGACATTACAGTGAAATGCTTACTTACAGCCCTTAACCAACAGTGCATTTATTTTTTATAAAAAAGTAAAATAAAACAACAACAAAAAAGTGTTGAGAAAAAAAGAGCAGAAGTAAAATAAAATAACAGTAGGGAGGCTATATATACAGGGGGTACCGGTGCAGAGTCAATGTGCGGGGGCACCGGCTAGTTGAGGTAGTTGAAGTAATATGTACATGTGGGTAGAGTTAAAGTGCATATAAATAATTAACAGAGTAGCAGCAGCGTAAAAAGATGGGGTGGGGGGTGGGGGTGGGGGTTTGTGCAAATAGTCCGGGTAGCCATGATTAGCTGTTCAGGAGTCTTATGGCTTGGGGGTAGAAGCTGTTGAGAAGTCTTTTGGACCTAGACTTGGCACTCCGGTACCGCTTGCCGTGCGGTAGCAGAGAGAACAGTCTATGACTAGGGTGGCTGGAGTCTTTGACAATTTTGAGGGCCTTCCTCTGGCCTGGTATAGAGGTCCTGGATGGCAGGAAGCTTGGCCCCAGTGATGTACTGGGCCGTACGCACTACCCACTGTTGTGTCGTCGGCAAACTTAATGATGGTGTTGGAGTCGTGCCTGGCCATGCAGTCATGGGTGAACAGGGAGTACAGGAGGGGACTGAGCACGCACCCCTGAGGGGCCCCTGTGTTGAGGATCAGTGTGGCAGATGTGTTGTTACCTACCCTTACCACCTGGGGCAGCCCGTCAGGAAGTCCAGGATCCAGTTGCAGAGGGAGGTGTTTAGTCCCAGGATCCTTAGCTTAGTGATGAGCTTTGAGGGCACTATGGTGTTGAATGCTGAGCTGTAGTCAATGAATAGCATTCTCACGTAGGTGTTCCTCTTGTCCAGGTAGGAAAGGGCAGTGTGGAGTGCAATAGAGATTGCATCATCTGTGGATCTGTTGGGGCGGTATGCAAATTGGAGTGGGTCTAGGGTTTCTGGGATAATGGTGTTGATGTGAGCCATGACCAGCCTTTCAAAGCACTTCATGGCTACAGACGTCAGTGCTACGGGTCGGTAGTCATTTAGGCAGGTTATCTTAGTGTCCTTGGGCACGGGACTATGGTGGTCTGCTTGAAACATGTTGGTATTACAGACTCAGTCAGGGACATGTTGAAAATGTCAGTGAAGACACTTGCCAGTTGGTCAGCACATGCTCGGAGTACACGTCCTGGTAATCCCTGCGGCCTTGTGAATGTTGACCTGCTTAAAAGTCTTACTCACATCGGCTACGGAGAGCGTGATCACATAGTCATCCGGAACAGCTGGTGCTCTCATGCATGCTTCAGTGTTGCTTGCCTCGAAGCGAGCATAGAAGTGGTTTAGCTCGTCTGGAAGTCTTGTGTCACTGGGAATCTCGCGGCTGTGCTTCCCTTTGTAGTCTGTAATAGTTTTCAAGCCCTGCCACATCCGACGAGCGTCAGAGCCGGTGTAGTACGATTCAATCTTAGTCTTGTATTGACACTTTGCCTGTTTGATGGTTCGTCGGAGGGCATAGCGGGATTTCTTATAAGCGTCCGGGTTAGAGTCCCGCTCCTTGAAAGCGGCAGCTCTACCCTTTAGCTCAGTGCGAATGTTTCCTGTAATCCATGGCTTCTGGTTGGGGTATGTACGTACGGTCACTGTGGGGACGACATCATCGATGCAGTTATTGATGAAGCCAGTGACTGATGTGGTGTACTCCTCAATGCTATCTGAAGAATCCCGGAACATGTTCCAGTCTGTGCTAGCAAAACAGTCCTGTAGCTTAGCATCTGCGTCATCTGACCACTTTTTTATTAACCGAGTCACTGGTGCTTCCTGCTTTAGTTTTTGCTTATAAGCAGGAATCAGGAGGATAGAGTTATGGTCAGATTTGCCAAATGGAGGGCGAGGGAGAGCTTTGTATGCGTCTCTGTGTGTGGAGTAAAGGTGGTCTAGAGTTTTTTTCCCTCTGGTTGCACATTTAACATGCTGGTAGAAATTAGGTAGAACGGATTTAAGTTTCCCTGCATTAAAGTCCCCGGCCACTAGGAGCGCTGTCTCTGGATGAGCGTTTTCCTGTTCACTTATGGCCTTATACAGCTCATTCAGTGCAATCTTAATGCTAGCATTGGTTTGTGGTGGTAAATAGACAGCTATGAAAAATATAGATGAAAACTCTCTTGGTAAATAGTGTGGTCTACAGCTTATCATAAGATACTCTACCTCAGGCGAGCAAAACCTCGAGACTTCCTTAGTATTTGATTTTGTGCACCAGCTGTTGTTTACAAATATACACAGACCGCCACCCCTTGTCTTACCGGAGTCAGCCGTTCTATCCTGCCGATGTAGCATATAGCCCGCTAGCTGTATGTTGTCCATGCCGTCGTTCAGCCACGACTCGGTGAAACATAAGATATTACAGTTTTTAATGTCCCGTTGGTAGGATAACCGTAATCTTAGGTCATCCAATTTATTCTCAAATGATTGAAGATTGGCTAATAGGATTGATGGGAGAGGCAGTTTTCTCGCTCGCCGTCGGATCCTTACAAGGCACCCCGACCTACGTCCACGATATCTCCGTCTCTTTCTCATGCGAATGACGGGGATTTGGGCCTTGTCGGGTGTCTGTAGGATATCCTTCGCGGCCGCCTCGTTGAAGAAAAAATCTTCGTCCAATACGAGGTGAGTAATCGCTGTCCTGATATCCAGAAGCTCTTTTTGGTTATAAGAGACGATGACAGAAACATTATGTACAAAATAAATTACAAATAACGCGGAAAAACACACATAATAGTACAATTAGAGGGCTGTAAAACGGCAGCCATCTTCTCCGCGCCATCATGTGTTCTGTACAGACTAATAAAGTTGTCACAAATTATTTATAATACTATAAGTCCGATCCCAGCCATCTGATACCATACCAGTGTTAAGGTGCACCATACAGAGTGTTATGTTATTATTATGTTGATCCTGCAAGTTGCTAGGACTTCATCTTCTGTATTGTTATCCATGTATAGTTGTCTCAGCCATGCTTGTTGTTCTTTCGTCCACTGCAGAAGGAGTTTGTGATGCCCAACATGGACGACCTCTATCTTCCTCTCATGTCCTCCGTGCTGGACTACCCTCCAGCATCCCAGCATTCTCCAGCCCACTCCTCACGCCGCTCCTCCAACGACTCCCAATACTATGTGTCTGAATAGCGCCTCACTGTGGCGTTGGATGGAGAGAAAAATACATGGAAAACCATATTGCTAATGGAAAACCAGTGGGCATGGGTCCACAGTGGATTCTGAGCAGATGGAGCTTGGTTCAGTCCTAGCTTGTGAGGGATGGTCATAGCAAAGCCTGTGGCGGGCACGTACAACGTGGCATGACGACTGGAGAGTGGCATGCCTATGCTCTGAGCAGCAAGAGGGACCTGGTATAGCGCCCGGCTCTACTGATCTAGAAGACTTCACTTAGATAGCACTCTGCAATAGGGAAGTGACCTGCAATAGCCCTGTAATGAACCAGGTTGACGTTTATTAGGATGAGTCTTGTCCGTGAGGCAGAACTGAGCGATTTCCACTAGATGGTACAGCAAATTCAAAATTGTCTGTATTGTAAAAATTAATAAACAAAAATGTGCTTTTTGGTCTTAATTTAAATTCAGATTTTATGACTTTGTAGCAGTGCCAGCTAGTGGCCAATCTGCATAGCTGCCTCCAGAACAAGATTCATGACGGAAAAAGCTAACCTGCGTAATAAAGATAGTGATTGCGTCCCAATTTGCACCCTAATCCATATATATATATATATATATATATCACAGGAGGCTGTTGAGGGGAGAACGGCTCATAATAATGTCCGGAACGGCACCTGGAAACCATGCATTTGATACCATTCCACCTATTCCGCTCCAGTCATTAACAGGGAATAGGGTGCCATTTTGAATGAAACAGCAATAGGTACATATTTGTCCACTTGAAGGAAAGTATGGGCATTACTCTGGTATGAATTGTTACTGTATAATGACGATGCTGATACACTGAATTGGAACCGAATAAGTTTGTCCTCAACTCCTGAAGGTGAGCGTTGTACTCATGTTGTCCGGTGGGCTGGCCAGAACATTGGTGTATTATTAGCCTGACAAAATGGACTCCTTGGACAACTACTTGAACAATTCCTATTTGAAAGTGATTGTAGCCCAGAGAAGATTCCTTGGAGATTATTGGTTCTCTAAAACGTTCTCGTCATTTTTGCTTGTTGTGGTAGATTAAGGCAGCAAATGGCTTTCTGCATGGATTTTTGGACAGCGTACCCTCTCTTCATTGATCAACTAAACAATAGCTTGTACATTTATACATTATTATCAAGATATTGTGATGGACTGGTGGGAAAATATAGAAACTATTCATAAAAGTACAATACAGTAGAACAGTACAAATGTACTAGATAATACATGATTAAGATATCTTTATTGGTCAATTGCATACAAGGTCCAACCGAAATTTGACTTCCGCTTTTAACCATGTCCCACACAAATGATTGTGTGCCACCACTGGTGTAGTGGAGGGTAGCCACAAGTAAACTCAGTTTACCCATATTTTTTGGGGGGAAATGCATTGAAAGTATAGGGAGAGTTACTTTTTCCCTACGACCAGTTTACCCACCAATTTTTTTTAACCACATCACTGTGCCACCATTAGCCACTTATCCAAATTGGTGTCCCAAATGGCACCCCATTCTATATAGGAAATAGGATGCCATTTGGGCCCTGGCCAAAAGTAGTTGACTATATGAGTGACATTTGGGACATGGGCCAAGTCTAAACTAAAGCGGAAACTTATTTGAACAGAATAGCCAAACACCACCTGGATAAATAAGACTGTTTTATTAGAAGACTGTTACTATAAGAATTTGTTTTTCTGTTGAGCTGGTTTGAACGGTGGACCACCATCACTTCTAAGCCTCCTCTGGCAATGGTTCGGCGGCCAGTTTCTTCTGCACGTCCTTCTTCAGTGGGCCCTGTAGGTCAGAGGTCACAGCAGGGTCAACAGAAGTCCAGTATTAAAGCAACAGGTTCACCCAGCTGAGATAGAGGGTTGCGTCCCAAATGGCACCCTATTCCCTATATAGTGCACTACTTTTGACCAGAGCCCAATGGGTGCCACTTGGGACGCAGAAGGGAGATCACCACTCCACGCCACCTCATTCCCCATCATGCTCCAGTGAATTCCACATCTCAATTCCCTTTACCTTTTTCTTCTGAGAGCACTATCCAGAATCCAGCTAATACACATCCAATTTGTCACAGCATTAGATCAAACCATCGGTTCAAGAAAAAGCATTTTTTGCTAGATGAGTGAAAACGAGTCTAATATGAGCACAACGTTTTACACATTAAAAGTATTGATTGTTGTAGACATGGAAGATGTTTGAAAGATACAGGGTTTGACAGGAACAGATATTCCAACAAACACGGGAAAATCTTTCATCACTATTCCTGTACTATCAATGACTAGGACAATAGTCATGCCATAGTCACTTTCGATACAGGGTGTCCCCCTTTACACACAAACGCTTCAGTGCCTCCACCCCAACCTACTCTGTCCCTACATAAACCTAGCCTTTCCCTTTACTTACCTACACTCCTCCATCACTAACATCCTCTATCAGTCCCACTATATCATTAACAATGTCTATCAGTCCCACTCCCCCCTACAATGATTCAGCTCACTCCCACCATCCACAGCCAGGCCGGTACCCACCATGAAGGCCCTCTTCTCCTGGGCGGTCTGGAAGTGGCCATAGCCAAACTTGGAAGTGGTGTCAATGAACTTGAGGTCGATGGTCTCCTTGGACTTGCGTGATGTGTGCACCAGCATGGACTGTGAGAGAAGCACGCGCACACACAAGTGGTTAGAGTTCAACACACTGTCAAATATGTCCTATGCTTTAGCATCCCCAACTCATATGGTCATGTTTTTCTCTCTCTCTGACATCAGCGGTTTGATTCCTTCACTATTATTCAGAAATTAAAACATCATACATCATCTGCACAGAGGTAGTTGTCACGTTTGGCATCAAAATTATGCGTTTCACTCCTCTCTCTAACACATAGGCACTGTACCTTTCTCAGGGTGAGGACACGTTTCTTGCAGCCAATCACACAGCCCTTCAGCATCAAGAAGTCATTTTTCACGTCACCATAGTGGGGGAACCCTCCCTACAGACAGACAACAGGAGACAGAGGGAGAGGATGGGTGAATAATATAGATGAAACGGGAGTAGCACACCGCATTAATGGCCACAACCTGCAATACATAGCCAGTAATTGCAGTCTAATATCAGCCATATACCCATCTTGCATGTCAGGGCTCTAGGCTTTCCTTTACAGGGTGGCATCACCAGACAAAGCTGGTGATCGAAAGCAGAGGATGCATCACGTCATTAACCAAAAGTAAGAATTAGATTGGTTACCATGTTATATCACATCGTTTCCAGGCTCATGTCAATAACATTATTAGGACGTTATTGTGTTATTATATTACCATGGGGGTGGTGTTATTATATTACCATGGGGGTGGTGTTATTATATTACCATGGGGGTGGTGTTATTATATTACCATGGGGGTGGTGTTATTATATTACCATGGGGGTGATGTTATTATATTACCATGGGGGTGGTGTTATTATATTACCATGGGGGTGGTGTTATTATATTACCATGGGGGTGATGTTATTATATTACCATGGGGGTGGTGTTATTATATTACCATGGGGGTGGTGTTATTATATTACCATGGGGGTGATGTTATTATATTACCATGGGGGTGATGTTATTATATTACCATGGGGGTGATAGTCTTCTGGGTGGTGTCGTAGTTAGTGGAGGCGTTGTTCTTGATCACTTTGCCATCCTGGACATGGACCCCTTTGCCAATACGGTAGATCTGTCGACAGAGTAAAACACTGAAACAGCATGATGGTGGTGAATCACCCTTAGTCTAACCAGTACAGTATCAACCTCTACGTAATTACAACTACAACAGAACCCTAGCTAGTTCCAGTTATGTACAGGAAACTCAAACATTCACACAGATCGTTCATTAACAAAGTATGAAGAAAACTATTTTACAACGTAGTCCCTTTGAGGTCAAAACACATTTTCAAGGAACACCTGGTCAAATCACAATATCTGGTCAAATGATGAATTTCATACGCCTATCTCAACTAGAACCCTGGTGCTGCGGACCTTCTTGTTGAGCTCTGTGCGGTGGTGGTAGCCCTTCTGGCCGGCCCGGGCGATGGTGTAGCCCACACGGGAAGGGTGCCAGGCTCCGATGCAGGCCACCTTACGCAGGCCCTTGTGAGTCTTCCTGGGCAGCTTCTTCACTCCCCAACGACTGGTCACACCTGACAACCAATAGGAAAGTAGGAAAATCAGTAGAAAACCAATAGGAAATTAGTTATGCCACAGGACCAGCCAATATAACATAATAGCTGAATGGTACTATACCGTCGGCCTGCAGACATTGACATGCATCTTTTACTAATTATTATTAGCAAGAAGAAAAATTCTGGGTCTTTCTGAGCCATTCTGTTTGACCTAGAGACATGTCTATGGAGATATTATAACCAATGGTATTGCCATGTTATTAATGTCCATATAGATTTCTCCCACTCATCCCCGGGGTGAGTGCCAACTCCTATGGTCATTGTCAACAACAACAAAAATTCTGGCATCAGTGGTTTGATTCCTTCACTATTATTCAGAAATTAAAACATCATACATCATCTGCACAGAGATCATTGTCAAACGGATGAGTGGGAGAAGCTGATCCTAGATCTGTACCTAGGAACATCTTCTACCGTGACCCTTTTACCCCGACGTCACTATACCTCAAAACCTCCTACCTTTCATCCCGTGACCTTTGGTGACCCCGATGACGTCTATCATCTCGTCCTGATAGAAGACTGAGGACACAGGGACGGGCTGCTCCAGCTTCTCCTTGACCCAGTCCACCTTCTCGGAGATGGTGCCGCCGTTTAACTGCACCTCCATGATGTGGGCCTTCTTAGCTTTGAGGGGCAGCAGGCGAATCTAGAGACAATTATGAAGGTACAGAAGCCAGGACAATTCACACACAACTTTAATGCCTCCGCTCCCTTCCCTTTCACACTGAATAATTAGTATTATTTATTCTAGGATTCAATCTCTGATCTAGGATCAGCTTCCCTTTCCCCAATCCTAACCATTTGTGGGGGAAATCTGAAGATCAGCGTCTAGGGCAGGTTTGTCTTACTCATTTTGCCCTGGGAGCCGCATTCGGTCTACAACGAGGTCCGGAAGGCCGCACTGAATTTGATAAAATATTTCCTTGCTGTCAATTTTCAAGAAACGTATCCTCTATCCATCATTTTTTACATTTTTGATGCTCCCTCTGTCTAGCTTTAATTTAGGTGATTATAAACAAGCTGGACAATTTTTAAAAAACTGTATGAATGTAGGTCCATTATTTCTACAGTTTCGATTTGGTTTCACTCATTTTAAAGTATATCAAGTTTGTTTTCCTACACACAAAAATCTAAAATTATATATACACTACCGTTCAAAAGTTTGGGGTCACTTAGAAATGTCCTTGTTTTCAAAAGAAATGCCATTTTTTTGTCCATTAAAATATCAAATTGATCAGAAATACAGTGTAGACATTGTTAATGTTGTAAATGGCTATTGTAGCTGGAAACTGCTGATTTTTTATAGAATATCTACATAGGCATACAGAGGCCCATTATCAGCAACCATCAGTCCTGTGTTCCAATGGCACGTTGTGTTTGCTAATCCAAGTTTATCATTTTAAAAGGCTAATTGATCATTAGAAAACCCTTTTGCAATTATGTTAGCACAGCTGAAAACTGTTGTGCTGATTAAAGAAGCAATAAAACTGGCCTTCTTGAGACTAGTTGAGTATCTGGAGCATCAGCAATTGTGGGTTCGATTACAGGCTCAAAATGGGCAGAAACAAAGAACTTTCTTCTGAAACTCGTCAGTCTATTCTTGTTCTGAGAAATTAAGGCTATTCCATGCGAGAAATTGCCAAGAAACTGAAGATCTCGTCAACGCTGTGTACTACTCCCTTCACAGAACAGCGCAAACTGGCTCTAACCAGAATAGAAAGAGGAGTGGGAGGCCCCGGTGCACAACTGAGCAAGAGGACAAATACATTAGTGTCTGGTTTGAGAAACAGACGACTTACAGGTCCTCAACTGGCAGCTTAATTAAATAGTACCCGCAAAACACCAGTCTCAATGTCAACAGTGAAGAGGTGACTCCGGGATGCTGACCTACTAGGCAGAGTTGCAAAGAAAATGCCATATCTCAGACTGGCCAATAAAAACAAAATATTAAGATGGGCAAAAGAACACAGACACTGGACAGAGGAAGATTGGAAAAAAGTGTTATGGACAGACGAATCGAAGTATGAGGTGTTCGGATCACAAAGAAGAACATTTGTGAGACGCAGACCAAATGAAAAGATGCTGGAGGAGTGCTTGATGCCATTTGTCAAGCATGGTCTGGGGGTGCTTTGGTGGTGGTAAAGTGGGAGATTTGTACAGGGTAAAAGGGATCTTGAAGAAGGAAGGCTATCACTCCATTTTGCAACGCTATGCCATACCCTGTGGACGGCGCATGATTGGAGCCAATTTCCTCCTACAACAGGACAATGACCCAAAGCACAGCTTCAAACTATGCAATAACTATTTAGGGAAGAAGCAGTCAGCTGGTATTCTGTCTATAATGGAGTGGCCAGCACAGTCACTGGATCTCAACCCTATTGAGCTGTTGTGGGAGCAGCTTGACCGTATGGTATGTAAGAGGTGCCCATCAAGCCAATACAACTTGTGGGAGGTGCTTCAGGAAGCATGGGGTGAAATCTCTTCAGATTACCTCAACAAATTGACAACTAGAATGCCAAAGGTCTGCAAGGCTGTAATTGCTGCAAATGGAGGATTCTTTGACAAAAACAAAGTTTGAAGGACACAATCATTATTTCTAACCTTGTCAATGACTACATTTCCTATGCATTTTGCTATATTTCCTATTCAAACTCATTTCATGTATATTTTCATGGAAAACAAGGACATTTCTAAGTGACCCCAAACTTTTGAACAGTAGTGTAGATATATATATATATATTTTTTAACCACACGGTCTAGGGGCAACTTCACCCTACAGCCCTGTGACTCATCATAACCCTGTGACTCAGTCAGGTCTCTGTTCTCTAATAGCCAAGTCCCACATCTGTTTGTGCGGTCTTGACACCTACGATCATGTTTTTTTCCTCTGGCATCAGTGGTTTGATTCCAACACTATTATTCAGAAATTAAAACATCATATATCATCTGCAGAAAGAGAAAAAACATCTGCCAAACGTGACACTGACCATAGGAATAGTCAAGACAGCTAGAACAGATCTGGTACCAGGCTAATTCTCTCACTGGAGACATGATTAACATACACATTGCTCTATCCCCATCTTACAGTAATCATATAGTCCCACTGTATGAAAGGAAAAAAAATGAAAATAAATGAATATGTATGCACTCACTAACTGTAAGTCGCTCTGGATAAGAGCGTCTGCTAAATGACTAAAATGTAAATGCTTCGACAAACAGACACCATAATACCCTGAATTCTATCAGTAACACTGAGTAGTGTTTGGTACCAACACAACGCTTCCCTCGAGGGAAGTTTGTAAGTGCAGTCGAGGTTCTGCTCCTCACAGGAGTATTTTTAAACTGTAATTTGAAACTCCATACTCTAGTACTCCTCTGCATGCATGCGTTTGTACGTGCGAGAGAGAGAAGACATTTGTTCACAACGGGGGCCATGCGATTAGGGAGTTTTTCTTTCTTTCAGTTGCCATATGATCGGGTAGGATCTGGGTAGGCAATAACTCAGACAGCCGTGCCCGTTCTGAAGGGAGGTCCTTGGGGTGGAGACGGGTGAACCCCAGGGATACCACCAGCTGTTACTCATTCACCACAAGCCAATAGAAACTCACTGAGGATAGGAGTGGAGGATTTCCGTTGGATCACATGATTGATAAGAGCGTTCTATGTACCTGAGAGTGGATGAGGACTCGGATGGATGTGCAGTATTTCTTCATGTTATTAAAGTCCTTCTCCAGCTGCTTCTTGCCACTCTCGTCTGTCCACTTCTTGGCATACTTGGTGAATGCCTTCTTCTTGCTCTTGTACCTGGAAGAGTTTACATACAGGGTGGAGATTGAAAACCAATCTCTTGATCATGAGTGTTATTTTACACCCCCCTTCTCTGGCATCAGTGGTTTGATTTCAACACTATTATTCTGAAATTAAAACATCAAACATCATCTGCACAGAGGTCATAGTCACATCTCTATACTTCAATAAGACACACACACACCAGACGCTCATTGCCACACACCAGCTTTTGTAGAATCTGCGCTTGCACTCGTCACTGAGGTGCTCGGCGAAGATGGTCTTGAAGGACCTCAAGCCACGGACTGTGTTGATGTATCCAACAACCCCCACCACCATCACAGGCGGAGTCTCGATGATAGTGACTGCCTCCACCGACTCACGTTTGGCTTGCTCTGTTGGGAGGGAGGGAGAGGAACAGAGATGGGGTCAGTTGCCACAGAACTATAAAGGCAAATGGCCTGTGTGTAGCCTACAGGAGGAACAACAAAGGGTAGAGTATAAAATCAATGTCAGAACAGAGGAAGATGACTAGGATAGAAAACAGAGCTGGGCTCTATGGTCATCGTCACATTTTCTCTCTCTGGCATCAGCGGTTTGATTCCATCACTATTATTCAGAAATTAAAACATCATACATCATCTGCACAGAGATCATTGTCAAGACAGCACAAACAGATCTGGGACCAGGTCTAATACTCTCATGGTTCTTACTCCTGATTCACATATACATATTGTTCTATCACTTATACTATCATCCAACCATGACACGCTGTAAGGCAGGTTGTACATACTCAGGCCAGTGCGGTGCACCTCGCGCAGGATGTGTGTCATGCCGGCCTTGTAGCCCATGAAGGCGGTGAGGTGGACGGGCTGGCTGGGATCGTCCTGGGGCCAGCTGCGGGGCTTCCCCCGGTGCTTCTTGCTGCGCTTGCAGGGCAGAAAGCCCAAGTGCCCATGGCGGGGCGCGTGGAATTTACGGTGAGACTGGGAGGGAGAGAAACAGATGCACACGTCAATAAACTTCTGATAATGCTTCAAGGGCTCTAAAACCCCATGTTATTACTGTGCTTTATTCTTGTTAAAGTTCATTTTGCTGTCTATTTTTTTACATTTCAGTTCAATTCATATCATCCTTCTCTGAAGTATCAAACATGGGTTACTAGATGTTGGAAACAAATAACTTTTTTCTGAAACTCGTCAGTCTATTCTTGTTCTGAGAAATTAAGGCTATTCCATGCGAGAAATCAGTGAAAACAAGTACAATATGAACTAATTACTATTGTTATCAACACCATGGAAAACAAAGCCCAGCCTCAGACTAGATGTAACATAGTAAATGTAAATCCGGGACACCCATATTAATATGATATGTTACATAAGACAGATAGTTACTTAAGGCAAAAACGAAAGGAGGGTGATTGGTCGGGTTGGGCGTATAACGCGAACGTCTAGCAAACCAAAGGTTGTGAGTTCGAACAACTTTTCAATTTTAGCAACTTTTCAACTACTCTGCAACTACTTGGCATGTTAGCTAACCCTTTAACGAACTCCACTCCTGAACGTAACCCTAACCCCTAGCTAATGTTAGCCAGCTAGCCACCTAGCTAAAATTCGTAACATATCATACATTTTGCAAATTTGTAACATATAATACACATTTTTATTTGTAACTTGACGACTCATTGCGAGCTCACAGAACAGGGCTCCGGGCAGCCGAGCGGAAATGGAGGAAAACTAGACTCCCTGCGGACCTGGCATCTTTTCACTCCCTCCTCTCTACATTTTCTTCCTCTGTTTCTGCTGCTAAAGCCACTTTCTACCACTCTAAATTCCAAGCATCTGCCTCTAACCCTAGGAAGCTCTTTGCCACCTTCTCCTCCCTGCTGAATCCTCCCCCCCCCTCCTCCCTCTCTGTGGATGACTTCATCAACCATTTTGAAAAGAAGGTTGACGACATCCGATCCTCATTTGTTAAGTCAAATGACACTGCTGGTTCTGCTCACACTGCCCTACCCTATGCTTTGACTTCTTTCTCCCCTCTCTCTCCAGATGAAATCTTGCGACTTGTGACGGCCGGCCGCCCAACAACCTGCCCGCTTGACCCTATCCCCTCCTCTCTTCTCCAGACCATTTCCGGAGACCTTCTCCCTTACCTCACCTCGCTCATCAACTCATCCTTGACCGCTGTCTGCGTCTTCAAGAGAGCGAGAGTTGCACCCCTTCTCAAAAAACCTACACTCGATCCCTCTGATGTCAACAACTACAGACCAGTATCCCTTCTTTCTTTTCTCTCAAACTCTTGAGCGTGCCATCTTTAGCCAACTCTCTTGCTATCTCTCTGTGGTCCTCTGTAGCTCAGCTGGTAGAGCACGGCGCTTGTAACGCCAAGGTAGTGGGTTCGATCCCCGGGACCACCCATACACAAAAATGTATGCACGCATGACTGTAAGTCGCTTTGGATAAAAGCGTCTGCTAAATGGCATATTATTGATCCAAACCAGTCAGGTTTCAAGACTGGTCATTCAACTGAGACTGCTATTCTCTGTGTCACGGAGGCTCTCCGCACTGCTAAAGCTAACTCTCTCTCCTCTTGTCCTTCTAGACCTGTCTGCTGCCTTTGATACTGTGAACCATCAGATCCTCCTCTCCGAGTTGGGCATCTCTGGCGCGGCTCACTCCTGGATTGCGTCCTACCTGACAGGTCGCTCCTACCAAGTGGCGTGGCGAGAATCTGTCTCTGCACCACGTGCTCTCACCACTGGTGTCCCCCAGGGCTCAGTTCTAGGCCCTCTCCTATTCTCGCTATACACCAAGTCACTTGGCTCTGTCATATCCTCACATGGCCTCTCCTATCATTGCTACGCAGACGACACAACTAATCTTCTCCTTTCCCCCTTCTGATAACCAGGTGGCGAATCACATCTCTGCATGTCTGGCAGACATATCAGTGTGGATGACGGATCACCACCTCAAGCTGAACCTCGGCAAGACGGAGCTGCTCTTCCTCCCGGGGAAGGACTGCCCGTTCCATGATCTCGCCATCACGGTTGACAACTCCGTTGTGTCCTCCTCCCAGAGTGCAAAAAGCCTTGGCGTGACCCTGGACAACACCCTGTCGTTCTCCGCTAACATCAAGGCGGTGACCCGATCCTGTAGGTGCATGCTCTACAACATTCAGAGAGTACGACCCTGCCTTACACAGGAAGCGGCACAGGTCCTAATCCAGGCACTTGTCATCTCCCGTCTGGATTACTGCAACTCGCTGTTGGCTGGGCTCCCTGCCTGTGCCATTAAACCCCTATGCCTGTGCCGTAATACCCCTGAAGAATCCCCAAACCCCCTCCTCCCCATTCATACAGTCAGTAACACACACACCCTACGTGTTTATGACAGACGTCTTGTTCAGTCTAGCTCGGTGCCAAGAACAGGTGTCAGGGAGAGGCCCAGCGGCTGTATTCTGATAATGAATGGCCATGTTGTGTGCCCTGTCGGCCTCGGAGCTTAAGTAACGGTTTCTAAAGATGAGTGTCCGTGTGCTGAACAGCCTATACACTAACGACTAATACAGGCATGTAATACAGGCAAAGAGACGGTCTTGAGAAATTGAATGACGATCGAGATTCATAAGCCATCAGAACACATGTAGAGTAACAGTGGAAAATTCAGTTTACAGGGATCAGTATATCCACAGTATAAGTCTCCCTTTATAAGCTGACTGAACTGACTACTGCATTTCTGTATCAGCAAAAAAATAAAGAATATTCTTACAAATGAACCAATAATGCAAGCACTGTAGATTTCTGTGCACTTCAGAGATATGAAAGACATAACAGAAGAAAACCTGGGGAAAGGTGTTGCATTGAGGTCAATAGTCAGATTAATTTCTGTCCATATGCAAAATATCCATTATTCAAACCAAGTTAGTAGCACAACTAATGGGAAACATTTCCTATACAGTATTAATTACAAATTAATATTTGAGAAACTCAAATAAAGAAGACGTCAATAAAAAGTAATTGTGACAGCAGATGATTGAGGTAGCCGAGAAACAACAGCCCAAGTCCAAAGAAATTATGATATTACCGATGTTGAGACCACATGCAAAAAGCACGCCGCCATTGCCCTCTTGCACATGGCATACTGAGAAAGAACAGTGATCAGGCAACGTGTTCAACAAGTTGTCTTAATACCTAACAAAGCACACCAGATAAACTTAAAATCAAACCATATACACATAAACAAACACACAAACAGAGCCCCTGACCAAAGTTAGTAGACCCCAAGGTGCCCTTCAGGTTAGAAATATAGGAAAAGACAGCAGGAGCACTGACCATGTCTGTGTGTGCCTTCCAGGCAAGGGACAAAAAGAGACAGGAACGAGTGCTGATGTCAGGGTCATACTCAAGATGATACTCTATGCAAGGGCTCTAATTTGGTGGCTGGCCCAGTTAAGGAGCCGTATTCATTTTCAAACAAGACCAGGGCTGCCAGCACTGGCCCATGGTGGGCCTCTGGTGGTGGGGTGCCCAGACAACTGGCTGCAGACATCTGTGGGGCTGCGGGAAGAGAGAGACATCTACTGTTTATCTACTGTTACTGTACCTATTCATAACATGTTTGGGTGGACTACTTATTATATGTAGGCTTATCAAAGGCTCTTTTTTTTTTTTTGTCATTTAGCAGACGCTCTTATCCAGAGCGATTTACAGGAGCAATTAGGGTTAAGTGCTCAAGGGCACATCGACAGATTTTTCACCTAGTCGGCTGTTTTTTAGAACCAGCGACCTTTCGGTTACTGGCACAACGCTCTTACCCACTAAGCTACCTGCCGCCCTCTTCTTATGAAGATTGAAAGCATGACATTTACATGACAAGGTTCAAGGGTATGTATTAGTCACTTTCACGAGCTAATAAACATGACATGTTTCACCACTACAAAACGTATATATATATATATATACACATATACATACATACATACATACATACACACCCAAGGATAATAACAATAGCTATTCAAACCGCTAAATTACTTCATAATGTAATTGTTTTACTGACAACCAATTTTGAGATTGAACTTTCTGTCACGGACGGTACAATACAACATAGCTAACGAACGAGTTAGCTACATGCAGTAAAAATATCAATGGAACGCAAACCGTGGGGGATAGAACAAAGGACGCATTCATTGGCGCCAATTCAAAATCTGATCCAACAAAGTGGATATTGGTCAAATCCGTCATAATTTGTGTGTTCCAACAGGACCACAAGGTGGTTACTAAAATCCGGGTTGGATATACTTGACTGTTTTCGCTGCATAATATTTAGAAGTTGCCCTTCTCTGGCTTAGAAAATAATTCGGCTAAATGCTAACTCCAGTTCTTATAAGCTGGTAGCATAGCTAGCCATATAGAAATAGTGTGATTGGTGACCATGACATGAACATGCATTGAGGTTGACATCCATACAAGTATTACTCCGGTTTTTACTCCAACAAATACACATATAAACAGCCTAAATGTAGGCTAATTTTGATTGGCGACAATGAGGAGATTATGGATCTAGCTAACATTATCACCCCACATGGGGGGGCACATGCGTGGCGTTTTCATGGCATTTCCATTGTTTTAGATAGATAACTAACTAACAACCTGATCTAGTTGAAGAAAATACCTCAATTTGATCATCATAACGCTTATCATTAATAGTTTCATTAATACAACTTACTGTAACAACTCATGACCTTCCGTTCACCACCCTCAACTTGATTTGCGCAACACTGACGACTTTCTGTTTGAACGTTTTTAGGTAATTTTATGTTTTATGCCACCTTGTGGACTGGAAGTTCATTAAATTACAACACCCCAGAGATCAGTATATAATGACGAGATCCCAAAGGCGGGAAGGCAGGCGCCAAGTTTAGGTCCAAAATAAACCCACAGAAACGCATTGGTCTTATTTTGGACAGATTTGGGGTCAAGGTCGCCTTTTCCTCTCTGACCACACATTTTCTCGATGCTGAACTTTTACCTTCGACCTCTGCTTGAAAAATGAAAGAAATGTAAACGCAATATTCGAGATAAAGGGTGCATACAAAATATATACATATTTTTTTATTTTATTGACATTTTATTTAAGTTCACCATATTACATTTTATATTTATTTCTAACTGACCTCCAACGCCATGTTGTTCCTCCCACGCATGCGCGTAGACGAGGTCGAATTGAAGAGATTTCTTATTTTTCTCTAACAGAAGACAGCAAAATGCCGTCAGACTATGATAAAGATGCGTACCCGGAGCCTCCCCGCCAGACTCCCGTCGTGGACAAGCAGACGACCCTTCCCAACCCAGCCCTGATTTTGACTAAACTCTTCTATTATTCCGTGGACCTCCCTGTCACCACATTCAGAGGTGAGCTAGCTAGCTAGGCTAACGTGTTGCCAATAATTTTTTATAACTAATCCATCTGTGGTGTTGCTAACACTAGCTAATGTTGGCTATCTAGCGTGATACGTGGAGGAGACTAGTCTTGCGTGGCCAGACTATTTGTAGACCGAACATGGACAAAACATATTTATAATCATAATTCAGGATTTCAAATGTCAGATGAATGTGCACTGCAGAGAAATTGATTCAGTTAGCTAATGCTACCTAACAAGATAGCTAAACTAGCAAGTGTTGCTGTTACGCTATTTACCTAGCTAGGTAGCTATGTGTGTTGCAGTTTTAGTTACGGTTTATTCAGGTGTAATGCATAATGTTGTATGCAGCGCAATGCACTTGACACTCGCTAGATACTACTCACTAAATTTCCTATTACTGTAATTCATGGTCTAGAAATGCATCCTTCACCTCTTTCCAGTGATATCACTGATCTAACATAATTGGATAACTAGGTGAAAGCCAATTATGTTCCACATAGCTTTCACCAATCCTGTCTTGTGAGATCAGTGAGCAATAGGACTCCTTAAGTACTTTGTACCACATGATCAACAAGAGGTAAATGTTGACATGCTCCCCTCATCTCTCAACAGAACTTGTGGAGGGTATCCACTCAGGCAACAAGTACAACTACTACCATCAGAAGTTCCGCCGTGTCCCCGAGCTGACCGAGTGCACAGAGGGAGACTACACCTGTTACTATGAGGCTGAGATGCAGTGGAGGAGAGATCAGTAAGTATTCCTCTTTCAAGCTCAAGGGCCGCAGTGCCTCTGGCTTTACTGTCCTCCCAATTAAGGTAATTGATTACCTTGGAAGTCCAAAGTCGCGGTTTTCCAGTCTGAAACATTAAAGGAAAGAGTGAAAACCAGCAAACACTGTGGTTCTTCAGAAGTATGACACCCCTCTACACCAACTCTCATTATGAGGAAAAACCCATTGACTGGATTAAAGGACAAGACATACTGTAACGAAAGGTCGGCCATCTTACATAGAGCGACTTAGTTAGTGCATTAATCTTAATCGCTAGGTGGGGCAACCACATATCACAAGTCATTTGTTTTATGAAAAATCTGAGTCAGCATCAATCGGTTACTGTGGAGTTGACCTTACCTAGTCCGACCCCCAAGAGATTAATGTTCTGTGGTCAGATATGATAGGACGGTTACCCGCTGCTTTTAACCATTCATTGGCACGTCCTGTTTGGCGTATTCACAACCACCCTTGTTCCTAACAGCTGTATGTTGTGTTTCCCCCCTCAGTAAGGTGGACCAGGAGATAGTGAAGGTGGTCCAGGAGCGTCTGAGGGCCTGCCAGCAGAGGGAGGGTACCAGCTACCACCAGAACTGTTCCAAGGAGCTGCAGCAGTTTGCCGACGTGGCCAAGGCCTACCAGTCACGCTGTAAGTACCACTCACTCAGTCATGCCTCAACTACCATTCAGTGTTGCCAATATGGCAGTAACACTGTTGATAGCACGTCCCTAGCATCTACAGGGTAAGAATGACAGCTAGGCCAATGCTTCGCTCGAACCTCCAACTTTTCACATGCAACCAGTGACGGCACCTGTTGTTGAATCTGTGCAGATGATGTATGATGTTTTAATTTCTGAATAATACTGATGAAAAAACACACTGATGCCAGAGAGAGAAAAAGATCAACAGACCCAAACCTGAAAAACTCCAGGTGTCAATAATTGGGTTGTGTTCAGTAGGCACCAATAGGAGAAAACATTTAGAAACTGAGATGCTGCTTCCTGAATTTCTCCAATATGAATCATTTAATATGACCCCTCCCGGGCAGAATTTTCTGCAGTCTTGTGGAATGCAGAAACGGTAAGGCTGTGGCAACTGTTCCATTGTCAAACTGTTGTCCTTCCTCTGTTGTAGATGGGGATCTGGGAGCCTACGCCAGCTCAAGGAAATGTCTGATGAAGCAGAAAGACAGGATGATGGCGGCCGAGGCGGAAGCTTAGACACTGCAACCCCTAATCACTCTGTACCAAGTCTCAGTTTGGGGCGGCAGGTAGCTTAGTGGTTAAGAGCGTTGTGCCAGTAACCGAAAGGTCGCTGGTTCTAATCCCCGAGCCGACTAGGTGAAAAATCTGTCGATGTGCCCTTGAGCAAGGCACTTAACCCTAATTGCTCCTGTAAGTCGCTCTGGATAAGAGCGTCTGCTAAATAAATAAAATGTAAATGTCTCGCCTATGTATGAAATGTACAGTAAATATGTTTATTGGAGAGAGAAAAAATGGTCCTCATTGCATTGTTTAGCTGTAGTAACAGACAACTATTTGAATGTGCTGCATTTACCCTCGACTCCAGCAGTTTTTTTTTAGCTTTCTCCAGAACTCAAACCATTCTCAAACGGGAACTGTTGTGGTCTGGTCCCACGAAATTGGGCTGCATGGTGCAAGTAGACTGCCACAAGTAGTGCTGAATCTTCATGTATTTAACTTGATTGCTCGTCCCTGCACCTCACTTGATCAAAACGCATTGATGTCTGAGCAGAGAAGCCTTGAATATTCTCATTTCAAGGTGACACAGAACACAAGGAATGGGAAGCAAATGGGATTCACCTTGGTCACATTCAAGAGGCGCAACGTTGTGAAATGTAGATCTCTCATTGAGCAGTCATGATTAAATCTACATGATGATCTATCGGAACCAGAGGTTTTACCCCACAGAACACGCAAGTAATTTTTAAAGCATTCAGATGTTCATTATCTGGTTCTAAAAGAAAGCTGGTTTGTCCATGAATTCAAAACGGTTTCAAGAGATTTTTTTTCATCTATCAAGACCACTGGCCAACCACTCCTAATAGCACCTGGGCCAGCACAGGTGAAACACCTCATTAATAAGATGGCAACCAGCACAGGTGTAACACATGCTGACACCAATCGGCGTGCCAACGAGCTATACGTGCTCAAGTCCAACCTCAAAACGTAAATGGAAAAATGGCGCTGTGGCTGCATCATACAATGGCTTCAGAAAGTATTCATACCCCTAAACTTATTCCACATTGTGTTATAGCCTGAATTTAATATGGATTAAATGTTTCTCACCCGTCTACACACAATACCCCATAATGACTAAGTGAAAACATGTCTTGACATTTTTGCACAAGTATTTAAAATGAAATACAGAGATCTCATTTACCTAAGTATTCACACCCCTGAGTCAATACATGTTAGAATCACCTTTGGCAGTGATTACAGCTGAGTCTTTCTGAGCTTTGTACAATATTTGCCAAAAAAAATTAAATCTTCAAGCTCTGTCAAGTTGGTTGTTGATCATTGCTAGACAGTCATTGTCAAGTCTTGCCATAGATTGAACTCAAAACTAACTAGGCCACTTAAGAACATTCAATGTTATCTTGGTAAGTAACTTGTGTATATTTGGCCTTGTTTTAAGTTATTGTCCTGCTGAAATGTGAATTTGTCTCTGTGTCTGTTGGAAAGCAGACTGAACCAGGTTTTCCTCCAGGATTTTGCCTGTGCTTAGCTCTATTCAGTTTATCATAAAAAAAACAAATCCTTGGCGATGACAAGCATACCCAAAACATGATGCAGCCACCACCAAAATATGAGTGGTACTCAGTGATGTTGGATTTTCCCCAAACATAACGCTCTGTATTCAGGACATTTTTTTTGGGCAGTTTTACTTTAGTGCCTTACTGCAAACAGGGTGCATGTTTTGGAATATTTGTATTCCGTACACGCATCCTTTTCACTGTCAATTAGGTTAGTATTGTGGAGTTAATGTTGATCCATCCACAGTTCGCAGCCATTCAACTGTTTTAAAGGCACCATTTGCCTCATGGTGAAATCCCTTAGTTGTTGGAGGGGAAGGAAACGATTAGTTACCGGAGTGTAACTCCAGTTCTATGAGTGGAGCGGAGCCCCATAGGGGAGCTCTGCTCCTATTGGTTTACCCTCTGCCCTAAGGCAGCATCAGCCTGAGACAAAATTATGCACACACCTGCAGCCAATAGGAGTACAGGTGTCCCTATAAGAGGGGATGCCTCCCCTCAATCTGCCTCCCGAGATATTTATCTTCAGCGAGACTAGAGAGGGTCGGCAGGGCCTTAAGTCCTATGGGGCTCCGCTCCACTCATAGAACTGGAGTTACACTCCGGTAACTAATCGTTCTATATCGTGGAGCTCCGCCCCATAGGGGAGCTCTGCTCCTATTGGTTTAAGGCGGAGCGTAGCGCTCCAAAATGTACTCCCTGCCGAGCCCAACACTTCCCATCGAAACGGAAAGGTCAGGCCTAGCAATGGCTGCACCCAAGTCCCGCAGTACTGCAACTAAAAACCCCTACAAATCAAATCAAATCAAATCAAATTTTATTGGTCACATGCGCCGAATACAACAGGTGCAGACATTACAGTGAAATGCTTACTTACAGCCCTTAACCAACAGTGCATTTATTTTAAACAAAAAAAGTAAGAATAAAACAACAACAAAAAAGTGTTGAGAAAAAAAGAGCAGAAGTAAAAATAAAGTGACAGTAGGGAGGCTATATATACAATAGAATAAAGTGACAGTAGGGAGGCTATATATACAGGGGGGTACCGTTGCAGAGTCAATGTGCGGGGGCACCGGCTAGTTGAGGTAGTTGAGGTAATATGTACATGTGGGTAGAGTTAAAGTGACTATGCATAAATACTTAGAGTAGCAGCAGCGTAAAAAGTACGTCACAATATACCGCGTCATCGGTAAAAGACCCGCCCCACCTAGTCCAATGGCAATGCCAATGACTAGTGGGCAGTTCACCAGAATAGAAGCCATACTAATCTGTACTAGCAGATAGATGTGCCTCAATATCCTGTGAAAACACTACCGACCACTAATGGAATGACACCAAGTGTCACTCTACATTGTGAACGCGGTAGACCGCCTCACTCACTCAATGGACTCCCAGAGATTAGTGGGCGGGAACAAAACATGGGTCATACTAAAACTGAACAAGCAGATAGATGACCTCACATTCTGTCAATCAACACATGCCTCTACTGTACTGAACCTGTCAGTCAGGAGTCATGCCACAAAATATGTTTTCTTATCCAAAGCGGACCTGATGGAAACCTTGTCCATAGTCCTGCTTTCTCCTCTCTTCCTAGCTCAAGATCTCCCTTCAGCTATGCTGAGTACAGACCGAGCCAAAGAGTTAGAAAACATATCTGTCAAAAACACGTCTTCCTAACCAAAGCGGACCTGATGGAAACCTGTGTCCACAGTCCTGCTTCTCCTCTCTTTCTTGCTCAAGATCTCCCTTCAGCCACGCTGAGTACAGATCGAGCCAGAGAGTTAGAAGACATATCTAAGAGATAGAAACGGATAAATGGAGACGGCGTCGACCAGGATGCTGCTCTACAGATATCCTCTACCCCTGTTCCTCTGAAAAGGGCAGTAGAAGCCGCTACTCCACGAGTGGAGTGAGCTCTGATACCCTGAGGCAATTGCCGCCCGCTGCCTCATAAGCTGTCTCAATGCCTTCACAAAGCCAGTGAGACAACCGCTGTTTTGAAAATGGTCTACCTAGTGCAGCCGCACCGTGACACACAAACAACTGAGGCGATGACCTAATCGCTGCTGTGCGCTCGACGTAACACGCCAAAACGCGTACCGGGCACAGGCGATGGAGCTTTTCCTCACTCCTCTCTCTATGAGGAGGAGGAGAAAAAGCCCACAGCTCCACGGTCTGTGACCTATATGAACTCTTAATAACCTTCGGCACAAATGCCGGGTTAGGACGTAACACTGCTCTGCTCAGGTCACCATTGATGGCCAGGCAGTCAGGTCTCGTCGAAAGAGCACACAAATCACTGACCCGCTTAGCTGTAGTCAAAGCGAGCAACAGTGCTGTCTTCATAGACAGCATCTTGAGGGGTATTTGATTCAATGGCTCGAACGGCGACTTACATAACGCTTCGAGTACCAAAGCCAAATCCCACTGAGGAAGCGTGACTCTAGGTGTTAGCCTAAGTCGCCGCGTTCCTAATAGGAAGCGTTTCACTAGAGGGTGGCTAAAGACATTGTCTCTGCCAAACCCCTCATGACAAGCTGAAATCGCTGCTGCAAACACCCTAATAGTGGCAGGCGATTTTTGCTTATCAAACATGAGCTGTAGAAAAGAGAGAATACTCTCCACCTGACAGCTCATGGGGTCTACACCTTGTGTGACACACCATCGTGAAAACACGTTCCATCTACTGGCATACATCTTAGAAGTGGAACTGGCACGTGAACCCTGTATGGTCCTGATCACTGCATCAGATAACCCACGGCGCTCTAGCCTGTCCCTCTCAGCAGCCAGGCCTTCAGTGGTTGGCCGATTATGGGCAATTTCCCTATCGTGCCTCCCGCCTGAGACAACGCGTCCCGTCGATGTGGAATTGGCCAAGGTGGCGCAATCAACATCTGACTCATCTCCGCAAACCAAGGAGCCCCCGGGCGATCGGGCGCTATCAGTATCACTGACAGCCCCCCTGACCTCACCCTGGCTAGCAGTGGGAGAATGCAGGACAGCGGAGGGAATGCATACAGGAGAACTCTCGGCCACGGTTGGTGCGCAAAGGCGTCCCTTCCCAGTGGCGGTTCGTCCCTGTTCCCTCAGAGAGAACCACAGAGGACATTGCGCGTTCACGCGTGACGCCGAATAGGTCCACCTCGGCTCTCCCGAATTGTTCCCAAATCTGGAGAACAATGTCCGGATGCAGACACCACTCGTCGTCTCGAGGACCCCCTCTTGACATGAGGTCTGCTCCTACGTTCAAGTAGCCCGGAATGTGTGCTGCTCTCAATGAGCGAAGGTGCTCGTGAGCCCACAGCCACAATTCCTCTGCCGCCCGATGGAGAGCAGGAGACCTGACTCCTCCCTGGCGATTTATGTGAGCTACTGTGGTCCGGTTGTCTGACCAGACCAGCACATCGCGACCCCGAAGGGTAGACGCGAAGTGGGTCAGAACCAGTCGAACCGTTTCCAACTCCAAGAGGTTGATATGACGACCTGATTGAGGCCACACACCTCCTATCGCTTGGGTCTGACATGTCCCTCCCCATCCCGTCAGGGACGCATCCGTGAATACTGGGATGTGAGAGGACACCTTTCCTATCGGGACTCCGTGCGTGAGAACGCGCGGGTTCCTCCAATAGTTCAGATCTGCACTGAGCGAGAGGGGAACCACCACCAACCGATGACATTGACGCAATGGGTCTAGTCTTAGTTAGGCGAACCATCGCTGCATCCTGCGCATATGCAGGAGTCCCAGCGGAACCACAGAGTGGGCTGACGACATGAGACCCAAAAGTGACATGATCGACAGCGCCGTCACCGTGTGATTCGGACGACACTTCCTCAGGGCTAGCAACAAGGCTACCCTTCGGGGTCCGAAATTCGAGCCCTCATCCTCACAGTGTCTAGCTGTATCCCCAGGTAGACAATCTGATGAGTGGGCCAGGGCGCGCTCTTTTTCCAATTCACAGCAAACCCCAGACTTGTGAGATGCATCACTGTCTGTGTTGTGTGAGTGATCGCCAGCTCTGCTGACGGGGCGAGAACCAGTAGATCGTCCAGGTAGGCTAGTAGCCGTATTCCCTGACGACGCAACGGTTTCAATGCCGCCTCCACACACTTGGAAAATGTGCGAGGTGCCAGGGCGTACCCAAATGGCATCCTCGTGTATTCGTACGCCACCCCTTGAAAGGCGAACCGCAGAAACTTCCTGTGACGCGGCTGAACCGGCACATGAAAGTACGCGTCCTTTAGGTCTATGCTCGTACAAAAGTCCCCTCTCTGGACACATTCCAGCAGACGTTTTGTCGTTAGCATTCGGAAGGGCCGTTTGGTTATGCTCTCGTTGAGAATGCGTAAGTCCAAAATCGGCCTCACTCCCCCCGTCTTTTTGGGCACTAGGAAATAAGGCGAATATAGCCCTTTGTTCCTTTGCTCCCGGGGAACTACTGTCACCGCCTCCTTCGCCAAAAGTTCCGTAATCTCTGTCATCAGAGCGGCCACTTTGTCTGGCGTTTTCATCACCGTCTCCACCACTCCCCTGAACGGGGGTGGGGTCCGGTGGAATTGGAGAGCATAACCCTTCTGCAACGTCTGTTCTAGCCAGCGTGAGAGGGTGCAGCTTCTTCGCCACTGCCAGCAATGCAGAGAAAGCGGCTGAGCACGAAGCTGTGGTGCATCCAGTAGGAAGGACCTGTATTCCTCTATGGCCCTTGCCGCCGCTGTTCTCCAACACTGAGGTGGTGGAACAGCCAAGGCGGGCCTCCCAAGAAAGGGAGAGGAAACATTAGTGCGTTCTGAACCAAAAGGGGGGGCAGAAACGTCAGTTAAACCTGTAACCGTCGTATTCCTGTCCTCCGTGAACGCAACGTGGGTCTGAATTGCACTGACCGAGGCCACAGCCTGCGACAGGGCACCATCCCCAGCAAGCGATTGCGTCATCGTAGGTGACTGCAAACCGTTATTAGAGCCACTCACTACAATACTCCTCGAAGTCTGTAATATGAGGTCTCTATGAGGTAACACAAGGCGGCGCCTTGATACCGTCTTACCCTTCACCTTCTGTGTGTGTTCAACTCTGCACCTCTGGTGGGTTGAGTCACGCTCAGTGTGGTGAGTATTAGCGCGTTCAAGGAAAGTGGGGGCGCCGATACACTGGGCACCTTCGTGACCGTGGTAATCGGGCCCTCCGTGAACGCAGCATGGGTCTGAATCGCACTAACCGAGACCTTAGTCTGCGATAGTGCGCCATCCCCAAATAGCGGCTGCGTCATCATGTCTCCTGACTGAGACTGCAGCCTGCTATGAGAGACACTCACTACAGTACTCCTTGGGGTCTGTAATGTGAGGTCTCTTTGAGATAAGCCAAGACGGTGTCTTGGTATCTTTCCTCCCTTCACCTCCTGTGTGCGTTCAGCTCTGCACCTCTGGTGGGCTGAACTACGCTCAGTGTGGTGAGTATTAGCGCGTTCAGAAAGAAGTGGGGGCGCCGATACACTGGGCACCTTCGTGACCGTGGTAATCGGGCCCTCCGTGAACGCAGCATGGGTCTGAATTGCACTAACCGAGACCTTAGTCTGCGATAGTGCGCCATCCCCAACTAGCGGCTGCGTCATCATGTCTCCTGACTGAGACTGCAGCCTGCTATGAGAGGCACTCACTACAGTACTCCTTGGAGTCTGTAATGTGAGGTCTATTTGAGATAAACCAAGACGGCGTCTAGGTATTATTCCTCCTTTCACCTCCTGTGTGCGTTCAGCTCTGCACCTCTGGTGGGCTGAACTACACTCGGTGTGGTTATTATCAGCGCGTTCTGAGAGAAATGGGGGTGCCGATACGTTGGTTACGCCCGTAACCGTAGTAATCAGGCCCTCCGTGAACGCAGCACGGGTCTGAACTGCACTGACTGAGGCGTTAGCCTGAGACAGAGCGCCGTCCCGAATAGCGGTCGCGTCATCATGCCATTATCTGTCTGAGACTGCAGCCTGCTATGTGAGACACTCACTACAGCACTCCTAGGAGTCTGTAAAGTGAGGTCTTTATAAGGTACACTTAATACCTTTTATATACCTGCCTTAAGTGTGCGTTCAGCAACGCACCATGGTGGGCTGAGCTGCACTCATAGTGGTAAGAGAGAGAGCGAGAGTGAGGAAGGTCGAACGCTCTCGGATGTATTATGGAAAAGGGGCTCTTTTTTGACAGTGTCAAGTAGAGCCAACTCTTTATTACACACATCAACAAAAAACATTCTCCTCCATACACTCAACGGTAGGGTGGGGGGGGACAGTGGGCTCGGTCACAGCAGGCGCTGCGCCGTCTTCCGTTCTCTCCCCCTCGCCTGTCATAAACGGCGTCTCTTCTGGCCGCCCTTCGGGTGATGCCAGGATGACGCTTTAATGACCTCTCTCGCCGACACCTCTGGCGCTGCAGGGGGTGGGGCGAGGCCCGCTCCCTTGCTGCTGGAGGCCGCCGCCTGACGCCAAGCTGTAGCGAGAGTAACGGCCGCCCTTCATCATATCCACTTCCGGGTTGGAGGGAATGGGGGGCAGCTTAATCTCCCGCTGTTTAGCAGCCCACTCAATGAGACCTGAGAATTCAGAGCACAGAGAGGCTGTGGCGTCATCATCCAGGGATGTAATGACCTCACAATTTCCTGAAGGAAAAGGGGTGTTAAACATCTGGGTCAGTGTAATGAATTGTTCCAATAGAATATTCATTTCTTCCCCAATAGCCCTGTCATCTCCTGAGTCAGCGCCTTCAGATGATGCCTCAGAAGCTGAGACTAACACTGATAGCACATCCTCAAGAGGAATATCCTCCCTAAAAATGCCCAACGCTGCTTCCACTCCTTCAAAAAAGGAGGGCGCAGCTGGCGCATAGTGGGGGATTAATGAGGCCGTCCCTGGCGTGCTGTGTCCCTCGACCCACGAAACATATGTCGGGGGGGGGGGTGACAGCCGCCAAGGGGAACAGCGACATTGAGCTCTGAAAAGAGCTTTTGTTAAATACTTACCCTATGGATAAGCTTGGTGTGCTCATTGTAGGACGACGTCGATGATCTGGAAAATCGACTGCGTTTTCTTCGTCCTGAGTCTTCTCTTCGTCTCTTCAGTCTAGTCGCTGAAGATAAAGGGAGGCAGATTGAGGGGAGGCATCCCCTCTTATAGGGACACCTGTACTCCTATTGGCTGCAGGTGTGTGCATAGTTTTGTCTCAGGCTGATGCTGCCTTAGGGCAGAGGGTAAACCAATAGGAGCAGAGCTCCCCTATGGGGCGGAGCTCCACGATATAGAACCATTAAGTTAGGAGGGACGCCTGTATCTTTGTGACTGGGCGTATTGATACAACAGCCAAAGTGTAACTAGTAACTTAATCATGCTCACAGGGATATTCAATGTCTGCTTTTTATTTCAACCTACTGACCAGGTGCCCTTTGCGAGGCATTGGCGAACCTCCCTGGTCTTTGTGGTTGAATTTGTTTGAAATTCACTGCTCGACTTTACACATCTGTATGTGTGGGGTACAGCGATAAGGTAGTGGTTTAAAAAGAAATCATGGTACACTTATTTCACACAAGTCCATGCAACTTAGGTACATTTTTAATTCTGAACTTATGGCTTGCCATGGGGTTGAGTACTTGAAAGAAATTTCAGCTTTTTAATTTGTAAAAATGTATAACAATTCCATTTTTTTGTAAAAATGTATAACAATTCCATTTTGACATGGAGTATTGTGTAGGCCAGTGAAAATCAATTTAATCCATTTTAAATTCAGGTCGTAACATTGTCATCAAGGGGTGGGAACACTATCTGAAGGCACTGTCTTGTGTAAATGCCAGGTACCAATTATTTTCAACGTTAGCACTCACTGGCCAATATAAATACGCTACAGTAGACTCGTTCAGACTAAGGACAGCAGGTGTAAGAGTAAACCTACAATTTATTATTGCACCCAGTATGTACGAAGAATTTGGGAACCAGCCAGCAACTAAGCCAGAGCTATTCAAATCATAACCTATGGAGGTCAATTCATTGGACCTACCTGGTCTCCAAGGTCTAAAATCAGTCCAATTTATAGGGACGAATAGTGGCGTTGATGTCCAGATTTGGAGGAGGGAACTAAGCCCTTGAAGTAATCATTACTTTGAAGTAATAATTCACCATGGGGTCAAAATGCCCAAAATAGAGTTTAAATCTTGCCATTATCACTTTTCACACCTGAACTAGCTAGCCCTCAGCTTCAAAACCTTGCGTCTTGATTCATCATTCAATATTACAACCACATACAGCACATCAGTTTGAGGAGAGAAGATCGTAATGTGTTAAACCCTTTATTTAATCCACTGTACAAAAGTTCTTAGGAGGATGCCGGGACAGCTGCGGCCGTCCTCTGCACAGACACCCTGGTGTGGGTCTTGGCCAGGTGATCGGTGAACTCCTGCAGGACACAAAATAGACAGTTTCACACATCCAAGTTCCTTACTGTCAAACTTCACCCAGTTTTGATTTGTGAAGAACCATATCCGTTAGTGTTCAACAATATATCACATTCCACTTCACAGCAACACAGCTCTAGAACCCCCCCCCACACACGTACATTAAATATATCATTTCTAGCTTCAGTTGTGTGTTCTTGCAGCTGATCGTATTGGAAGGATTCAGCGGGCACCCCTCAAAGACAACCACAAGCATTACTGTATGCCTCCTTCAGTAACCCATTCACTTTTGAGACAATGAACGGGCAATACAAAGGCAACATTTACTTCGTAAAAGGCCTTTATAAACCCAATCCATGATCATGAATATTGAGGGCATCAAGGCTTTTGAACTGACCTGGTAGGGAGACTTGGTGAAGACTGTCTCCTTCCACAGATCAGGGGTCAGGTAGCTGTAGGTCTTGGAGATGGCGTCAAAGGTAGCCTTGGCTGTAAAGACAAACAGTTAGCATCAATTAACTTAAAAATTTACCTGACTACGCTGCTGCAGTGACTGGGGCTGGTTTTTGAGCACAGAAAAGGGGAACAGAAGAGACTATTGGGGGGGGGGTGCGGCTGCACTGATAATACCCATTAAAACACCATTGAAAATAAGTCAAACTCAGTGTAGGTTTCTTACCGAAGTTGCCTAGAGTGGCAGTGCAGCCCCTGGCGGATGTGTAGCAATCGTCGATGCCAGCCATCGTGAGCAGTTTCTTGGGCACGGGGGCAGACACGATGCCAGTACCACGGGGCGCAGGGATCAGACGCACCAGGACGGAGCCGCAACGACCGGTCACCTTGCAGGGCACTGTGTGGGGCTTGCCGATCTTGTTCCCCCAGTATCCTCTCCTCACAGGCACAATTGACAGCTTAGCCAGGATGATGGCTCCTCGAATGGCGGTGGCCACCTCCTTGGAGCACTTCACCCCCAGGCCCACATGGCCGTTGTAGTCGCCGATGGCAACAAAGGCCTTGAACCTGGTGCGCTGGCCAGCCCTGGTCTGCTTCTGGACAGGCATAATCTTCAGCACCTCATCCTTCAGCGAGGACCCCAGGAAGAAGTCAATGATCTCAGACTCCTGTACCAAGGGGGTAAAAACACTTTCAGCAAATGCAGGATGGAAACACTACTTGTATAAACATGTCGTGGGAGCGAGCTACCCATAGTGCTTTCGGTTTCAAAAGAGCATGAACAACTATGGAAACCGCTAATTTGTCATTTACCTTGATGGGCAGGGAGTAGAGATATATCTCCTCCAGAGACTTGATCTTCATGTCCTTGACAAGGCGGCCCAGCTTGGTCACTGGCACCCACTGGAAGAACAAGCGTTTAAATTTAGCAGACACTTATACAAAGCGACTTACAGTAGTGCATGAGTACAATGTTTCCATACAAGTGGGAATCGAACCCACGACCCCAATGTTGCAAGCACCATGGCCTACCAACTGAGCCACAGGACCACCAACTATTAGTTGTCAGAGAATTACCTATAACCCTGCCATGGAGGAGACATGGCAGGGCCTCAAACCATCTCAATTCTCTCTAGCAGACACTACAGGAAAGAACAGAGCCACTCCAGGCCAAGCCTCGCTGACAATGGTCTGCAGAATCAACACCTTGTGTAGGTTCAAAATTGCTGACTAAGCATCACTTGAATTATGAATTAAAAACATCAACCCCACATATTGCACATGTAATGTCACTCGTGCCAGTGTAGTCTCCATTCGTGATCAGAGGCTCTGCCTTTATTATTAACAGCAAGAAAAACAAGGGCTTAAGGTTGTCAACTCACTTCCTTGTCCTCGGACTTGCCGCCCCTGGCACCGCGTCCACGACCGCGACCACGGCCTCTGCCGCGTCCACGACCACGACCTCGGTCGCCACTGCCAAAACCTCCACGGAAACCTCCACGTTCTCCACCGGCGTTGTCCGCCATTTGCTGTTGATAAAGAAACGATCAAACGTCAGGTGTCAGAATAAGTAACGATGAGCTACCTAAATTCGCGTTAACAAGGCCCAATCAATATCATGGCACGTGGAATTGCTTAGCGCACTGGCTAACAAATGAAACACTGAAGGACAAGAAACACGGATGTAATAAATGTTGCCGTCACATAGTTAGGTTTTCTGACAGATACATTTACATATTGTACAGTAAACACCATAAAGAAACACGAGTAACACATTGATAGTGTGTATTGTTGCTATGTGCGCTAACTAGGAACCGGTATTGCCTTGTCACAAATATCATTAATTGCCTAAGCACATATTTTTAAATGTAGTTCTAAATGAACTGTTAACAGTACAAGTATGGATTTCTGCCATCAAACAGTGCAGTCTGTCCAGAGATCAAAGAGATATTTGTGGATTTTGTTGCATGAGGAACTATTCGCCATTTCACTTACGTGTTCTGTATAACAGGAAGAAGGCCCCAGTCTGGTTCGGTTTGTATTTATATGAGGGCAAACCTCGCGATATTTCCTACGCCCTGTAATCTGTATGATAACATTTCTGGATTCTAGGAAATATTTGTGATTATAATCTGGGTGGTTCGAGTCTTGAATGCTGATTGGCTGACAACCGTGGCATATCAGGGGTATGACAAAACATTTATTTTTACTGCTCTAATTACGTTGGTAACCAGTTTATAATAGCAATAAAGCACCTTGGGGGTTCGTGGTGTATGGCCAATATACCACAGCTAAGGGCTGTATCCAGGCACTCCACGTTGCATCGTGATTAAATATACTGACTTCCATGCATACAAATATGGGAGTTGTATTATAATAATAACACAATAAAGACAGTATCTTATTATGGAATTGCATGTTCCTGTGGTTGGTGAGCGCTGTTCCATATGGAACATATAAATAGTTGCAGTGGTTTATTATAGCCAGTAAGGGCCAACATGGGACCTCCTGGAAGTAACGTTTCATGCAAACAGATACAAAAATGTGTTTTTATTGTCACATGTAGAATGTGCATATACATATGCATAATGATATAACACAAAAAAATCACACTGGTTAAAGGTTGCTGACTTTATTTATAAAATATATAATCCTTTACGAATCAAAATGTAAAAGGCCACAGTACAAAATTGTTGTAAATTTCATTATCAACACACCCTCAAAGCAATTATGACTAAATGTGCTATTTGAGGCAGTCCATCTCTGAACATTCCATTTCCACAGGTCTTTCATACTTGTGGTGCTAAGAATAAAATCTGCATAGCCCTAAACAGTTCCAGTGCAGAGATAATTGTGTGTGTGAGTCATTTTTATTAATATAAATACATTGCATCAGGATTCAGGAGCTGCTGTTACTGCTACTGAAACTCCCACTGCCGCTGGTTTCACCCAGGTCCTCCTCCTCTACCTCCTCCAGTTCGTCCATGACCTCCAGGCTCTCACAGATCAGGCCGATCTGCCTCTTCATGTGGGCCATGGTGCTCTGCATCCTCCCCATCTTCCTCTGAAGGGCCGCTGCGATGGCCCGGTGGTTCCTCTGCCTGGCCTCGTACTCATGCCTCAGCTGCCTGTAGCAGTTGTGCTGGGCCTGGGTGCGGTGGGACAGCACGGTGCCACAGCCCATGTGGCAGGGTTGGCTCCAGTGCTCACAGTGCCTGGTGTGGGCATCCAGGTCCCTGCGGAGGAGCTGGGCACGGCAGCCCTGGTAGGGGCAGGGAATGAGCTCGAACAGGCAGCTCATGCTGTGGCAGTACTGCTCCGACAGGGCTAAGGTATCCGGGCAGCCACGGATCTCGTTTTTACACTTGGGGAATAGATGGGGGAGATGAGAAGGGCAGAGGTCAAATGGTAAGGAGTACAGTGCATTCGGAAAGTATTCAGACCCCTTTTGACATTTTCCACATTTTGTTACATTACAGCCTTATTCTAAAATTGATAAAATTGTTTTTTTTTCCGCTCATCAAGCTACACACAATACCCCATAATGACAAAGACCCTTCACTCAGTACTTTGATGAAGAACCTTTGGCAGTGATCACAGCCTCAAGTCTTCTTCGGTAGGACGCTACAAGCTTGGCACACCTGTATATGGGGAGTTTCTCCCATTCTTCTCTGCAGATCCTCTCAAGCTCTGTCAGGTTGGATGGGGAGCGTCGCAACACAGCTATTCTCAGGTCTCGCTAGAGATGTTCGATCGGGTTCAAGTCCGGGCTCTGGATGGGCCACTCGTCCCAAAGCCACTCCTGCTTTGAACCTTCGCCCCAGTCTGAGGTCCTGAGTGCTCTGGAGCAGGTTTTCCTCAAGTATCTCTGTACTTTGCTCTGTTAATCTTTCCTGACTAGTCTCCCAGTCCCTGCCGCTGAAAAATATCCCCACAGCATGATGGTGCCACCACCATGCTTCACCATAGGGATGGTGCCAGGTTTCCTCCAGACGTGAAGCTTGGCTTTCAGGCAAAAGAGTTCAATCTTGGTTTCATCAGACCAGAGAATCTTGTTTCTCATGGTCTGAGAGTCCTTTAGGTGCCTTTTGGCAAACTCCAAGTGGGCTGTTATGTGCCTTTTACTGAAGAGTGGCTTCCGTCTGGCCACTACCATAAAGACCTGATTGGTGGAGTGCTGCAGAAATGGTTGTCCTTCTGGAAGGTTCCCCCATCTCCACAGAGGAACTCTGGAGCTCTGTCAGAGTGACCATCGGGTTCTTAGTCACCTCCCTGAACAAGACCCTTCTCCCCCGATTGCTCAGTTTGGCCAGGCAGCCAGCTCTAGGAAGAGTCTATGTAGTTCCAAACTTCTTCCATTTAAGAATGATGGAAGCCACTGTGTTCTTGGGGCCCTTCAATGCTGCAGAATGTTTTTGGTGCCCTTCCCCAGATCTGTGCCTCGACAATCCTGTCTCGGAGCTCTACAGACAATTCCTTCGACCTCATGGCTTGGTTTTTGCTCTGACATGCACTGTCAACTGTGGGACCTTATATAGACAGGTGTGTGCCTTTCCAAATCATGTCCAATCAATTGAATTTACCACAGGTGGACTCCCATGAAGTTGTGGAAATATCTCAAGGATGATCAATGGAAACAGGATGCACCTGAGCTCAATTTCGAGTCTCAAAACAAAGTGTCTGAATACTTATGTAAATAAGGTATTTCTGTTTTGTATGTTTTATAAATTTGCACAAATTTCTAAAAACCTGTTTTCGCTTTGTCATTATGAGGTATTGTGTGTAGATTGATGAAGAAAAAAATGTATTTAATCCATTTTAGAATAAGGCTGTAATGTAACAAAATGTGGAAAAAGTCAAGGGGTCTGAATACTTTCAGAATGCACTGTAAGTACAGTATATGTTTATTATAAGATCTGGTGACTTTTCAGTACCTTTTTTTATAACAAAGCGTTTGTTACATATTTAATGCCAGCTTTTAACAAGAGTATCTGATTCTCCATTAATACTTATTGTAAGCAAAGTTAGCATGTGCTAATCTCGCGTACCAGACTGTCGGAGTATATGCAATATTCAGAGGCACACATGTCTGGCTCTATGAGATTAAGCATGAACACACCCAAGGGGCAAGTAAGCAGATGTTTGCTACAAGAGATTAGGTTGCTCCAAGTGTGTGTTTTTTCTCAAACAAAACATTTACATTTCTTTACCTTGATCTTTAGGCGACCGATTGCCTTGCTTAGCTTGAACATTGTAAATATCAAGCTCTGGTTGACAGGCTTTCTGCAGCAGGGGCAGGTCTGCTGTCTGCACCTGAAGAAAAATAATGAATCATCATCACTCACAAACTGTCCCAAAATGTCTCATATTTACATTGTAGTAGTATAGGCCTATAGTAATAGTTATTAGTATATTCGTTACTATAGTAATAAATAGGTTATTATTCTGCTGTAGCCTAAATTAAACCAATGATGATGACAGTTTCCCAGACACAGATTAAACCTATAGTATTGGACTATGAAGCTATTTCAATGGAGAAACTGTCTGGGAAACTGTCTCTTCATCCAACCATGATCTATGGACGCAATAATGTTTGCTTGTGATGAGGCACAGGCAGTACCTCTTCAGCCATTGTAAAATGCATTTCTTGCAGAAGATGTGGTGGCATGCAGCTCTTACTGGGCACCTGAGGACCCCCTGGCAAATGGTGCAGATCAGGTCATAGTCTGGGGTCTCTATGAACAGCTCCACATCATAACCCCCACTCTGCGAAGACATGTCCGGGTCGGCCTGAACACAACAATACAACAGTTACAGTGTCTTTACTTTATTTATACTTTATATTGATAAGTTCTTCTTCTTCTTCTTCCTTTTTTTTTTTTTTACTCAAAATGCATTTCACAGATTATTTTATCCAGAGCACCAAAGTGCACTGAGACAAGAGCAGAATAAAGACCAAGTATGTTACAATCTGAGAAAGTCTATAATTCTGGTTTGTAATTATGAATATTTAGCCTAAAGAAAGGGCCACCGCCAGCCCATAATAATGTCAACAATTCAGTGTGTCACCCATGAGCAGTCACAATAGACTTGTTCTGGAACGTCATAATATGAGATAGACCATGTGACTAAACAAAATGGTTCCGTTTATTCTCCTAACTAGGAATAACATGAAATAACTAAGAACGTTTTAAATGTTCAGCTTGTCATAATTGATTTAAAAAAGTGTGTTTTTAACCACCACGCCTTGCAATCTTTTCTGTAGTGGCTTTCAGAGCACAAGTATATTTTGGTAGTGCCTCTGTTTTTAAATATAAGGAAAAGTGAATGTCTGCCCGCAAACAACACAATATGACAAATGCCGTTCAATCTTTGTAAAGAGTATTAAAATCAAAACGAATAGTAAAACAATATAGCCATGAAAATACAAAAATATTTATTATAACAGAAAATATTAGATAAATAATTTACACCTATTGTCAATAGCATACTCAACCTTTGATTACTCAAGTTACAAATATAGTTATTAAGTTATTTACTCACCATAGTAATCACCTCTGTTCAGCTAGTTTCCATTCCTGTTGTCTAATAAGGTATCATACACACTGATGTAGGCAACTCAGAGAACATACACGCAGATGAACATTCCTGTCGTAACATAAAGGAGTGACCATGCGCACTGACATTCATATTTATTCATATATAAAGCACGGAACTGATGTAAATTGTAGTAGGCCGTGTCGTTTCCCTTATGTTCTAGCACCAGTCGTCAATCCCCTAGCTGTGAATGAGAACTTGTTGTCGTTTTGAATAGGTTTTTAGTCTAGTATAATCTCTTCTCGATTGTATTGTCACCGGTAACAGGTGTGGGAAATGTAGCTATTTTTTCATCATTTTATTTGTATTAAATTATTTAAATGCACCATATGTATACATTTATATTCAGTATCCTTTTATCTTTCTGCATTTAAAATGTTTGAACATTTATCGAGTTTTTTCCTCCTGGCTTTTCTTATTGCAAAGAAACCAAAAACGTTTGCGTTCTAGCCAATCACCTTGTCGTGCGCTTTTATCCACGCTCGCTGTCGTATGACGTACAATGTGAGCGACCGAAAGCCACCTCTTGAACGACACATGTGGGATTTTCTTGATCGGAGCTAATGAATTCTAACAATAAGTGATCGAAATCAGTTCATCTGTCTTTAAACTGTAAAATCGTGGGGTTTTACCCACGTCTTCCAAAGCAAGATGGCAAACAGCAGTCTCCAGTTCAAGACCAAGTAAGTCGAACGCACTTCACGTGGATAGCTAGCTAGCTAACTGAGCTAGCTAAGGCCGGGCAAATCCTAGCTATCTTTACATTTACATCATTTAGCAGACGTTCTTATCTTACCGTTGTTTCTTCTTCATGTAGCTATGCTGTTTCCAACACTATCGAACCATTCTACAAGGGAGGAAAAGTACAAGTAAGTTGTTTGTTTATCACTGATAGTTACCTCCCTCTGTAAAACAGTTAACTAGCTAACTATCCAACGTTACTGTAGATATAATTAACTAGCTAAGTTATACCGTTGACATATATTTTATGGTATTTCAATGTTTTCCTACGTTGCAGATCAGTAAAGATGAGAAATACATATTTTGTACGTGTGGCACACGTGTCAACGTCTTGCAAATCGTCACAGGGAAGATTGTTCACAGTATTGAACAGGTGAGACTGTCCTCTCTCTCTCTCTAAACACTCGTGTGTAGCTAAATCAGACATTAATTTCATATCTGCACAGATTCTAATTTCCATAACTGTTGTGATTGCAGGAGGATCAGGAGGACATTACATCATTCGCCCTCAGCCTTGATGATGAGGTAAAACATTTGACATAATATGATGTGCTGTTCCATAACTAAGGCTGCATTTACACAGGCAGCGCAGTTCTGATCTTTTGCCCAATTGGTCGCAAAAGATCTGATCAGATTGGTCGAGAAACCAATTTAGTCACAAAAATATCAGAATTGTACTGCCTGTGTAAAAGCAGCCTTAGTTTGACTAACTAAAGGCATCAGCATGCTTCAGTTAGGCTGGCGCCTTTTGCATTTAAACAAGTCGTCACTCCTTGAATGACAATACTTTCTTGAAGAATCCCTACTGTCACCGACGAAGGGTTGTAGATTTTGGCTCCGAACTTCAGGTTGCCTCCAGAATTTTTGTGTGTGTGCCCGAACAGCCCCCAAAAAACTCACCAAAGTGCAAAACGAACTAAAACGTTTAAAAAATGTTGTCATAATATATGCACAAACTCTACCGAACTGTTGCAGCTGAGAAGCATGTGGACACCTTTAATCCCCTCTCTTCCCTTCATCCCTTACTTCCCCTTTTCTCCTCCCTCTTCTTCCCTTACCCCCCTCTCACTCTCCATCCCTCACCCTTTCTCTCCATCCATTCCTCCTTCCCTCCCCAGATCCTGGTAACAGCCAGCAAGGCTCTGCTGCTGAAGCAATGGGACTGGAAGCAGGCCCAGTGCACACGCTCCTGGAGGGCCATCCACAACGTGCCCATCGCCAGCATGACCTTTGACCCCACCTCCACGCTCCTGGCCACAGGTGAGCGGATCGACCTCATAGGATAACTTCCTACACTCATCATACCCTAACCTGGTCCCAGATCTGTTCCACACCCATCATACCCTAGCCTGGTCCCAGATCTGTTCCACACCCATCATACCCTAGCCTGGTCCCAGATCTGTCCCACACCCATCACACCCTAGCCTGGTCCCAGATCTGTCCCACACCCATCATACCCTAGCCTGGTCCCAGATCTGTCCCACACCCATCATACCCTAGCCTGGTCCCACACCCATCATACCATAGCCTGGTCCCATATCTGTCCCACACCCATACCCTAGCCTGGTCCCATATCTGTCCCACACCCATCATACCCTAGCCTGGTCCCATATCTGTCCCACACCCATCATACCCTAGCCTGGTCCCATATCTGTCCCACACCCATCATACCCTAGCCTGGTCCCAGATCTGTTCCACACCCATCATACCCTAGCCTGGTCCCAGATCTGTCCCACACCCATCACACCCTAGCCTGGTCCCAGATCTGTCCCACACCCATCATACCCTAGCCTGGTCCCAGATCTGTCCCACACCCATCATACCCTAGCCTGGTCCCACACCCATCATACCATAGCCTGGTCCCATATCTGTCCCACACCCATACCCTAGCCTGGTCCCATATCTGTCCCACACCCATCATACCCTAGCCTGGTCCCATATCTGTCCCACACCCATCATACCCTAGCCTGGTCCCATATCTGTCCCACACCCATCATACCCTAGCCTGGTCCCATATCTGTCCCACACCCATCATACCCTAGCCTGGTCCCAGATCTGTCCCACACCCATCATACCCTAGCCTGGTCCCAGATCTGTCCCACACCCATCATACCCTAGCCTGGTCCCAGATCTGTCCCACACCCATCATACCCTAGCCTGGTCCCAGATCTGTCCCACACCAATCATACCCTAGCCTGGTCCCAGAACTGTTTGTGCCATGACAATGGCCTCTGTGCAGATGATGTATATTGTTTTAATTTCTGAATAATTGTGCTGAAAGAAACCACTGATGCCAGCTGGCAAGAAAGCACTTACAGATCTGGTACCAGGCTATACCTAGTAACAGTGTTAATTTTGGCAATCTTTTAGAGTATTTTAGTCTTAGTAATTTTAACAAAAATATAATTAAGTCACATTTTTGTCATTTTGAATAATGATTTAGTCTAATTATTGTCCAAAGGAGTAAAACAGTGGGCCTCCTGTAGCTCAGTTGGTAGAGCATGGCGCTTGCAACGCCAGGGTTGTGGGTTTGATTCCCACGGGGGGCCAGTATGAAAAATGTATGCACTCACTAACTGTAAGTCGGTCTGGATAAGAGCGTCTGCTAAATGATTAAAATGTAAATTTTAGTCCACTAAATGCCCTTTCATTTTAGTCACATTTTGTCACATCACATTTGTATTGCCTCATAAACCGATAGTAAACATAAATCACTGACTTCCATGTGCACAAACATACATATCCTTCTCCTACCAACATATCTTTCTGCATAACGTCATATTCTCTACCCAACAGCAGAAAAATGACAAACATATAAGAATGTACAGCGCCTTCGGAAAGTATTCAGACCCCTTCACTTTTTCCACATTTTGTTACGTTACAGCCTTATTCTAAAATTGATTACATTGTTTTTATTGCTCATCAATTTACACACAATACCACATAATGACAAAGCAAAAACAGGTTTTTAGAAATGTTTGCAAATGTATTAAAAATAATAAACTTATCACACTTACATTAGTATTCAGACCCTTTACTCTGCATTTTGTTGAAGCACCTTTGGCAGCGATTACAGCTTTGAGTCTTCTTGGTTATGAAGCTACAAGCTTGGCACACCTGTATTTGGGGAGTTTCTCCCATTCTTCTCTGAAGATCCTCTCAAGCTGTGTCAGGTTGAATGGGGAGTGTTGCTGCACAGCTATTTTCAGGTCTCTCCAGAAATGTTTGATCGGGTTCAAGTCCGGGCTCTGGCAGGGCCACTCAAGGACATTCAGGGACTTGTCCCAAAGCCACTCCTGCATTGTCTTGGCTGTGTGCTTAGGGTCATTGTCCTGTTGGAAGGTGAACCTTCGCCCCAGTCTGGAGCAGGTTTTCATCAAGGATCTCTCTGTACTTTGCTTCGTTAATCTTTCCCTCGATCCTGACTAGGCTCCCAGTCCCTGCCACTGAAATAAATCCATACAGCATGATGCTGCCACCACCATGCTAGGGATGGTGCCAGGTTTCCTCCAGATGTGACGCTTGGCATTCAGGCCAAAGAGTTCAATCATGTGTTCATCAGACCAGAGAATCTTGTTTCATCAAGGTCGGAGTGACCTTTAGGTGCCTTTTGGCAAACTCCATACGGGCTGTTGTGCCTTTTACTGAGGAGTGGCTTCCGTCTGGCAACTCTACCATAAAGGCCTGATTGGTGGAGTGCTGCAGAGATGGTTGTCCTTCTGGAAGGTTCTCCGATATCCCCATAGGAACTCTGGAGCTCTGTCAGGGTGACCATCGGGTTCTTAGTCACCTCCCTGAACATGGCACTTCTCCCCAGATTGCTCAGTTTGGCCGAGCGGCCAGCTCTAGGAAGAGTCTTGGTGGTTCCAAACTTCTTCCATTTAAGAATGATGGAGGCCACTGTGTTCTTGGGGACCTTCAATGCTGCAGAAATGTTTTAGTACCCTTCCCCATATCTGTGCCTCGACACAATCCTGTCTTGGAGCGCTATGGACCATTACTTCGACCTCATGGCTTGGTTTTTGCTCTGACATGCACTGTCAACTGTGGGACCTTATATAGACAGTTGTGTGCCTTTCCAAATCATGTCAAATCAATTGAATTTACCACAGGTGGACTCCAATCAAGGTGTAGAAAACATCTCAAGGATGATCAATGGAAACAGGAAGCACCTGAGCGCAATTTCCAGGGTCTAAAGGGTCTAAATACTTACACTACCGGTCAAAGTTTTAGAACACCTACTGATTCAAGGGTTTTTCTTTATTTTTACTGTTTTCTACATTGTAGAATAATAGGGAAGACATCAAAACTATGAAATAACACATGGAATCATGTAGTAACCCAAAAAGTGGTAAACAAATCAAAATATATTTATATTTGAGATTCTTCAAATAGCCACCGTTTGCCTTGATGACAGCTTTGCACACTCTTGGCATTCTCTCAACCAGCTTCACCTGGAATGCTTTTCCAACAGTCTCAAAGGAGTTCCCACATATGCTGAGCACTTGTTTGCTGCTTTTCCTTCACTCTGTGGTTCGACTCATCCCAAACCATCTCAATTGGGTTGAGGTCGGGGGATTGTGGAGGCCAGGTCATCTGATGCAGCACTCCATCACTCTCCTTCTTGGTAAAATAGCCCTTACACAGCCTGGAGGTGTGTTGGGTCATTGTCCTGTTGAAAAACAAATGATAGTCCCACTAAGCCCAAACCAGATGGGATGGCGTATCGCTGCAGAATGCTGTGGTAGCCATGCTGGTTAAGTGTGCCTTGAATTCTAAATAAATCATAGACAGTGTCACCAGCAAAACACCATAACACCACCTCCTCCATGCTTTACGGTGGGAAATACACATGCAGAGATTATCCGTTCATCCACAACACGCGGCGGTTCAAACCAAAAATCTCAAAATATGGACTCCCGACCAAAGGACACATTTCCACCGGTCTAATGTCCATTGCTCGTGTTTCTTGGCCCAAGCAAGTCTCTTATTATTATTATTATTATTGGTGTCCTTTAGTAGTGGTTTCTTTGCAGCAATTCGACCATGAAGGCCTGATTCACACAGTCTCCTCTGAACAGTTGATGTTGAGATGTGTCTGTTATTTGAACTCTGTGAAGCATTTATTTGGCTGCACTTTCTGAGGCTGGTAACTCTAATGAACTTAACCTCTGCAGCAGCAGGTAACTCTGGGTCTTCCATTCCTGTGGCGGTCCTCATGAGAGCCAGTTTCATCATAGTGCTTGATGGTTTTTGCAACTGCACTTGAAGAAACTTTCAAAGTTCTTGAAATGTTCCGTATTGACTGACCTTCATGTCTTAAAGTAATGATGGACTGTCGTTTCTCTTTGCTTATTTGAGCTGTTCTTGCCATAATATGGACTTGTTTTTTTTTACCAAATAGGGCTATCTTCTGTATACCCCCCTACCTTGTCACAACACAAATGATTGGCTCAAACGCATTAAGATAATTTAGATTTGTTTAACACTTTTTTTGTGTGGTTACTACATGATTCCAAATGTGTTATTTAATAGTTCTGATGTTTTCACTATTATTCTACAATGTAGAAAATAGTAAAAATAAAGAAAAACCCTTGAATGAGTAGGTATTCTAAAACTTTTGACCGGTAGTGTACAGTGGGGGGAAAAAAGTATTTAGTCAGCCACCAATTGTGCAAGTTCTCCCACTTAAAAAGATGAGAGAGGCCTGTAATTTTCATCATAGGTACACGTCAACTATGACAGACAAAATGAGATTTTTTTCCAGAAAATCACATTGTAGGAATTATAATGAATTTATTTGCAAATGATGGTGGAAAATAAGTATTTGGTCAATAACAAATGTTTCTCAATACTTTGTTATATACCCTTTGTTGGCAATGACACAGGTCAAACATTTTCTGTAAGTCTTCACAAGGTTTTCACACACTGTTGCTGGTATTTTGGCCCATTCCTCCATGCAGATCTCCTCTAGAGCAGTGATGTTTTGGGGCTGTCGCTGGGCAACACGGACTTTCAACTCCCTCCAAAAATGTTCTATGGGGTTGAGATCTGGAGACTGGCTAGGCCACTCCAGGACCTTGAAATGCTTCTTACGAAGCCACTCCTTCATTGCCCGGGCGGTGTGTTTGGGATCATTGTCATGCTGAAAGACCCAGCCACGTTTCATCTTCAATGCCCTTGCTGATGGAAGGAGGTTTTCACTCAAAATCTCACGATACATGGCCCCATTCATTCTTTCCTTTACACGGATCAGTCGTCCTGGTCCCTTTGCAGAAAAACAGCCCCAAAGCATGATGTTTCTACCCCCATGCTTCACAGTAGGTATGGTGTTCTTTGGATGCAACTCAGCATTCTTTGTCCTCCAAACACGATCGAGTTGAGTTTTTACCAAAAAGTTATATTTTGGTTTCATCTGACCATATGACATTCTCCCAATCCTCTTCTGGATCATCCAAATGCACTCTAGCAAACTTCAGACGGGCCTGGACATGTACTGCCTTAAGCAGGGGGACACGTCTGGCACTGCAGGATTTGAGTCCCTGGCGGCGTAGTGTGTTACTGATGGTAGGCTTTGTTACTTTGGTCCCAGCTCTCTGCAGGTCATTCACTAGGTCCCCCCGTGTGGTTCTGGGATTTTTGCTCACCGTTCTTGTGATCATTTTGACCCCACGGGGTGAGATCTTGCGTGGAGCCCCAGATCGAGGGAGATTATCAGTGGTCTTGTATGTCTTCCATTTCCTCGTAAATTGCTCCCACAGTTGTTTTCTTCAAACCAAGCTGCTTACCTATTGCAGATTCAGTCTTCCCAGCCTGGTGCAGGTCTACAATTTTGTTTCTGGTGTCCTTTGACAGCTCTTTGGTCTTGGCCATAGTGGAGTTTGGAGTGTGACTGTTTGAGGTTGTGGACAGGTGTCTTTTATACTGATTACAAGTTCAAACAAGTGCCATTAATACAGGTAACGAGTGGAGGACAGAGGAGCCTCTTAAAGAATAAGTTACAGGTCTGTGAGAGCCAGAAATCTTGCTTGTTTGTACGTGACCAAATACTTATTTTCCACCATAATTTGCAAATAAATTCATAAATCATACAATGTGATTTTCTAGATTTTTTTTCCTCAATTTGTCTGTCATAGTTGACGTGTACCTATGATGAAAATTACAGGCCTCTCTCATCTTTTTAAGTGGGAGAACCTGCACAATTGGTGGCTGACTAAATACTTTTTTTCCCCACTGTATTTTCCCAGTCAGATATAGTGTAATGGCAAAAGGATTTAGTCAATCAATTGTTTGCTGTCCCTTTTCCTTTCTTTCTGTGGCACCAAATGTTTGCATATAGACTCTGGTAATGTTACCAGAGCCACGTTCAGTTGCAAAACGTTCTCGAATCGAGACGGCGTTATTCCTTATTCATGTTAATTATTCATAGCATATTTCTATCTGACCGTTCCAAAAAGTTCAGTTCTGCTGAACGCGCCCCAGGTTGTTAACTATAGCTAGCTAATGAGGTAACATGACTGAACAAGGTGTAGTCTAAACAAATGGTTAACGGTCCGGTCCTCAAGTAGCCTAGTTTTAGAACGGCCCGCGATATGCTTTATGAATGTAAAATGCGTCCCGACAATGCACGATACGTTTATTTAATTTAATTTTGAACGGTAAGGGCTAGAACCAAGCCATTTTCTCGGCTACGTTGGCTACAGAACCTGGCTATGAAATGCAGTGGGGAAAGTGGGAGGGGTGAGCGAGACTACAAATTAAAAGACTGCCTACTTTTCTATACTCAACGGATGGAAAAACATACCTAGAATGTCATTTTACTATTAAACTCAATGCTGCTATTGTTTACAATTTTGTAAAGCAGCTTGTGTTTCTTAACCAGGCAAAGGCTAGCTGACTAGAAGGCTAGTGGTGACTGGTTAGCTACTTGGAAGCAAGACAGTTGCCTGCGCAATGTGTGTAATTCCGAGCCGGAGTCTGCCCACACTCATCGCTTGCTCCCCCGCAGCTCACCAGCTGATGTAGGCTGTGTGTGGCGCGTCCTTCCCACTGCTGAACAGAACTGCGCATCTGTGCTGCTAAAATGTATTGTGCTCATCACTGAAAAGCTCTCAATCTCTCCAAAAACTCTTGTCCATTCCGCTTAGTAGTCCAATTTTAGTCACAGAGATAATTTTGTCTCGTTTTTTTGTCAACTTGTCAACTTTTTGTCAACATCTGAAATTAGCCCACCCAACTACCTCATCCCTATATTGTTATTTATTTTGCTCTTTTGCACCCCAGTATCTCTATTTGCACATAATCTCTTGCACATCTAGCATTCCAGTGTTAATACTAATTGTAATTATTTTGCACTATAGCCTATTTATTGCCTTACCTCCATAACTTGCTACATTTGCACACACTGTATATATATTTTCTGTTGTATTTTTGACTTTATGTTTTTTACCCCATACGTAACTCTGTGTTGTTTTTATTGCACTGCTTTGCTTTATCTTGGCCAGGTCGCAGTTGTAAATGAGAACTTGTTCTCAACTGGCTTACCTGGTTAAATAAAGGTGAAAGAATAAATAAAAAATAAAATAAAAAATTGAAAAACAAAAAAACTCAAATAAAAAAATCATTTTCTGGGTCTATTTAGTCTCGCCAATTGCCACTGTAAAATAGGTGTTTGACGAATATTGTATTCACTATTTTTGTTGACGAAATTAACACTGCCTAGTACCTACCTGTTATACCCAAAAAAAACAGTGAGTGAGCTCAATCAAATGCTTCCACTATAAAAGGGTACTCTGAGATTTCACCTTGTACTTCCTGTCTGTAATATGAGTCTGTCCTCCTGTTGGTGTGTAGGAGGCTGTGATGGCACCATAAAGCTGTGGGACGTGGTGAAGCAGTACTGTACACACAACCTGAAGGGCTCCTCTGGGGTCGTACAGTAAGTTACTGACCACCTCTTTTACTCTGATCTGAACTGCTGATCTAGGATCAGTTTAGCCTTTCAGATCATGAATAAGATCACATGGACAGGGGGGGACCTTAATCCTAGATCAGCACTCCTACTCTGAGACACTTTATGAATAAAACCCTTGTAGATGTAGCTGCCTTCGATAAGTTGATACATTGACAACAAGACATGACTTGAATCTAGTTGCCAGTTTGACATGTGGAAATGAATATTTTATATTGTGATTCAGCATGTTTGAGGGGATCAGGTTAAGCAAGGCGAGCTGCAGAATTGTTAATCTTAATTACATAATGAGTAGTTATTATGGATGCAATGTGGTTTGTAGATCAGTGATTAAGCGCAGTCTGACTGCAATGATCTCAAACACTCCCATTGTCCTCCTCCTCCTGCCCTGCAGCCTGGTGGAGTTCCACCCAGACATAAGTCTACTGCAGCTCTTCTCCTCGGCGTCAGACTGTGGCATCAGGGTGTGGGACCTGCGCTCCAGCCAGTGTGTGTGTGTGCTGCAGAGCCACTACAGCCCTGTCACCTCCCTGGCCTTCACCCCCGATGGAGTCTCCATGGTCAGGTACTGTAACAATCAATCAACCGTTTCTTTTATGCAGCTCTTTTTGCATCAACAGTTGTCACAAAGAGCTTTACAGTAGAGTAGACCTAAATCTAAACCTCCTGTACTGTAGGACAGCTGAGCTGACTGGGCTCCACCTACCAGTCTCTGGCTAGGTTTCCATTCACTTGTCCAGTGATTATTTTGTTGTTGCTGACATTTAGAAAGTTTGCATAGAAAATAGATGCGACATTTGCCTGCTAGGGTGCGTTTCCAATTAACTATCTTGTGTCGATTAAAAACAACCGGACGTAATGACGTCAAACCAAAAAAGTACCTTCAGAATTATTCGGCAATCATTTATTTGAAAAACACCGTTTCCATCATCATTTGTTGCAATAAAGAAATATCCATCCCTGTCAAACAGATATATTTTCTTAAGAAAATGTCTCTTATCTGCTGTTTCCATTATACATGTCGCAATAAAAAATATATATTTGACATTGCTTTTGTTGAATAAACCTGGGTCGATGGAAACCTGCCTTCTGACACCTATCATACCCTTGCCTGGTCTCAGATCTGTTTGTGTTGTGTTGCCCCAACTCCTATGGACCTCTGTGCAGATGATGTATATTGTTTTAATTTCTGAAAAATGGTGCTGAAAGAAACCGCTGATGCCAGTTGGCAAAACGGCACTTACAGATCTGGTACCAGGCTATACCTATCATAGCCAAAACAACACGGTGAGCGACCTCAAAGACTCAACAAATCCTATTTTATGCTATTGGTGCAGTGTTGTCCAAGCTGTTCAATCTTGCCGGTCAAATTTAGCCAATTTGATCACAAATGTAACACATCAAAGACCTATTATAAATATATAAATTCCCGAGTGGCGGTCTAAGGCACTGCATCGCAGTGCTAGCTGTGGCACTAGAGATCCTGGTTCGAATCCAGGCTCTGTCGTAGCCGGCCGCGACCGGGAGACCCATGGGGCGGCGCACAATTGGCCCAGCGTCGTCCATTGTAGGGGAGGGAATGGCCGGCAGGGATGTAGCTCAGTTGGTAGAGCATGGCGTTTGCAATGCCAGGGTTGTCAGTTCAATTCCCACGGGGGGCCAGTATGAAAAATAAATAAATAATGTATGCACTCACTGACTGTAAGTCGCTCTGGATAAGAGCGTCTGCTAAATGACACAAAAAAAAAATGCATAGTGAAAAGTCATGTAAAATTGCTTATAATCCCATTAATTCTCCCAACTGTTATATTTATTTATTTATTTTGCGGCTCACCTGCAGTACCCCCGTGGACCACAGGTTGAAAACCATAGCTTTAGACCCCATCATACCAGATCAATTCATTGCGAGCTAGCTGAATGTTGGATGATTATTTGATTGCAGCTCTGGCAGGGACAAGATCTGCACAGTGTGGGATCTGAAGAGCAGGACCGCCAAGAGGACAGTGCCCGTCTATGAGGTAAACTCTCATACTCTACTTTCTTTCAGAGTTGTTTTAGACTGGCTTTGGCAACAAAAAGTTGATTGGTGTATCATCAGCCTAATTGCATGAAATGTGTTGCTTCCCTCGCCAGGCTGTGGAGAGTGTTGTGCTGCTCCCTGAGGAGGAAGATTTCTCTGAGATCGGGGTGAAAACTAAAGAGATACACTTCATCACAGCAGGCAGCAAAGGTATGTGCTTACAGTCCCGCTCCTGGGTGAAGTTCCCACTAGGTACAGATCTAGGATCAACTTCCCCAATCCTAACTTAACCATTAGTGGGGGGAAATGCAAAGCCGACTCAAGATCAGTGTCTAAGGGCCACTTCTCCTTACTCCAACAATCCCCAGGCTACATGGTGGATGAATGTGGAGGAGTCTGCCCACTGCCCACCAATATAGCTAGATAATACTGGATGAGACTAGTGTATAGTTTTAGCCGCCAATCAGAGATGATCATCATTTTATAGTTCAGTATCAAATTGTATTGGTCACATACACATGTTGTAGTAGGCCAACAGTTTAATCCTACTGGACTATCTTGAATATCATCTTCTACTTCTACTCAATACTATTGAACCTTAGCCTGGTCTCAGATCTGTTTGTGCTGTCTTAGCAAGTCCTATGTGCAGTTGATGTATATTATTATATATGGTTTTAATTTCTGAATAATAATGATGAAAGAAACCACTGATGCCAGATGGCAAGACTGCACAAACAAATCTGGTACCAGGCTATACCTAGTACTTACCTACTATACACAAAACAACACAGGGAGCAAGCCCAATCAAAGACCTCCACTTAAGGGAGTAACTTGAAACACTCTGATTCTCTCTCTCCAGGTGTGCTGAGGGTGTGGGATGCCAGCTCGGCCCGCTGTGTGTTCGCCCAGACGCTCCCCTCCGCCTCCTCCGCGGAGGGCTCAGAGGAAGTGGGAGAGGAGTACGGAGACCCCCGGAGCCTCACCTACTGCCTCCCGCTGCCCTCCTCCCTCAGGCTGGCCACGGTCACAGCAGAACATAACATCCTGCTCTACCAGCTGCCCTCCTTCACCACACAGCAACAGGTGGGTAACTGATAACAAGGTCTCTACCAGCTGCCCTCCACCACCACACAACAACAGGGGGGGTTGAAAGGGACACTAGGATTGTTCTTATTATTCAGAATCCTTTAGTTCAGATGGTAGGTCTTCTGTTTGTCTGAATGTTTTCACCCATGCTAATGGTTTGTTTTGATCAAGAGGCTTGCTTTTATGTTGCTGGTGTTCGTTCTCTGTTCTCTCTCTCCACCCCCAGTTTGTTGGCTACAATGATGAGGTTCTGGATGTGAAGTTTCTGGGCAAGGGGGACACTCACATTGTCGTGGCGACCAACAGTTCCCAGCTCAAGGTGTTTGAGCTGGCCACCAGCAGCTGTCAGATCATCTACGGACACACAGGTGAGTCCTCTGACCAACAGGGAGCAGCACCTCTCTGCTTGTCTATACGGGGTGGTCACTAGGTAGGAAGATGGAAACTCAGAATAAGAGAGTTCTCAGAATAAGTATCTGGCTCTTTTCTTTTGAATCTGGCAGCTCCCTTCAGCCCAGCTCTAACATTAGTGCCAACAACAACATATAGTTAATATTTCACCCAAATTATCTCCTACATCACTGAATAGGAGTGATAAGATCTGTGCAGTTTCTGGTCAGTTATGAAGATTGACCAGCAGGAGGCAGAGTTGCTGTGTGAAACACTGATCCCCAAACTGCACCCTCCAATGCATCTGTAGAATATCTCCACCCTGAAAGAATGTATCATATACAGTATGGAAGCCTTTTTAAACCATGGCGATTGGAGGGATTATAGTTCAATAATAGCTGTGAAGGCACTTACTAGGCAAATCACTGCTAGGCAAATCCCCGCCTTATCTTAGCTCATTGGTCACCATAGCAGCACCCACCCGTAGTCTGCGCTCCAGCAGGTATATCTCACTGGTCATTCCCAAAGCCAACACCTCCTTTGGCCGCCATTCCTTCCAGTTCTCTGCTGCCAATGACGGGAACGAATTGCAAAAATCTCTGAAGCTGGAGACTCTTATCTCCCTCACTAACTTTAAGCGTCAGTTGTCAGAGCACCTTACCGATCACTGCACCTGTACACAGCCCATCTGAAATTAGCCCACCCAACTACCTCATCCCTATATTGTTATTTATTTTGCTCTTTTGCACCCCAGTATCTCTATTTGCACATAATCTCTTGCACATCTAGCATTCCAGTGTTAATACTATTGTAATTATTTTGCACTATAGCCTATTTATTGCCTTACCTCCATAACTTGCTACATTTGCACACACTGTATATATATTTTCTGTTGTATTTTTGACTTTATGTTTTTTACCCCATATGTAACTCTGTGTTGTTTTTATCGCACTGCTTTGCTTTATCTTGGCCAGGTCGCAGTTGTAAATGAGAACTTGTTCTCAACTGGCTTACCTGGTTAAATAAAGGTAAAATAAAATAAAAAAACAAGAAGCCTGATGAACTGTAAACTGAGCAATCAGTCAGACAGAGTTACTGTCATTCAGGATTAGAGACAATGATAGCTTGGTAACTGGTTGGTCAGGTTTGACGGTTTGACTGACATTGAGTGTGTTGCTCTTTTCTCACCTGGCTCGAACTTTCAAAAGGGTTGACCTTTTGAATTCTACTGATCTTTCCTTTCTCCTCCACAGATACCGTCCTGTCACTCGACGTGTTCAAGAAAGGTTCCCTGTTTGTGAGCTGTGCGAAGGTGAGGCTACAGACTGACTGTTTCCTTGTTTCATCAGGAGTGTTCACCATTTACGAATGGAAACCTCTCCTCAACCTTTTGTCAACATTAGTTAACCACAGAGTAGGATGGATGGAAACCTCTCCTCAACCTTTTGTCAACATTAGTTAACCACAGAGTAGGATGAAATCCACACGTACACATGCACGCACATGCATACACACACACACACACACACACACACACACACACACACACTCCCTACTAACCAGTATCATCTAATCATTACTATTGAACACTAGCCTGGTCCCAGATCTGTTTGTGCTGTTTTGCCAACTCCTATGGTCATCATTATGCCAAACGTGACAATGACCTCTGTGCAGATGATGTATGATGTTTTAATTTCTGTATAATAGTGATGGAAGCAAGTTGGCAAGACAGCACACACACACATCTAATACACACACTCCCTCCCTCTAACCAGGGTCCCCTCTCTCTCTCTGTACAGGATAAGTCAGTATCCTCTCTCTCTCTGTACAGGAAAAGTCAGTGTCCTCTCTCTCTCTCTGTACAGGAAAAGTCAGTGTCCTCTCTCTCTCTCTGTACAGGATAAGTCAGTGTCCTCTCTCTCTCTGTACAGGATAAGTCAGTGTCCTCTCTCTCTCTCTGTACAGGAAAAGTCAGTGTCCTCTCTCTCTCTCTGTACAGGATAAGTCAGTGTCCTCTCTCTCTCTGTACAGGATAAGTCAGTGTCCTCTCTCTCTGTACAGGATACGTCAGTGTCCTCTCTCTCTGTACAGGATACGTCAGTGTCCTCTCTCTCTCTGTACAGGATAAGTCAGTGTCCTCTCTCTCTCTGTACAGGATAAGTCAGTGTCCTCTCTCTCTCTGTACAGGATAAGTCAGTGTCCTCTCGCTCGCTCTCTTTCTTTATTTCGTTCTTTCTTTCCCCCCCAGGATAAGTCAGTGCGTGTGTGGAGACAGGATCCAGACAGTGGTCAGGTGTGTTGTGTGGCCCAGGGCTCCAGCCATGCTAACGCTGTGGGCTCCATCACCTGCTCCAGGTAAACCACTACACACCAGGGTCTCCTCAGTTCTGGCCCTGGAGGCCCACTGTGGATGCACATTTCTCCAGTATTGGGAATGCCAATATCCAATGTAGTTTGTGTTATTATAATAATAATAATAATATGCCATTTAGCAGATGCTTTTATCCAAAGCGACTTACAGTCATGTGCGCATACATTTTTACGTATTTGTGGTCCCGGGGATCGAACCCACTACCCTGGCGTTACAAGCGCCATGCTCTACCAATTGAGCTACAGACCATCATCCATACACTCTTGCTTGTGCACTTTCTAATCCTTCCTTCTTATCCTACGTCTGTCTCTCTCTCTTTCTCTCTCTCTGTCTCTCTCTCTCTCTTTCAGGATGAAGGAGTCGTTTGTGGTGTCTGGTAGTCAGGACTGCACCATCAAGGTGTGGGATCTCCCAGATACCATCCTGGAAACAGACTTTGACATGTTCCTGCTGACCGCACGGGTCACAGAGAAGGCACACGACAAAGTATGACACGTGCTCGCACGCACACACATACATACTGTTCGTTTTTTTTTTTACTCTGTTTATTTAGAACCTAACGGACAACTAGTCAAAGCTCAAACTAAGTTTATTAGCCCACTGGGTCAAACAGCTGCAAAGACAAAGACATGTTTCCACAAGTACATATATTTATACCATCTACAGTGCGGAGTCAACTCCTTACACATCTAGACAGCCAATACATCTCTGTTGCTAGGCAGGAATTTAAGTGATGTGTGTAATAAAACTGTTCCTTCTCCCTTCATGTGACCTGACCTGACCTCGGCCCACATTCCTCACTAATCCACAGCTATCCACCCTTATCAGTGACCGCAACCAAGTGATTGACTTTTCCCTTACTTAGTAACTCTCCAAGCCCCTGGCTCTTATCCAACCTCCATTGACCCCACTATATACATTCCTCATACATGTACCCATTAACTTCTAGTATAGCAAGTATTTCAGACTAGAACCCAACAATACATTCAAGCATCATACATACAGTTGAAGTCGGAAGTTTACATACACTTAGGTTGGAGTCATTAAAACTTGTTTTTCAACCACTCCACTAATGTCTTGTTAACAAACTATAGTTTTGGCAAGTCGGTTAGGACATCTACTTTGTGCATGACCCAAGTAATTGTTCCAACAATTGTTTACAGACATATTATTTCACTTGTAATTCACTGTATCACAATTCCAGTGGGTCAGAAGTTTACATACACTAAGTTGACTGTGCCTTTAAACAGCTTGGAAAATTCCATAAAATTATGTCATGGCTTTAGAAGCTTCTGATAGGCTAATTGACATAATTTGAGTCAATTGGAGGTGTACCTGTGGATGTAATTCAAGGCCTACCTTCAAACTCAGTGCCTCTTTGCTTGACATCATGGGAAAATCAAAAGAAATCAGCCAAGACCTCAGAAAAATAATTGTAGACCTCCACAAGTCTGGTTCATCCTTGGGAGCAATTTCCAAACGTCTGAAGGTACCACGTTCATCTGTACAAACAATAGTATGCAAGTATAAACACCATGGGACCACGCAGCCGTCATACCCCTCAGGAAGGAGACGCGTTCTGTCTCCTAGAGATGAATGTACTTTGGTGCGAAAAGTGGAAATCAATCCCAGAACAACAGCAAAGGACCTTGTGAAGATGCTGGAGGAAACAGGTACAAAAGTGTCTATATCCACAGTAAAACAAGTCCTATATCGATATAACCTGAAAGGCCGCTCAGCAAGGAAGAATCCACTGCTCCAAAACCGCCATAAAAAAAGCCAGACTATGGTTTGCAACTGCACATGGGGACAAAGATCGTACTTTTTGGAGAAATGTCCTCTGGTCTGATGAAACAAAAATAGAACTGTTCGGCCATAATGACCATCGTTATGTTTGGAGGAAAAAGGGGGCGCTTGCAAGCCGAAGAACACAATCCAAACCGTGTGCAACGGGGGTGGCAGCATCATGCTGTGGGGGTTCTTTGCTGCAGGAGGGACTGGTGCACTTCACAAAATATATTGCATCATGAGGAAGGAAAATTATGTGGATATATTGAAGCAACATCTCAAGGTATCAGTTAGGAAGTTAAAGCTTGGTCGTAAATGGGTCTTCCAAATGGACAGTGACCCCAAGCATACTTCCAAAGTTGTGGCAAAATGGCTTAAGGACAACAAAGTCAAGGTATTGGAGTGGCCATCACAAAGCCCTGACCTCAATCAATCAATCAATCAATCAATCAATCAATTTTATTTTATATAGCCCTTCTTACATCAGCTAATATCTCGAAGTGCTGTACAGAAACCCAGCCTAAAACCCCAAACAGCTAGTAATGCAGGTGTAGAAGCACGGTGGCTAGGAAAAACTCCCTAGAAAGGCAAAACCTAGGAAGAAACCTAGAGAGGAACCAGGCTATGAGGGGTGGCCAGTCCTCTTCTGGCTGTGCCGGGTGGAGGTTATAACAGAACCATGCCAAGATGTTCAAAAATGTTCATAAGTGACAAGCATGGTCAAATAATAATCAGGAATAAATCTCAGTTGGCTTTTCATAGCCGATCATTAGAGTTTAAAACAGCAGGTCTGGGACAGGTAGGGGTTCCATAACCGCAGGCAGAACAGTTTAAACTGGAATAGCAGCAAGGCCAGGCGGACTGGGGACAGCAAGGAGTCACCACGGCCGGTAGTCCCGACGTATGGTCCTAGGGCTCAGGTCTCTCAGTTGGCTTTTCATAGCCGATCATTTAGAGTTGAAAACAGCAGGTCTGGGACAGGTAGGGGTTTCGTAGCCGCAGGCAGAACAGTTGAAACTGGAATAGCAGCAAGAACATTTGTGGGCGGAACTGAAAAAGCGTGTGCGAGCAAGGAGGCCTACAAACCTGACTCAGTTACACCAGCTCTGTCAGGAGGAATGGGCCAAAATTCACCCAACTTATTGTGGGAAGCTTGTGGAAGGCTACCCGAAACGTTTGACCCAAGTTAAACAATTTAAAGGCAATGCTACCAAATACTAATTGAGTGTATGTAAACTTCTGACCCACTGGGAATGTGATGAAAGAAATAAAAGCTGAAATAAATCATTCTCTCTACTATTATTCTGACATGTCACATTCTTAAAATAAAGTGATGATCCTAACTGACCTAAGACAGGGAATTTTTACTAGGATTAAATGTCAGCAATTGTGAAAAACTGAGTTGAAATGTATTTGGTTAAGATGTAAACTTCCAACTTCAACTGTATATACATACATTCAAGCATGTACACAAGGACGTATAACTGCACAGACACACACCCACTCACACAAAAGCACAAACACAAGGACACACTTACACACAAGCATGTACACAAGGACACACACTAACACGTGCCTAGAAGCACGTTCACAGGTGCACCACACTGGTAGTCAGACAGACAGACCGATACGCTGTAGTGATTGTCTGGTGACTCAGGTGCTTGATTTGCTCACTGTGATCGGAAAAGATATGTCTTTCCTCATAAGGAAGTCAAAGTCCTAGCTGATAATTTCCTATTGTGAGCTCCTTTGTCTGCATTAACTATTGTTATCATACAAATGCACACAGTACACAGATGGTATGAGGTTTCTATGCACAACGTAGGTGCCTGTTCTGTGAAATGTATACTTGAGAGGGAAGGAAGGACTATGTGTTTGTGTTTGGTAGGTATTTTGGCCAAATTTCTGAATTAAATCTCCCTTGTTCATCCCTGTCTCTCACCCTCATATTCCCCATCTACTCCTCCTGTCCACCCTCTTCCTCTCCAACCCCTCTCTACTTCTCTTTTACCCTCGCACCCCCTATTTTCTCTTTGTCGACTTCTCATCTCTCACTTTCTAATTTCCCCTTTGTGTTCACCCCTGCGCTTTGTCACACTGACCCCATACCCTGACCTTTCATCTCTCTCTCATTCTGTCCCTCTCCCTGTCTCTCCCCCTCTCCCCAGGATGTGAACAGCGTGGCAGTGTCCCCCAACGACAAGCTCTTGGCGTCTGGTTCCCAGGACCGCCTAGCCAAGCTGTGGTCCCTGGGGGCCCCCGGGGCCGACCTGGCCCTGCTGGGGGTGTTCCGGGGCCACCGCCGGGGGGTCTGGTGCGTCCAGTTCTCCCCCATGGACCAGGTGCTGGCATCCTCCTCAGCCGACGGCTCCATCAAGCTCTGGAGCCTCCAGGACTTCAGCTGCCTTAAGGTGGGTGAGGGGGGTGGGGGTAGGTGTGTGCGTGTATGATTGCTAATTTGCGTGTGTGTGTTTATGTGATTATATGTGTTTGTAATTCTTATGTTTGTAAGAATTTACATTTGCAAGAATTTACATGTTTTACGTTGCTCATCAATTGCTCATTTCCCACGTACAGTAGGTATGAGATAATCAACCCCATTTTAGTTCCTCTATTACCTTGGCTCTCCCAAACACGTCAAACCAATTAAAACCAAATGTACCATGTATTGAATGGTAGTTGTGAGTCATCTTGACCATTGTTAGGCGATGATGTTATCACCACATAATAGCTTTATGCACTAATATAATAGCTTATAGAGTGAGGTTGTGTTCAACTTGTGGCTCCCTCTCACGATATCCTTTCTGTGAGTGACGTATTCTTTGAATAGTCATGCTCTCCTGTATGGAACTGTTCTGGAATACAGGAACAACAGAACCTGATGTAATGGCTTGCCTTGGTTAGTTATGTACACTATCTTGAAATGTTATCTAAAACATCCATTAGTCTTTTTATTAACCTCTCACATGAAATCCAAGATAGCCTTTTGCTCGCAGGTTGACATGTATTGTCATGAGTCTTGCCCTGGAGGCAGAACAGAGCGATTTCCGCTAGATGGGCCAGCTGCAAAGGTCAAAATTGGCTATATTGTAAAAAGGTTAGCGTTAAAGTTAGGTTTAAAATCAGATTTGATGACTTTGTGGCTGTGCCAGCTAGTGACTACCCTGCAGAGCTGCTTCCAGTACATGAGTCATCCCAATAAATGCCAACCTGCTCAAAGCGTACGTGTGGCGTGGGCCCGTATCCATGGTGCTGATCTAGGATCAGGTTTGCCTTTTAGATTGTAATGAATAAGGTTATATGGACAGTGAGGACCTGATCCTAGATCAGCACTCCTACTCACTGACGCTTTTTGAATATGTGCCCTGGTGTAAGCAGATTAAGTTGTATCTGTGCGTTCTCTGGCAGTGAAACTGGTGTGCCATGTTGTGTCTTGTAGACGTTTGAAGGGCACGATGCCTCTGTGCTGAAGCTCATCTTTGTGAGCAGAGGGACTCAGCTACTCACAAGGTACGACACACTTTTGTGTACGTTACCAGTCAAAAGTTTGGACACACCTACTCATTCAAGGGTTTTTCTTTATTTGTAAAAAAAACTTGCATTGTAGAATAATGGTGAAAACATAAAAACTATGAAATAACACATATGGAATCATGTAGTAACCAAAAAAGTGTTAAAGAAATCCAAATATATTTTATATTTGAGATTCTCCAAATAGCCAACCTTTGCCTTGATGACACCTTTGCACAATAGTAAAAAAAATAGAAAATCCTTGAATGAGTAGGTGTCCAAACTTTTGACTGGTACTGTAAAAGTAGCCTTTTTCTATCCTTCCGTATTTCTTAAGGTAGCATGCCAATATCACATCCCGTGCGTTGGTTATACTCCGTTTCTTTTCCTTAAACCACATCTTTTTCTCTCCCTCCCTCTATCTTTCTCTCGCTCTCTCTCCGCTTGCCCCTCTCTCGCTCTCGTTCCCTCTTTTTCTCTATTTCGCTCCGCCCGTCTCTCTGTCTTCCCTCCTCTGTCTCTCTGTCTTCCCTACTCTGTCTCTCTGTCTCTCTCCAGTGGGTCAGATGGGCTGGTCAAGCTGTGGACCATCAAGACCAACGAGTGTGTGAAGACGCTGGATGCCCACCAGGACAAGGTGTGGGGTCTCCATGCCACCAGGAAGGATGACCGCGTGGTCACTGCCTCGGCCGACTCCAACATCACTGTGTGGACGGTCAGTACTGGCCCTAACCAACCAACGCTCACTGATTGGTTGTTTGGCTAATTGACTGATTTCGGATAATTAGAAATGCATATAAAGCTGGTCCAGTTGGAAACCACGTTATGACCTGGTTAATATAGTACAAATACTGTAAGTTAATTAATCCACCAACCAATCAATCAAATCTATTTCAAAAGCCCTTTTTCATCAGCAGTTGTCACAAAGTGCTTCAAAGTCTTGACATCTCTTACCAACATAGGGGAAGATACATGAGGGACAAGGCCTTAGAAAGAGACGTATCTACCTGGGGTAGATCCATGAGGGACAACCTTGGGCAGGAGAGTAATGTACTATTCAGAAGGCTTGGTCTCAGTGACATTAACCAGAATTAACCCAGTACATAGCCCTGGGTAACTCCACCTGTACTGACACCATAGAAATATAATTACTAGAAATACTATTAGTCAGACTCCTACCTGTAAATTAGTAGATAACCAGCTGTAATCGCCCCTACAAAAACTTGAGATAGGAACATTGCCAGCTCCCTTACCGGTGTCCAACAGGGTTCGCACAAGGTGCTTGATGTGCTTAAAGTACTTGAATTTGGCACTCTGAAATTCAAGTACTGGAATACTTTGAAAATCAGACATTTTCTGAAGTTGGTACCTCAAAAGTACTTGAATTAAAATGATCAAATATGTTAATATGAAAAATATTAGAAAAATGTATTGGTCTTGCTAATGAATTTCCAGGCAGACTACCGAGTTTTATTTCCTCACGTGTTTCGTGCTCTGGTTGCCAGACGAGCTCGCTCATTCCACCCACACTGCCACTTAGCCAGGCAGGTAAAGAACTGACTGATTAGGCGCCGCCAAATGTCACATCAATAGTTAAAATGCCGGGCAAATGTAGGTTAAATCCCGCCTGAATCCCGCCTGGCAGGATATTGATGTTTATGAATGGGTTTTGCCAGACCCAACCAGGGATGTAGTGGAGGGTAAACGCCCTTTACGCACCTTTTTATTTGTGAAATAGCATTTACTCACCTTTTTTATTTAGTTAATTATCATGCGAACGAGTGGAATCATGAATGATTCATGTATGCTCGTTATGTTCACCTGCTCCGCCGGATTTGCCTTTTTAGCAGTGTATTCATTCACCACTCTGTCCAACGGGAATCTCCGCCCACGACATAGGCCGAGAGGTGAAACGAACAATCTCAGCCCAGACCTACAGTGGCAAGTAGCAGAGAGACTCCGCTGACAGTGGGAATTATTTTAACATCCCTCGACTCCTGCTGTGTCTCTCGGAGAATGAGTGTACAACTGGTAAATAGTCGCTGATATTTCAGTCAGATGTCTAGCTAGCTAGGTAGCTCAAGGGCTCTGGCTATTAGCCAGGTAGGTAGCTAACTAGCTGGCTAGAAGGATGAAGTAAGAAGTTAACTTTGAACGGAGCCTGACCTCAGCATGAGCAGTTGACTGAAATTAAGCTAGCTATAATCAAAAGATGGGCTACTATAAGTTCTCATAACAAAATACATGTTCTTTATAGAGAGTAGTAAGACAGACAGTGGTGAGTCAGGCTGCAATGAAGGAGGCAAAGGAGATACATAGAGTGAGGAAGCATTGAAGCAAGCAGGGAATACAGTGGTTCACAAATTTGGGGCCGAGACCCATGTGGGGTCCTCTAAAATTTAAATAGGGTCCCCTGATAGTCTTTAATCTTATCAAACACATTTAACTTTCTCTTCAAATGGGAATAGAATACAGCATTTATCAGTCAACTAAGGGCCTTTTACACTGTCAGATTTCACCTTCATGTCATTATGTGTTGGGACAGCCTGTGGGACCTAAGATTTAGTGAAATTTAAAGACAATTTAAATATAAAGACAATTTAATATTATGTACACTGAACAAAAAGATAAACGCAACATGCAAAAATTACGAAGATTTGAATGAGTTAGTTCATATATTGAAATCAGTAAATATCATTAGTCCTGACTTACCACTCATGTATGTAGTAAATAAGTAGTGAAACACGTATTATTGAGTTGAACTACAAAGGGAAGCACAGCTGCGAGCTGCCCAGTGACACAAGCCTTCCAGACGAGCTAAATTACTTCTATGCTTGCTTCGAGGCAAGTAACACTGAAACATGCATGAGAGCATCAGCTGTTCCAGACGACTGTGTGATCACGCTCTCTGTAGCTGATGTGAGTAAGACCTTTTAAACAGGTCAACATTCACAAGGCCACAGGGCCAGACAGATTACCAGGACGTTTACTCCGAGCATGCGCTGACCAACTGGCAAGTGTCTTCACTGACATTTTCAAACTCTCCCTGTCTGAGTCTGTAATACCAACATGTTTCAAGCAGGCCACCATAGTCCCTGTGCCCAAGAACACTAAGGTAACCTGCCTAAATGTCTACCGACCCGTAGCACACACGTCTGTAGCCATGAAGTGCTTTGAAAGGCTGGTCATGGCTCACATCAACACCATTATCCCAGAAACCCTAGACCCACTCCAATTTGCATACCGCCCCAACAGATCCACAGATGATGGAATCTCTATTGCGCTCCACACTGCCCTTTCACACCTGGACAAAAGCAACACCTACAGTGGAGGAAAAAAGTATTTAGTCAGCCACCAATTGTGCAAGTTCTCCCACTTAAAAAGATGAGAGAGGCCTGTAATTTCATCATAGGGACACGTCAACTATGACAGACAAATTGAGGGGAAAAAATCCAGAATATCACATTGTAGGATTTTTTAATGAATTATTTGCAAATTATGGTGGAAAATAAGTATTTGGTCACCTACAAACAAGCAAGATTTCTGGCTCTCACAGACCTGTAACTTCTTCTTTAAGAGGCTCCTCTGTCCTCCACTCATTACCTGTATTAATGGCACCTGTTTGAACTTGTTATCAGTATAAAAGACACCTGTCCACAACCTCAAACAGTCACACTCCAAACTCCACTATGGCCAAGACCAAAGAGCTGTCAAAGGACACCAGAAACAAAATTATAGACCTGCACCAGGCTGGGAAGACTGAATCTGCAATAGGTAAGCAGCTTGGTTTGAAGAAATCAACTGTGGGAGCATTTATTAGGAAATGGAAGACATACAAGACCACTGATAATCTCCCTCGATCTGGGGCTCCACGCAAGATCTCACCCCGTGGGGTCAGAATGATCACACGAACGGGGGGACCTAGTGAATGACCTGCAGAGAGCTGGGACCAAAGTAACAAAGCCTACCATCAGTAACACACTACGCCGCCAGGGACTCAAATCCTGCAGTGCGAGACGTGTCCCCCTGCTTAAGCCAATACATGTCCAGGCCCGTCTGAAGTTTGCTAGAGTGCATTTGGATGATCCAGAAGAGGATTGGGAGAATGTCATATGGTCAGATGAAACCAAAATATAACTTTTTGGTAAAAACTCAACTCGTCGTGTTTGGAGGACAAAGAATGCTGAGTTGCATCCAAAGAACACCATACCTACTGTGAAGCATGGGGGTGGAAACATCATGCTTTGGGGCTGTTTTTCTGCAAAGGGACCAGGACGACTGATCCGTGTAAAGGAAAGAATGAATGGGGCCATGTATCATGAGATTTTGAGTGTAAATCTCCTTCCATCAGCAAGGGCATTGAAGATGAAACGTGGCTGGGTCTTTCAGCATGACAATGATCCCAAACACACCGCCCGGGCAACGAAGGAGTGGCTTCGTAAGAAGCATTTCAAGGTCCTGGAGTGGCCTAGCCAGTCTCCAGATCTCAACCCCATAGAAAATCTTTGGAGGGAGTTGAAAGTCTGTGTTGCCCAGCGACAGTCCCAAAACATCACTGCTCTAGAAGAGATCTGCATGGAGGAATGGGCCAAAATACCAGCAACAGTGTGTGAAAACCTTGTGAAGACTTACAGAAAAAGTTTGACCTGTGTCATTGCCAACAAAGGGTATATAACAAAGTATTGAGAAACTTTTGTTATTGACCAAATACTTATTTTCCACCATAATTTGCAAATAAATTCATAAAAAATCCTACAATGTGATTTTCTGGAATTTTTTTTCTCCATTTTGTCTGTCATAGTTGACGTGTACCTATGATGAAAATTACAGGCCTCATCTTTTTAAGTGGGAGAACTTGCACAATTGGTGGCTGACTAAATACTTTTTTCCCCCACTGTATGTGAGAATGCTATTCATTTACTACAGCTCAGCATTCAACACCGTAGTGCCCTCAAAGCTCATCACTAAGCTAAGGACCCTAGGACTAAACACATCCCTCTTAAACTAGATCCTGGACTTCCTGACGGGCCGCCCCCAGGTGGTAAGGGTAGGTAACAACACATCCGCCACGCTGATCCTCAACACAGGGGCCCCTCAGGGGTGCGTGCTCAGTCCCCTCCTGTACTCCCTGTTCACTCATGACTGCATGGCCAGGCATCGAGAGCATCCTGACTGGTTGCACCACTGCCTGGTATGGCAACTGCTCGGCCTCCGACCGCAAGGCACTACAGAGGGTAGTGCGTACGGCCCAGGACATCACTGGGGCCAAGCTACCTGCCATCCAGGACCTCTATACCAGGCGGTGTCAGAGGAAGGCCCTCAAAATTGTCAAAGACTCCAGCCACCCTAGTCATAGACTGTTCTCTCTGCTACCGCACGGCAAGTGGTACCGGAGCGCCAAGTCTAGGTCCAAGAGGCTTTTAAACAGCTTCTACCCCCAAACCATAAGACTCCTGAACATCTAATCAAATGGCTACCCAGACTATTACAAATTGGTGGTAATTGAAAATAAATATTAGTGCTTGAAAAAGTACTAAAGTCTTTGAATTTGACTTGCCACTGACTGTATGAACCCTGGTCCAAAAACAAAAAACTTTGACACGGCAGCTTGCATAATATTGTCTGTGTCCCAAATGTCCCCCTATTCCCTATATTAGTGCATTACTTTTGGCTACTCAGTAACCACACTGAGTTTACAAAACATTAGGAACACCTTCTTAATATTGAGTTACACCCCATTTTGGCCTCAGAACAGCCTCAATTCGTCGGGGCATGGACTCTACAAGGTGTCAAAAGTGTTCCACAGAGATGCTGGCTTATGTTGACTCCAATGTTTCCCACAGTTGTGTCAAGTTGGCTGGATGTCCTTTGGGTGGTGGACCATTCTTGATACACATGGGAAACTGTTGAGCGTGAAAAACCCAGCAGCGTTGCAGTTCTTAACACACACACAAACCGGTTCGCCTGGCACCTACTACCATACCCGGTTCAAAGGCACTTAAATCTTTTGTCTTGCCCAGTCATCCTCTGAATTGAACACATACACAATCCATGTCTCAAGGCTTTAAAATCCTTCTTTAACATGTCTCCTCCCCTTCATCTACACTGATTTGAAGTGGATTTAACAAGTGACATCAATAAGGGATCATAGCGTTCACCTGGATTCACCTGTTCAGTCTATGTCAATAAAAGAGCTCATACCATTGCATTATTACTGCGCTAATTCCTGTTAACCTCACAGTGAGTACCGTGTAATTTCCAGGTATAACTCCCCTAGTCATTGGTGACTGGTTTCATGATGATGATTTGGAAGCGTTGCCACCCAGCTGACCTCATGGCTACGGTTATTCTACAGAAATTGTACATTAAGGAAACATCAAATAAAAAGCTGGTGTGGCAATGATTTGTGTACTGTGTCGTGTGCTGTATGGTCGTGATGTCCATTGTGTTTCAGATCTTTATGAAAAGGATTAATGCAAGGTGTGAATACTGAGTTACTTAATGTGAATTAGCTTAGGGAGTGTCTTGGTACTCTAATCTGATTCCAACTATTGTCACACCCATCCTAGATAGTCTAGCGATTCAGGTTGTGAAGTTTAAACCAGATGCTATACGTCTTAAAACTGGGGGTATATTTGTATGCAAATCTAGAACTGTTAACCAGACAGTTATAATGTTATTGTATAAATAGAATTAATTAAATGATAAATGTATTCTGTGTGCCTTCCTCCTGTAGGACGTGACAGAGGTGGAGCAGGCAGAGGAGCAGGCTAAGCAGGAAGACCAGATACTCAAGTGAGTTCATCTTAGTGCAGTCCACACCAATACAGATATCAACTGGGCATTAAAACATCCTTCACCTTCAATACAGATATCAACTGGGCATTAAAACATCCTTCGCCTTCAGATGGTTCAGTTGGTTGGAGCATTGTGCTGACAAACACAAAGGTTGTGGGTTTGATTTTTGCTTGGGACATACAGCCTGCATATATCGTTTTTAAATGTAGGTGGTTCAGGAAATACATTGAAATTCCAATTCTTCAATGTTTTTCAATGAGGACAGTTTGGAATTAGAACTGGAATTTGGTTTACTTTCAGTGGTTAACATCGGTTGGTAATTTTAGGGTCAGTGGGTCAGTATAGGGTCAGCGGTTCACTTTAGGGTCTGTGGTTAAGCTAGTTTAGGGTCGTGGTGAGGGGTTAGAATCTTCTGAGTTGAGCCACCATGACCCACTTTGTAGACTCGGCACTTGCAACAGCTGATAAATACAGTTGAAGTCGGAAGTTTACATACACTTAGGTTGGAGTCATTAAAACTTGTTTTTCAACCACTCCACAAATTTCTTGTTAACAAACTATAGTTTTGGCAAGTCGGTTAGGACATCTACTTTGCGCATGACACAAGTAATTTTTCCATCAATCGTTTACAGACAGATTATTTCACTTATAATTCACTGTATCACAATTCCAGTGGGTTTGAAGTTTACATACACTAAATTGACTGTGCCTTTAAACAGCTTGGAAAATTCCAGAAAATGATGTCATGGCTTTAGAAGCTTCTGATAGGCTAATTGACATCATTTGAGTCAATTGGAAGTGTACCTGTGGATGTATTTCAAGGCCTACCTTCAAACTCAGTGCCTCTTTGCTTGACATCATGGGAAAATCAAAAGAAATCAGCCAAGACCTCAGAAAAGAAATTGTAGACCTCCACAAGTATGGTTAATCCTTGGGAGCAATTTCCAAATGCCTGAAGGTACCAAGTTCATCTGTACAAACAATAGTACGCAAGTATAAACACCATGGGACCACGCAGCCGTCATACCGCTCAGGAAGGAGACGCGTTCTGTCTCCTAGAGATGAACGTACTTTGGTGCGAAAAGTGCAAATCAATCCCAGAACAACAGCAAAGGACCTTGTGTGAAGATGCTGGAGGAAACAGGTGCAAAAGTATCTATATCCACAGTAAAATAAGTCCTATATCGACATAACCTGAAAGGCCGCTCAGCAAGGAAGAAGCCACTGCTCCAAAACCGCCATAAAAAAGCCAGACTATGGTTTGCAACTGCACATGGGGACAAAGATCGTACTTTTTGGAGAAATGTCCTCTGGTCTGATGAAACAAAAATAGAACTGTTTGGCCATAATGACCATCGTTATGTTTGGAGGAAAAAGGGGGACCCTTGCAAGCCAAAGAACACCATCCCAACCGTAAAGCACGGGGGTGGCAGCATCATGCTGTGGGGGTGCTTTGCTGCAGGAGGGACTGGTGCACTTCACAAAATGGATGGCATCATGAGGAAGGAAAATTATGTGGATATATTGAAGCAACATCTCAAGACATCAGTCAGAAAGTTAAAGCTTGGTCGCAAATGGGTCTTCCAAATGGACAATGACCCCAAGCATACTTCCAAAGTTGTGGCAAAATGGCTTAAGGACAACAAAGTCAAGGTATTGGAGTGGCCATCATAAAGCCCTGACCTCAATCCTATAGAACATTTGTGGGCGGAACTGAAAAAGCGTGTGCGAGCAAGGAGGCCTACAAACCTGACTCAGTTACACCAGCTTTGTCAGGAGGAATGGGCCAAAATTCACCCAACTTATTGTGGGAAGCTTGTGGAAGGCTACCCGAAACCTTTGACCCAAATTAAATAATTTAAAGGCAATGCTACCAAATACTAATTGAGTGTATGTAAACTTCTGACCCACTGGGAATGTGATGAAATAAATAAAAGCTGAAATAAATCATTCTCTCTACTATTATTCTGACATGTCACATTCTTAAAATAAAGTGGTGATCCTAACTGACCTAAAACAGGGAATTTTTACTAGGGAATTGTGAAAAACTGAGTTTAAATGTATTTGGCTAAGGTGTATGTAAACTTCTGACTTCAACTGTATCTACAGATCAAGGGTTTGTTAGACCAAAGTTTGCCCACTGCCTAACCAGACTAGAGGTCATGTTGGAAAGAAGTCACGATGGATAAAATGTTCTATTTACTTGCTTCTGTTTACACACAAACACACACACACACACAGGCTGTGGCCCATCAGATAGTGTTCCTTTTAAAAGTCACAACCTGTTCTCTGGAACCATATGTAAGGATAACCACAGGGATTGGTAAGAATGTCCACCCACCACGTTTCCTCTGTGCTGAGCTAATGGCTGCTGTAATTCTGCAGAAATTGTACCTCCGTCTTAAGAAAACAGCGGCTAAATTAAAAGCTGGTGTGTGGCAATGACCGTGTAGTCTATCATGTGCTTCTGAACGTCGCCGCCACTTCATTTGATTCCTTGAAGTTTAGGAGAGGACAGAAACTCCTAAGGTCTGACCTCTGTGCAGATGATGTTTGATGCTTTAATTTCTGAATAATAGTGATGGAATCAAACCACTGATGCCAGAGAGAGAAAAAAAACATGACCATATGAGTTGTGCATTGTCGTGGAAGTTCTACCCAATAAGGAGAGACTTTGTTATTTCTTCAAACAATTATACTTGATTTATCAATTAATTATTGCAATAATGGAGCTGGTCAGACATGCACTTCTAAGGTGTACGCCAGAGAGCTCAAATGACACGAGGAGTACAGAAACCTTATATAGGCAAGTCATCTTATGCAAGCATGTACAAAACTCGTGATCTTGGTGTGTGTATGTGCTGGACAATGAGACAAAACTGGGGTAAAGGGTGCAGACTAACTGTGAAAAAGATTGTCTCATTCTGAGGACAATAGATGTTAAAACAACAAGAAATCTCCTCAGACATAGTTCCTCAAAAGTAGATGAATGGCCCCTTGACCCGAGCAAGCAAGCGTCTTTCGCTGTCTGCCTAGATGATGTGGGACTTAACACCCATACACATACACACACCAAGTTTGAACCTTTTGCCCAGCAACAGGCCTTAGCCAGGACAACAGCTTTGTCATTAGTGCGCAGGATTTAACACTTTGCTCTGGTAGAAGTAGATAGAGATGGAACCAGTTCTTTCCCTTCTGACTAGCAGGAAACCATAGATCTCACCTGTCAGCTCTTGGCTGTGCACCCAGACATCATGTCCATACTTCCCTAACACTAGGTTCCTATGCTACACATCCACAGAACAGTTAGAAACAGGCTCATACCCATGCATGCACAATCCCATCTCATATGATCTAGTTAATCAATCATCTCAGAATTAAGGCAGAAGCAATTAAGCTTAAAGAAAAGCTTCTAGTACACAAGCATGATAAAGGTTTAACAAAAATTGATATCACAGCATGCACGTGTTTGTGCGTCTTTCCTGGGTAGTGTTCATTAGGCACGTTTTAAAACATTTTGCAACGGGAAACAAAAATGTGCGTTTCTTATTGGACAAATCCAGGTGGCCCCTCCCTGTCTCAGTCCTGTTTTGTTCGTAATGAACACAGCCCCGGTTTCTACTTTCTGATGTTGTGTTGTGCAGGAAACAGGAGCTGTCTAACCTGCTCCATGAGAAGAAGTACCTGAAGGCTCTGGGCCTGGCCATCTCCCTGGACCAGCCACACACTGTGCTCAAAGTCATCAAAGGTAAATGTCTCTACCCTCTCTGTCTCTAGTCTCTCACATATTTTCTCCACACTGTACATACGGCATGTTGATCATCCAGATTCTTCCTCACATCTCCAGAAATAGCTGCTGGATTCCACATCACTCATTTTGTCACTCACCTTCCACCCTGTCACTACCTATTATCCTTCCTGTGTGTGTCTCTTTAGCACCCCCTCATGACATGCATACCAACAGGTCCACTGACAGTCTGTCAAAGCCTTAGAGAGGCAAACAGACTAAATGGACCATATCACTCTTCCCAAATTCCAGGACGTTCTTCTGAGCCAAAACATAAATAGCTGTGCACAGGTGCACTTTAGTGTTTGTTTATCAAAACAAAGAAGAGTGGAACATCTTGTTTTAGACATTGCATGTATTGATCATGGATGAGGTAGACTGGGTGGTGTTCATTAGGGCAAAACGTTGCACAACGAGAATTATATGATTTCTTATTTTACAAGTTCCGATAGTACCTCCCTGTTTGGGACCGCTTTCTTCCGTCTCGTGCCTATTGAACATAGCCTGAGAGAGATCAGGTTCTGAGCTAAATAAACGTACAGTTTATAAACACAGGAGTGTACATATACTCAGTGTTAAGGCATGTTGGCGTTGGGAACATCATGTATGTAGGCAACACACTAGTGCAGCTCCAAAACAACATGTCCTCTTAAAACTGCTTATAACACATTCTGTTTTCGATATTGAAATTCTAACAACATATAACATACGTATGTTAAATAGACTTATTTAGGAAAAGTAAAGGACTGAGGGGTAATGGCTTTAAAAATGACAGAGATGTACATTTTCAATTCATATGTAGTTAAAATGACAGCCTTGGCACTTCTAGTGTTAAAAGCCATTAAAATAACTGGATGTGAGAGACTAGGGTTACATGTTTGACCGTCAAGGATTGGTCAGAGTTCATTGTATTGGCATAACAATGGACCGTCATACTGACACTAGAGGATCTTAAATGTGTTTGTTGACTGGATGGGTCACTTAGGTCATGATGATGCCTACTTAGGCTGCATCCCAAATGGCACCCTATTCCCTATCTAATGCACTACTTTTGATCCCCATAGAGCTCTGGTCAAAAGTAATGCACTATGTAGGGAAAGTTAGTTATGAAAAAAGTTACGTAAGTCTTAATAGACTGGCTTATGTATTGTGTGCCATGACACTGGCTATGTATGCCAGGATCATAGGCTTCTATATCTGATGTGGGTTACTCTGTGTGTGCTGTCTGTGACCTCATGACTGTCCTGTGTTGCCCCTAGCGATCCGCCAGGGGGAGGATGGTGCTAAGCAGCTGGAGAAGACTGTGCTGAAGCTGCGCCAGGACCAGAAAGGTGAGGTCATAAAGGATGAGGTATACTCAGCTGGCCAAAAAATCACTATGTTTTTACTACGTTGCAGAACATTCAATATGGTGATGGAGCCACCTGATAATGGTCAGTGAAAATGGTCTGTGTATGTTAATAGTCCAAGGGAATGGTCCATGATAAAGGTCCTTGTATGGTAATGGTCCGTGATAATGGTCATTGTATGGTAGTGGTCCGTGATAATGGTCCGTGTATGGTAGTGGTCCGTGATAATGGTCAGTGTATGGTAGTGGTCTGTGATAATGGTCATTGTATGGTAGTGGTCCGTGATAATGGTCCGTGTATGGTAGTGGTCCGTGTATGGTAGTGGTCTGTGATAATGGTCATTGTATGGTAGTGGTCCGTGGAAATGGTCCGTGTATGGTAGTGGTCCGTGATAATGGTCATTGTATGGTAGTGGTCCGTGTATGGTAGTGGTCCGTGATAATGGTCCGTGTATGGTAGTGGTCCGTGATAATGGTCCGTGTATGGTAGTGGTCCGTGATAATGGTCCGTGTATGGTAGTGGTCCGTGATAATGGTCCGTGTATGGTAGTGGTCCGTGTATGGTAGTGGTCCGTGTATGGTAGTGGTCCGTGATAATGGTCCGTGATAATGGTCCGTGTATGGTAGTGGTCCGTGATAATGGTCCGTGTATGGTAGTGGTCCGTGATAATGGTCCGTGTATGGTAGTGGTCCGTGATAATGGTCATTGTATGGTAGTGGTCCGTGGAAATGGTCCGTGTATGGTAGTGGTCCGTGATAATGGTCAGTGTATGGTAGTGGTCCGTGTATGGTAATGTTCTGTGTAATCCTCTACCCCCTCCCCTCCAGAGTCTATGCTGCGCTTCTGTGCTGTGTGGAACACCAACGCCCGGAGCTGTCTGGACGCCCAGGCTGTGATCCAGGTGATGCTCACACACCTCTCCCCTGAAGAGCTGCTCCTGTACCAAGGAGCACGCGCACATCTGGAGGGACTCATACCTTACACTGGTGAGGTGGGGAAGAGTGTGTTTGGGGGTGGGGTGGGGAGTGTTTGGGTGAGAGGTGGGGTGGGGAGTGTTTGGGTCAGAGTGTGTGTGGGGTGGGGAGTGTTTGGGTGGGGGTGGGGGTGGGGTGGGGTGGGGTGTGTTTGGGTGAGAGCGTGTGTGGGGGTGGGGTGGGGAGTGTTTGGGTGAGAGTGTGTGTGTTAGGCACATTGATGTATAGACTCACGCCAAACTGTGCAGATGATGTATGATATTTTAATTTCTGAATAATAGTGAAGGAATCAAACCGCTGATGCCAGAGAATGTCCACTGATTGTGTGTGTGTGATGGTGTCCGCTTATTGTGTGTGTGCATGCGTCTTTACGTGTTTGTTGATTCAGTTCCCTTGTTTGATTTGACCCTGCTTGTGCCCCCTAGAGAGACACATGCAGAGGATAGGCCGTCTCCTGCAGGCCTCCATGTTCCTGGACTACATGTGGCAGAAGATGAGAGTGACAGGAGCTCCAGCCAGGTGAGGGGGACCAGGGGAGGGCCTTAAACACAACACCCACCAATCACAATCCAGGGCTTATACTAACGCTATACAGCCTTGCCCAATGACTTTCAAATGTGTTTTCAAATGCATTGCTTTCAGAAAAAGATTCAGAATAAAAAGCACATCAATTGCATTGTTTTGAGTTTATTTTAATAGGGATTGATAGTGATGACAGATAATATCTGTCTTAGGGGCGAATCCTAACATACACTTACCCTCCCATCAATATCAATGCATTGACTGAGTGAAAAATCAATTTATGCAGAATTTAGGATTCGACTCAATAACTTCTCTGAAGTAAAAGACGTGTTCAATTGTTTGATTTCATGTTTCCTTGTAGCCTTCTAATTAACTTTGTAGCAGGAAACAGTCATCCGACCCATCAGTGTTGACAGTATGCCTCGTGAAGGTTGCGATAGATCTAATCTGAGTCTAGAACAATGGCTGTTGTTGTTCATAGGAATCAATCTAGGCAAGAGATTTCACTTTCACATATCTGTGGTTTGAGACCAATACCTGTGTAACCAAACTGATGTGTTTACTGTATGTACTGAAGTAGACCTCATTCTGAAACCAGACACACAGCCACATTCCCTCTCTATGGTTGCATCCCAAATTGCACCCTATTGTCTACAGTGAGGGAAAAAACATTTTTACATTTGCCCACTGACAAAGACATGATCAGTCTATAATTTTAATGGTAGGTTTATTTGAACAGTGAGAGACAGAATAACAACAAAAAAATCCAGAAAAACGCATGTCAAAAATGTTATACATTGATTTGCATTTTAATGAGGGAAATAAGTATTTGACCCCTCTGCAAACATGACTTAGTACTTGGTGGCAAAACACTTGTTGGCAATCACAGAGGTCAGACGTTTCTTGTAGTTGGCCACCAGGTTTGCACACATCTCAGGAGGGATTTTGTCCCACTGCTCTTTGCAGATCTTCTCCAAGTCATTAAGGTTTCGAGGCTGACGTTTGGCAACTCGAACCTTCAGCTCCCTCCACAGATTTTCTATGGGATTAAGGTCTGGAGACTGGCAAGGCCACTCCAGGACCTTAATGTGCTTCTTCTTGAGCCAGTCCTTTGTTGCCTTGGCCGTGTGTTTTGGGTCATTGTCATGCTGGAATACCCATCCACAACCCATTTTCAATGCCCTGGCTGAGGGAAGGAGGTTCTCACCCAAGATTTGACGGTACATGGCCCCGTCCATCGTCCCTTTTGATGCGGTGAAGTTGTCCTGTCCCCTTAGCAGAAAAACACCCCCAAAGCATAATGTTTCCACCTCCATTTTTGACGGTAGGGATGGTGGTCTCTGGGGTTCATAGGCAGCATTCCTCCTCCTCCAAATACGGCGAGTTGAGTTGATGCCAAAGAGCTCGATTTTGGTCTCATCTGACCACAACACTTTCACCCAGTTCTCCTCTGAATCATTCAGATGTTCATTAGCAAACTTCAGAAGGCCCTGTATATGTGGTTTCTTGAGCAGGGGGACCTTGCGGGCGCTGCAGGATTTCAGTCCTTCACGGCGTAGTGTGTTACCAATTGTTTTCTTGGTGACTATGGTCCCAGCTGCCTTGAGATCATTGACAAGATCCTCCCGTGTAGTTCTGGGCTGATTCCTCACCGTTCTCATGATCATTGCAACTCCACGAGGTGAGATCTTGCATGGAGCCCCAGACCAAGGGAGATTGACAGGTCTTTTGTGTTTCTTCCATTTGCGAATAATCGCACCAACTGTTGTCACCTTCTCACCAAGCTGCTTGGTGATGGTCTTGTAGCCCATTCCAGCCTTGTGTAGGTCTACAATCTTGTCCCTGACATCCTTGGAGAGCTCTTTGGTCTTGGCCATGGTGGAGAGTTTGGAATCTGATTGATTGATTGCTTCTGTGGACAGGTGTCTTTTATACAGGTAACAAGCTGAGATTAGGAGCACTCCCTTTAAGAGTGTGCTCCTAATCTCAGCTCGTTACCTGTATAAAATACACCTGGGAGCCAGAAATCTTTCTGATTGAGAGGGGGTCAAATACTTATTTCCCTCATAAAATGCAAATCAATGTATAAAATTTTTGACATAAGAGTTTCTGGATTTTTTTGTTGTTATTCTGTCTCTCACTGTTCAAATAAACCTACCATTAAAATTATAGACTGATCATTTCTTTGTCGGTAGGGAAACATACAAATTCAGCAGGGGATCAAATACTTTTTTCCCTCACTGTATAGACAAGTGCACTGCTTTTCACTAGGGCTCTGGTCTAAAGTAGTGCACTACATAGAGAATAGGGGAGGCAGTTTATAAGCGTTGCCTGCAAATGAAAGAACTGTAATGATGAATAAGAAACTGAATGTGGAACGGTAACAACGATAACCAGGTCCTGGGATCAGCTGGAGATTAATCAGATACTATAAAATCCCATACTGTACCATGGAGCCTAAACTACAATCTGGTAAATCTACACTGAAACTTCTGGAAGAATGGTGCTGTAGGACAGGTTTGAAGAATGATTATTTTAAAGTAATTATCTAGAAAGTCATTGTCATGGGTCAAGCATAAAGATAATGTATTCTGCAGTACCCTAATATAAATTATGATGTGATAGGAAGCATGCAGCGGAGCCTAATTCTTCAACATGGTCCTAAGAGCCAATAAGAATCCAGCTAGAGTCCAGCTTCAGGAAATACGACAGAGCAAACATGGGTCTGTGCAGCACGTGATTTATATGGATATTTTACCTCCTTTGTTGTTGGTTGCTAATGTGTGTTGTCATATCCTTTTACAGTATGGACTCGCAGGATGAGGAGATGGACACCGCCTCTCTTCAGGTGCCGCACCCCCTGTTTATGATCGACAAGCGATCAGGTGAGGGTGGGGATGGGAGTAGGGAACAGGGGGATGGTGAGGAGAGATGGAATGAGGGAGTGGTGGAGGAGGATGGTGGTCTCGAGGAAGATACAAATTTCCCAGCCAACATGGAGGATGATGATGAAGTCAGTATCACCAGGAAAGCCTCAGTCAGCGGACAAAGGGTGGAAAATGGACAGAACAGAAAAGAAAATGGCAGCCATCCCTCTGGCAGTGAGGAGAGCTCAGGAGATGAGGAAGAGGAGGACCAGGGAGACCAAACAGAGGGTAAGATGGCCAAGTGTCAGATCATCCTGTCTGCAGCATCCCCTCCACCCCTCCAAGCAATCACCAGCTGATGGGAGACTGTCTGACACCAAGCCCACCAAGGATGCCTGGGTGTGAACCCACAGGAGTCCCCTTTAGCATGGACCACTGCCTGGAGCAACTGATAGTGTGGCTTTATAGACACTGACAGACAGAGAAGCAGGTCCTGAACGACCTTTAAAATGAACTGGTTTTGAGGTTGATATGCCTGGCTGTCAGCATAGGCCCCTTTCTCGGCAGCCATTTTGGAAAACCGTGTCATTTCTCATAAATAGTGCCATGAGTTTTTCTGACCAGGAAAAACTCTGGGCGCTACATTTACATTTTTGTCATTTAGCAGACGCTCTTATCCAGAGCGACTTACAGTTAGTGAGTGCATACATATTTTTTTTTCATACTGGCCCCCCATGGGCTAGTTGAAGCCTGCTTCTCGTACCTAGTTGAAGCCTACTACTGGTACCTAGTTGAAGCCTGCTACTGGTACCTAGTTGAAGCGTACTACTGGTACCTAGTTGAAGCCTGCTAGTGGTACCTAGTTGAAGCCTGCTACTGGTACTTAGTTGAAGCGTGCTACTGGTACCTAGTGGAAGCCTGCTACTGGTACCTAGTGGAAGCCTGCTACTGGTACCTAGTGGAAGCCTGCTACTAGTGGTCAGAAATTGTCGAGGCTCTACCCGTGACTTCCTCCCCACTCTTCTCTACAGAAACCAGCACTCGTTAATTTTTATATTTGTACATTGTTGTGCAGTCCTGCTCTTCCACATAAACAACAACAAAAGCCTCCTTTAAGTAACAATATATTTTGTTTGTCATGATGATTACAAATGCATCTGGATTAAAATGTGCCTTGTGGAAATAATTATTGTGCTGTTTTTTTTATTAAGTTCATATTCATTTGAAACATCAACCAATATGTTCATGTAAAAGAGTATGTTTGAAGGCTTAACTTATGAAATGATTTGACATAAAAGTCCCATAGGGCATTTGGGGCATAAACCATGAGACACAGGAACGGGTGAATAAGGTCAAGCCTGTATTCCTTTACCACATTAGACTGGTCCAGCCTGTTAAGCATGTTGTCACCCTGTGTGTCTGTCTGTCACATTTTATTTAAGTCAGTGGTCTGTCCCTATCTCAGGGTGGCGCAGGTGTGGTCTGGGATCTCTGGTATAAGTCAGTGGACTCAGGGTGAGCTCTAACAGTATGTCAGTGGGCTCAGGGTGAGCTCTAACAGTATGTCAGTGGGCTCAGGGTGAGCTCTAACAGTATGTCAGTGGGCTCAGCGTGAGCTCTAACAGTATGTCAGTGGGCTCAGGGTGAGCTCTAACAGTATGTCAGTGGACTCAGGGTGAGTTCTAACAGTATGTCAGTGGACTCCGGGAGATGCCTAACAGTTTGTGACCCAGAATATGATTAATAGTAAGGTAGCGGTGGATAGGAATGGTGACACCGAGACTGAGAAATTGGGTGCTTTGCTATGGATGAAAAGAGATGGAACCAGTGTCATCTGTAGAGCACTCGGCGTAGGCCACACACAACACAACACACTGTTAAGTTGAAATCAGCATATTTTCTCCATTCAAAGAGAGGCGGACAAGTTATTTTAGTATGATAATGTATTAGAATTTATTGCAGTATGCAGTACAATATGAGGGAATCATGATGTGGAATCAACCATAGTTGCTAATAACATGCATATAAGGCACAATAGTACTTTTCCAGTATGGAAAATAGAGATCTCTAGATTCAAGGCCATACAGTAGAAACTATGAAATCTAAATTGCTACTGAATGTTCATTCACTAAAGTGTATATTTTCATTATACCAGTATATGACTTCAGACTTCTCACATTTTTAAGTGAAGAAAAATTATTAATTAAAACTGAGGATTGTAAACAAATGACAGTAAACCCCCAACCTTAATATTTGTTCATCCACAAAATAAATTGTGAATGAACAGACCGCATTAAAATGTCTACAATGCAGTTACTATCAGTGAATGAGTTTCAGTGTCAGTATCCATTTGTGCAGGTGCATGGAAGTAGGCCTGACTAACAGTGCAAGAAGTAAACTTCCACATAAAAAAAATAAAGACTCAATATGTGACTGAGTATTACAGTAACGTATGATTCTTCCTCCCATATCACAACTCATGGTTACATGACCAGCCCCACGGCACAGTTAAACACTTGTAAATCATGTCACAGTGTAATCATGTTCAGGTAACATCATAAAAGTCCCACAGTCCATCTTCTGGGCTTCTAGTACGGTGACTTTCTGTGCTAAAGCCTTTGGATTCTTCATGTAACCCATAAAGAGATCACACCACATTTCCTGGCCACAACTCAGTCTTCAACCTTGGTTTTAAAAGGCTAAGGAGGGACTGGCTACCAACGAATCACCACCATTTTGGGTCAACACTGCTCCAATTTATCGGCTCAGTGTCTCAGCAGGCGCTGGCGACAGACTGGCTTTGGAGGCTTTCTTGCGCGTGACGGTGGTGCAGCGCGTCAGGATCTCCTGCGCCCTGGGCCTGGGGGGCACCTTGGGGGTGGTGGGGGCCATCTTGAACAGGTTTGGGTCTGATCTTCCGTGGACCATCCTCCCCTCCGACACGCCGTCGTCGCTGAAGCTGAAGTCGCTGCCCTCGCTTTCCATGCTGCCCTCATTCCCCATGCTGCCCTTGCTGCCAGTCAGGCTGTACTCACGTCTATCCACCTCCCGGTCCACCTCCACCATGACAGTAGGTGTTGGAGTGCCCTTGCTAGGGTATGCCGGGGCGGGGGTGGTGAACATCACAGGTGGAGGGCTAGGCCGAGGCTCAGATAGAACATTAAAAGAGCCGGGCAGCTGCAGGAGGTTGCCTTGGGAACGGCTGAGCTTGTGGGAGTGTCCGGCCAGCTTGTGGTCAGAGCTGGAGCCGGGGAGCTGCAGCTGGGCCAGGTTGAGAGCCGCCAGGCGGACACGGGGGTTGTTGTAGGGCTGCAGGTACATGGCAGGTACGTAGCCGGTCTTGCCGTTGTATCTGTCAAGAGGAGAAAGAAGAAGTGAGAAATTGGAAACTGACATGAGTTCGGATTTCATATCAGAAATCCCAATGTTGTCAAAGCCTTGGTACAATATGTTCTCCTAGGTAATGATAGTTGACAAGTCTGTGGCCTTTGTACACATTTGTCTGTCTAGCTTTCACTTAAATGGACAAGTCAATGGTCGTGTCCGAAATCTGGCTTGGCTACTTCTTACTTAAACTGCATACTGTGTACTAATCTTACTACATACTATTTTGAACGTACTGTTTAGTAAAAAGGTATGCAGTAAGAAACAAATCGAGAACTTGAGATTATAACCCACTGGGCAAAAACTGATTGAATCAACGTTATTTCCACATAATTTCAACCAAAATATTCCATGTGATGACGTTGAATCAACATGGAAAACTGGTTGGATTTGAAAAAAGTCAACGTAAGGGAATTTTGTCTTTTTTTCACCCACATTAGTTTCACTCACATTAGTTGACAACTCAACCAAATGTAAATCAAAACTAGACGTTGAACTGACGTCTGGAAAGTTCTATCTGCATTTTTGTCAAAATTGAGTTATTGACATATCCTTGTTCTGTTCAATGTTCTCTACCTACAGTGGGGAAAAATACACTATATCTGACTGGGAAAATACAGTGGGGAAAAAAAGTATTTAGTCAGCCACCAATTGTGCAAGTTCTCCCACTTAAAAAGATGAGAGAGGCCTGTAATTTTCATCATAGGTACACGTCAACTATGACAGACAAATTGAGGAAAAAAAATCCAGAAAATCACATTGTAGGATTTTTAATGAATTTATTTGCAAATTATGGTGGAAAATAAGTATTTGGTCACCTACAAACAAGCAAGATTTCTGGCTCTCACAGACCTGTAACTTCTTCTTTAAGAGGCTCCACTGTCCTCCACTCGTTACCTGTATTAATGGCACCTGTTTGAACTTGTTATCAGTATAAAAGACACCTGTCCACAACCTCAAACAGTCACACTCCAAACTCCACTATGGCCAAGACCAAAGAGCTGTCAAAGGACACCAGAAACAAAATTGTAGACCTGCACCAGGCTGGGAAGACTGAATCTGCAATAGGTAAGCAGCTTGGTTTGAAGAAATCAACTGTGGGAGCAATTATTAGGAAATGGAAGACATACAAGACCACTGATAATCTCCCTCGATCTGGGGCTCCACGCAAGATCTCACCCCGTGGGGTCAAAATGATCACAAGAACAGTGAGCAAAAATCCCAGAACCACACGGGGGGACCTAGTGAATGACCTGCAGAGAGCTGGGACCAAAGTAACAAAGCCTACCATCAGTAACACACTACGCCGCCAGGGACTCAAATCCTGCAGTGCCAGACGTGTCCCCCCTGCTTAAGCCAGTACATGTCCAGGCCCGTCTGAAGTTTGCTAGAGTGCATTTGGATGATCCAGAAGAGGATTGGGAGAATGTCATATGGTCAGATGAAACCAAAATAGAACTTTTGGTCAAATCTCAACTCGTCGTGTTTGGAGGACAAAGAATGCTGAGTTGCATCCAAAGAACACCATACCTACTGTGAAGCATGGGGGTGGAAACACCATGCTTTGGGGCTGTTTTTCAGCAAAGGGACCAGGACGACTGATCCGTGTAAAGGAAAGAATGAATGGGGCCATGTATCGTGAGATTTTGAGTGAAAACCTCCTTCCATCAGCAAGGGCATTGAAGATGAAACGTGGCTGGGTCTTTCAGCATGACAATGATCCCAAACACACCGCCCGGGCAACGAAGGAGTGGCTTCGTAACAAGCATTTCAAGGTCCTGGAGTGGCCTAGCCAGTCTCCAGATCTCAACCCCATAGAAAATCTTTGGAGGGGAGTTGAAAGTCCGTGTTGCCCAGCGACAGCCACAAAACATCACTGCTCTAGAGGAGATCTGCATGGAGGAATGGGCCAAAATACCAGCAACAGTGTGTGAAAACCTTGTGAAGACTTACAGAAAACGTTTGACCTGTGTCATTGCCAACAAAGGGTATATGACAAAGTATTGAGAAACTTTTGTTATTGACCAAATACTTATTTTCCACCATAATTTGCAAATAAATTCATTAAAAATCCTACAATGTGATTTTCTGGAGAAAAAAAATCTCATTTTGTCTGTCATAGTTGACGTGTACCTATGATGAAAATTACAGGCCTCTCTCATCTTTTTAAGTGGGAGAACTTGCACAATTGGTGGCTGACTAAATACTTTTTTTCCCCAATGTATATAGTACTCTAAATACCCCAATGAATGTTGTTAAGTTCAAAAGAATACAAGATAAAAATCGCTGTTACTATTCAAACCAATGAGGGTTCGGAACATTAAAGCCAATTATCAAATAATAATATTTTTGCAGATAGAACCTTATAGTCCCAAGCTCTCGAAATATCAGCATACCAACTATTTTCTAATGATAGGAGTGGAACACGCTGAGAGGTTGTCTCAAAAGAGCATTGAGCAGACAATGGCTCAGCTATCTCTGGTAATTGGTTCATCAGAATCAACTAAAGATGACTTGTGATGTAGTGAGATAATTACAGCGTTGTTGTTTCCGCATGGTATATGATGGACGGGCGATGATACTCTGCATGCCTGTCTGCACCATAACTTTCAATTCCCATTCACTTCCCATTCTCTCAATGCATTTGCTGTCATCTGACCATATAATTAGTATGAGTTCTAATCATTATGATTCCATGGTTCCGACAGTCTGGAAGTCATGATTCTCTTTTACAGTTATAGCTACTGTATTCTTCCTGTTTAGTCAGACAGGTGTTGTTCAGTAACATACCTGATCAGCCACCAGCCGTTGTCAGACTTCTGCAGGACTTCCACCACTGAGCCAATGTCCACAGACACCTCGTCTCCATTCGTGGCTTTGTAGCTTCTGACAGCACTATACAGCACACCTATGGGTGGGTGATGCAGAATGTTAGGATAGGTGCAACATCAATTTATGGCAATATACTGTCAGTGGTAGTCCACACCTTGCAGTACATGCACAGTACAGTATTTGCAGTGCATATGTCTTGACGCTGGTGCATCAGCTATATGTGAACATTTTATATATTTGTTGATGTAAACATTTTTGCAGACAGTACCCCTGATTATCCCCTCCCAGGCCATAGAAAACATAAATGCATATGTGTAAGGAATAAGAGATGGTCTCTTACTTTCCCCATAGGACCCGTCCCTATCATCATCCTCCTCCTCCCCCTCCACCTTCTCCAGGTATGGAGCAGGGAACCAGGCCATACGCTTGTCCTCATTCTCCACCAGCCACCAGCCTGGGAGCAGAGGGAGAGGGGTTAGACAGGTGATGGACATTTATGATCAGCTCTTTCAAGCCCATTACATGTCACAGAATCGATCAATTGGTGCAGAGTTTAAAAGTGATGCAATTTTACATGTTTATTACAGAGTAAAATACTTGCACATAATACTTTGCGCAAGGTAAAGCACAGCAGAAATTCTCTCACCTGCTTTGTCTTTGATGAGCACGTCCACGTTTTCGTCCACGGCCACTTTGAAAGGCCGGTTTTTGGTGTCTTTGGTCTCGTAGGGTGCCATGCACCGGTATGCCTCCGTTACGAACGGCTGCGTCACGTTGCCAACGTTGACACTCTTGTCATGTCCAGCGGAGTCCTCTGAAGGCATGATCACGATACTGAGGACGGAAGTCACATTGTAAATGTATTACTATTTCTTGTACTAAATTAAATCACTAAAACATAACGGGACACTGGATTTGAAGTCGTTCCAATTGTGCGTAATGCTGTGGGTAATGCTCAGGATACAGTGCGTAATTCTCACTATAATCTACCTATTCTTGGCAAACTCTGGCTGTAGTTCTTGGTCCTTAGGGTGGAAGAACCGGATGAGTTCAGGACACTGTGAGACGCGCGGGTCGCAGCTGAGGAGCTCGCTGCAGTATTTCTCCAAAAACTTCAGCTGGACCACCGACTTGCTGGGACCTTTATTATTTGCGTTTATCTTCATCTTCCAGTCTAATGAAGGAATAGATGATGATGACTAATTATGAATTATTAATAACTTATTAGTTCATAAAGTATACCACTGATAGACATCAATCGGCAACATGATATTAAAAGTACAATGTTGGCCTACCTCGAAATCTAGGAATAATCCTGTCCGATTTTTTAAGTGGATTTGCAGGTGGAAATATCTTCTTCATTTGTTCCTGTTTTGGATAAATAGTTGGCATAAGTAAGAAAAGTATGGCTACATATTATATTTTGCATTTTTGTAGCCGACATAAGATCTGACAATTTGAATTGCAGTTGAAGATGTAACTTACATTAAGTGTCTTGAAGTCCTTGAAGGTTCTGTAAACAATGATGTCATTCTGATCTGACCAAAGCACCGAGGTCATGTACATCTGAAAATTAGAAATAAGTTATAAATATCAATTAAATATTTGGTATAAATCATTGCTGCCAAATTCATCTCATGCAGAAATCTGGAGAAATATCCCATAATAGCTGCAGTAGTATTACATGCATCAAGTATCCATACTTTGCTTTTCTTCTTGTGCATCACTCCAATCAGTCGGACATTAACAGGATACCGTTGCTCCTCCATGAAAGTCATTAAAAAGCCTAGATGCGTAAAGTCCTATGGAGATTTGTGTTCCTAACTAACTGACTGGAGCTCAAATGGTCAACAGGTTAATATATCTCTCCGAGTAAGAAGGTGTGGCAGTAGAGGCACGTAAGCAAACAAATAGGAGGACAATATTTGCGTCACATGAGAGTGGAGCAAGTGGACGAAGTACACTGCAACCAATGTATCATCATTGTTTGCAACTAATTTTCCCTCTAAACTGCGTCCGTGCGCTGGCGCACAGTAGCGTCGAGACTGCCACGCAGCTCCACCGGGATTGCCGCACAGCGCGCAGAAGAAATATCAGCCCACGGAGAGAAGCAGGAGGTTGCACTTCACTCAATTTTCTAGAGTTTTCCCTGTTAGTTATCTATCAACGTTTCCCTTTACTGTGGCAATTGTGATCGAATCAATGCAATTAGCCACGTTCAATGCCACATACTGACATACTGCAACATACTGCAACAAAACGAACTATGCAAGAGATTTTGCTGTAAGCAGAATGCTTTGGAGTAGGATTATATTGCCCACGACTGAGTACTCTACACAGAGCTGCAGTAGGCCTATATGCAAATAGACCATTGCCATATACAGTGGTGTAAAGTACTTAAGTAAAAATACTTGTACTATTAACGTTTTTTTTTGTATCTGTACTTTACTATTTATATTTTTGACTACTTTTACTTCACTACATTCCTAAAGACAATTATGTACTTTTTTCTCCATACAGTTTCCCTGACACCCAAAAGTACTTCTAACATTTTGAATGCAGGACAGGAAAATTGTCAAATCCACCTACTTATCAAGACAACATTCCTGGTCATCCCTACTGCCTCTGATCTGGCCGACTCACTAAACACATGCTTCATTTGTAAATTATGTCTGAGTGTTGGAGCCTTCCCCTGGCTATCTGTAAATTTAAAAAACAAGAAAATGGTGCTGTCTGATTTGCTTAATTTAAGGAATTTGAAATTATTTACACTTTTACTTTTGATATTTAAGTATATTTTAGCAATTTAATTTACTTTTGATACTTTTATTGGGTGACTTTCACTTTTACTTGAGTCATGTTCTATTAAGGTATCTTTACTTTTACTCAAGTATGACATTTGGGGTACTTTTTCCACCACTGGCCATATATGTACCTGTGCCATTTACTTTGAACAGGACTGTGTTTACAGCTGTGGTCTTGAGTAGATGCACTTGATTTGAGATCAAAGCAAGAGCTGCATGTAGCCACATCTGCACATGTTGTTCATATCCTTTGCTAGTTAGTGAGTTATTAGCCCAGTTATATATAATTTGTAGTCAGCAATAGGGGAGTGATTGCTTCCTACAAGAGCACAAAAGGTGTACATTTCTAGACATCTTTGAAAAGCCAGTCAGGTAAAGAGCTTTTTTTGTCTTAAGGAGCAATGTTATATTTTGAGACAGGTTTGAATAAGCTATGTAGCCAATATGCAGAGGGTAGCATAATTTGTCTGATTTTCTGTAATAATGGTGTGGAAATAATAATGCATTTTCTTTTGTAAAGTGGTTTCTTGCATTAAACAACACAATAACATTTTCAGTCACCTTGTCTGAAGGACAAATTGATAAACAGGTTAATGTCAAGACCTGCATGTTTTTTTCAAAAGTCTCATGTAGGCCTACATTGAACACCACACATTGGCTGCTGTTGTAGGCTGAATGATAGAACAGCTATTTCCATGTTAAAATGTTATGGGATGCATTTAACTCTGGTAAAATAGGCCTACATTATGATCAAATAGCCACAGTAGCCTACTTGGCCACTGTTAAAACTCGAACTTAAAGTGGGTTCAGCCTCAGTGTTCACAGTGAACGCGCGGTGGAAGTTGCACAGAATTTTCACAATGTTCAGGTTTGTGCTTAGCAGACCTGAAATTTGCTGAGTGCTGAAAAAAATTAGAGGGAACATTGGTTGCAACACGTATAGGCCTACCTGCAGTCTGCAGGCACACTCAGCATTTCTCTGGAGATATTGCATTTATTGCTTTTACTGAGCTTTGATGAAGTGTCATTTTATTACCAGTGATAAAGTAGTAGTCGTTTTATTACAGTAGATAGGCCCACCTCTTCTCTATTCAGCTACAACAGCCATATGAAATAAGTACACAGAAGAAAAACTGTTCTGCCTTTAACTGCCTGTTTTTGGAACCTAATTTCTTTCCTGCCTATACTGGGTTAACCTTTGGACTAATGTCTCAGTGGTTACGCTGATTCATGTTTTTCCCATTCCTTATTAACCTGTACAAGTGTGAGGTGTGAAATGGAAATGTATTTGGTGTCACAGCCAGGGATCAGCCATTATTGACGGCAACACTGGAGCAATTAGGGTTAAGTGCTTTGCTCAAGGACAGATTGATAGATTTTTCACCTAGTCGGCTCCAGTGGAGGCTGCTGAGGTGAGAACGGCTCATAATAATGTCCGGAACGCATCCAACTTTTAGGTGCATACACCGCCACCTACTGTACTGGTGTGTGAGGCCATCGACGTGTACAACAGCGTGTTCCAGTTCCTGCCAATATCCAGGAGCTTCGCACAGCCATTGAAGAGGAGTGGGACAACATTCAACAGGCCACATTCAACAGCCTGATCAACTCTATGCAAAGGAGATGTGTCGCACTGCATGAGGCAAATGGTGTTCACATCAGATACTGACTGGTTTTCTGATCCACGCCCCAACCTTTTTTTAGGGTGTCTGTGACCAACATATACATATCTTTATTCCAAGTCATGTGAAATCCATAGATTAGGGCCTAATTAATTTATTTCAATTGACTGATTTCCTTAAATATATGTAAGTCAGTAAAATCTTTGAAATTGTTGCATGTCCTGTTTATATTTTTGTTCAGTATACATTGAAACCTGTCTGTCTTGTATATTTTTTCAAAGTCCACTGCTTAATGTTGTGTGTGTATAATGGAATTAATATTTAAAGACATTGTAACCATTCTTTGCATAACGCTCAGTCCTGCTATAGTAGTTCACAAAACTACAGAGTATGTTGTCCGTTGAAGTTGTTGTCTCTGGCTTTTTTTATATCCATGGTCGTTTGAAAGGGTCTGATCCACCTTAAGCCAGGAGTGTTTCCAATTCACATGACCCAACAAGAAAAACCTCAGGCCTGTAGTCATAGCACAGATGAAAAGGGAAGCTATCTATTATAATAGTATTTTGTTATAGCCTACAAATAGGACCCATAGTTTTACCTGACCAGGTCATGAGGTCAAGAAAAACTAAAGCCCTCAGAAAAGAAAATACACATTTTGCCACACCACTTTTGAACCTGTGGTGCCACCTCTGCATAGTACAAGTGGGGGGTGGGCATTTCCTCTTTTGTTCTCTATTGTTCCTCAAGCAAGGGGGGAGGCCGATGACATCCGGATTCCCATCAGACCAACTCCTTGGATGCATCCTACTTGAAGTTTGCAGTTGTGTCTAAAAACCACTATTTTGCTCAAACCATACTTTACTGTATTTATACTTGGGATATCGCTTTTCAACAGGAAAAGTTAAACAATTTCTGGAGGACGGTAGGCATTCAAGGAAGTAGCTTCACACTGGAAACCTATTTTCAGACCATTCAATTCAAGGAAACGAGACTGATTCATCCTCTTCCACCACGCCCCATGCCTTCTTCCCGATAGAGAACTGGTAGGCATTCAAGGAAGTAGCTTCACACTGGAAACCTATTTTCAGACCATTCAATTCGAGTTAATGAGACTGATTAATCCTCTTCCTCCACACCCCACCCCTCCTTCCCCCATGCCATCCCATCCCTCCTTCGTTGTGATAGTCTTTTTATCATCCAGACCAATGAGGAAGAGCTCTCTTCTTTTGGCTAAGGCTCTAAGGATCACAACAACCTCATGTCCACACAATGTGTGACTAAGGTTTCTGGCAGAGCAGTCAGAGGTATTGTTAATTTGTATTTTTGATGATGACATCATGGAATTTCATGATGAACAGAGAGGAAAGGTGTGCATTTCTTGTGTTCTCAACTGGTTTACCTGGTTAAATAAAGGTGAAATAAAAAATAAAAAAAATAGGGATATTCTGAGGTGAGATCAGGCTGTTAGGACAGCTCTTTCTTTTTTTCAAAACAATGTAGCATATTATTTTTTATGTCATGGAATTACAGGTGCCTCAGTCAGTCACATTGTATGGCCTCCTGGAGTCATAAAGTAAATGTAATTCTGACAGTAATAAAGTTGTTTATTTGGCTTGATTTTTCCTCCAGTAATTTTGGAACTTTTCCTGTTGAAAAGCGATATCATAAGTATAAATACAATAAAGTACACACACTAAAAAGTAAAAAAATGTGCTTTGAGCAAAATAGTGTTTTATAGACACATCTGCAAACGTCAAGTAGGAGGGCATTAAAGAAATTGGTTTGTTGGGAAGTTGTGATGTCATCAGCCTCCCCCCTTGCTTGAGGAACAATAGAGGAGCAATAGAGAACAAAACAGCAAACACGAAAGAAGGACATTTCTGCAGACTGAATAATAAAACAACACGAAATAAATACATTTCTGCAGACTTTAGCCTTTTTTGGGCTAGGAAACAAAAAGGTCATGAACCCCGGTCTGTCAGTAAGGAGCTCTCCCATTGGCCTGATTTCACTTTTGACCCCCCACACTGGGGTGCATCCCAAATGGTACACTCTGCCCTACATAGTGCACTACTTTGACCAGAGCCGTATGGGCCCTGGTCAAAAGTAGTCCCCTATATAGGGAATAGGGTGCCATTTTGGATAGACCCATAGTCTCTTGGTACACTATATAAAGTCAATGTGTCACTCACTCTGAAAGGGAAACAGACTTTGTGACACAGACTGAATAAGCTTAAACCTTGCTTACATTTCCAGGCTATATATTTGAGTCTTGTGGGGGGAAAAAAGAGGCCATATCCTATGTTGATTTATGACAAGTTCATGGACTAGGGCCCTATAAAATAGGCGTTGCGGACGGAATCACGGAATCCAGACATTAAACCTAAATTCAACAATATTCAAAAATGTATTGAACTTAGTAGGAAATCAACTAAATCTATTCAACTTGTTAGAAAACGCATTCATTTGCCCAAGTGAATCATAAGACATTAACAAAATGCATCAGTGATTCGTATTTCCATGAACTTTCTGAAACCGCACAGGAATGCCCCTGTCTGTGTGCGGTGCGCGCGTATGTCTACACATTGTGTAGCCGTTAGCGATGATGCTAATGATAACCTTCTTCAAGTAGAGAAGGAATGGCTCTCCCCAAAAACCTTTGCAAGTAAATGTTAACTACAAAGTAGCCTATGCCTGCCTGTCGGAAGTATACCGTGATTATTTGCATAAATCCAGTGGCCATTTGTTTGGCAAACTCTGCAATCACATGAGCGCTACAGCAACACCGCTTAACCAAACAAAGGTCTCTTCCTGGTGCACGCTTGAATTTAAAGGTAACTACACCCCAAAATCTAAACGTCTTCAATTTTTCCCAGACCTCAAAAATGGTCTCCTGATAGAGTTTAAACATTGTTGTGGACATAGAACATCCAATTGTGCTGTTTTTCTATTAAAAATGTGTACTTTTGAGAGCGAAAACCTGCAAAAACAGGGACAAACGGTCAACAGGGAAATCTAAAAGGAGAAAATGGAACTTGGGAAAAAACGGAATGAGGCAAAACATCGAAGGGATTTTATAGTGCCCTAATGGACTACAGACATTGACAGTCTCCTAGACTCAAAACAAAGGCTGAATGTACTGCCTACATTTTGAGGGAAACGCACTGTCCATTATTTAATTTGATCAGGGCAGGGCAGGCAGGGCAGCACATACAAACTGCATTTAGTCCAATAGAAATACATTATATTATTAGGGTGATAAATAAAAGGCAGTTGCTCCATGACACAAGAGTACACCCTACTGGAACAAAATGCTTACAGCACCTGGTATTCCCAGGCGGTCTCCAATCCAAGTACTAACCAGGCCCGACCCTACTTAGCTTCCGAGATCGGACGTATTCAGGCTGGTATGGCCGTAAGTAAAGAACAACTCTTGGTACACTATATAAAGTCAATGTGTCCCTCACTCTGAAAGGGACACAGACAAGTATCCACTTTGTGACACACTCTGAAGAAGCTCAACCCTTGCTTACATTTCCATGCTATCATTTTGAGTCTTGTGGGGGGGGGGGAAAGAGGCCATATCCTATGTTGACTTATGACAAGTTCATGGACTAGGGCCCTATAAAATAGGCGTTGCGGACGGAATCATGGAATCCAGACATTAAACCGAAATTCAACAACATTCAAAAATGTATTGAACTTAGTAGGAAATCAACTAAATCTATTCGACTTGTTTGAAAACGCATTCATTTGCCCAAGTGAATCATAAGACATGAACAAAATGCATCAGTGATTCGTATTTCCATGACCTTTCTGAAACAGCACAGGAATGCCCCTGTCTGTGTGCATGTGTGCAGTGCCGTTAGCTGATGCTAATGTTAACCTTCTTCAGGTAGGGAAGGAATGGCTTTCCCCCAAAACCTTTGCAAGTAAATGTTAACTACAAAGTAGCCTATGCCTGCCTGGCGGAATTATACCATGATAATTTGCATCAATCCAGTGGCCATTTGTTTGGCAAACTCTGCAATCACATGATGGCTACAGCAACACCGCTTAACCAAACAAAGGTCTCTTCCTGGTGCACGCTTGCATTTAAGGGTAACTACACTCCAGACCTAAAAAATGATCTCCCGATAGGGTTTAAACATTGTTGTGGACATTGAACATCCAATTGTGCTGTTTTTCTATTAAAAGGAAACAAACAACAGCCAACACAGTGTGAAATATGTTTTTCTCACAGTAAACAGTAATCATGTTTTCATATATTTTATTGGAGTTTTTTCTTTTTCAGTGCAAGACAGAACAAAACATGCCACATGTTGGCAGACAATCCACACAACATCCACAAACAACACATTCATACACTTAAGAGAATTAACAACACTTACAAAACAAACAAAACAAAGACCAATAATAGTGCTACAGTTAGTCAGGGTCTTTTACCACACCAGCTAGGTTGTGATCGGGAGCTTGGAAAACTAAATAAAAGGGGTGCATCGTTCCGGACCTATACAGGTCGTCAGAGATACACCCAGAAAAACAAAATATAACAATAATAATTCACCCGCTCACACCTAAGTGGCCTTGTTTGAATATCTGCTTTTGAGATGGCATATGCCGAATATGATCAATTTCCATAAAATACATGTCCTTTTCAACAAAACCGTCTTTACAGTATTTCCAGTTGTTGTTCATTCCTATCCAACACGGATGGATCACGCTGTACTTTGAGTAAAAAATAATCCTGCGTCTTTGAGAATTCTTTAATTGAACATAGTGCTTCATTCAATACCATGTGTACCATGTGGAATCACCATAGAAATAGAATGAATAAAATGATGGCATAATTGGTCTCCTAGCTAAAGCTTACAGAGCCTCGTCAACCATCCCTCTCAACAACCAGCACCTCATTGTTTAACGTCGATTAAGGTAGCTCCCCGCACCTCTCTGATTCAGAGTGGTTGGGTTAATTGAGGAAGACCCATTTCGGTTGAATGCATTAGTTATACATATCTTTGATTCAGTTGTGCAACTGATTAGCTATCCTCTTTCCCTTTGACTCTGAACTCTGCACTTGGTTTATTTCTTCGCTCAGGCTCCTCCCTGGTCGTCACTAGTTACCACAGCCACAACGTCATAATTATGGCTAAACCTATTTCTACAATTGCTCTTCTTAAAATATGACCCTAACCACACTGCTAACCTAATCCCTAACCTTAAATTAAGACAAAAAAAAGCATATTTTTGTTATTATGGATTTTTACGATAGCCAGTTTGTACTTTGTGACTGTGGTAACTAGTTACAACCCTCCTCTCCTGATTGCCTGCCTCATGAGAGAGCAAACACATTTTCATGGAAAACAAGGTATGTGTTCATGAAATCAGTTTAGTTGTCCTCTAAAACTAGCTAGAATGATCCAATCTATAGCTAGCTAACATAATAATTTAGACTCACTGAATAAATATGTTTGGCACAGGATAAAGATTAAACGATCTGTTGAGGCTATGGGAGGCCAAGAAATGTTGGCATATTATTTTATTTCCACTGCTGGTGATTATTCACAAATGTTTGTGGAGCAAATATCATGGTCTCAAAGGCCCAGTGCAGTCAAACTTGATTTATGTGTTTTATATAGACAGTATATACACTACCAGTCAAAAGTTTGGACACACCTACTCATCCAAAGGTTTTTATTTATTAATTTTTTTTAGAGATTCTTCAAATAGCCACCCTTTGCCTCACCTGGAATGCATTTCCGCCGTGTCTTTGCAGCGATACGCCATCCCATCTGGTTTGGGCTTAGTGGGACTATCATTTGTTTTTCAACAGGACACGAATAAATTCTAATTGACTGATTTCCTTATATTAACTCTAACTCAGTAAAGTCTTTGAAATTGTTCCGTTTTTATTTTTGTTTTGTGTACATTGAAACCTGTCTGTCTTTTTTTTTTTTTTTCAAGTCCACTGCTTAACGTTGTGTGTGTAGAGTGGAATTAATATTTAAAGTCATTGTAACCATTCTTTGCATAACGCTCAGCCCTGCGATAGTAATTCACTAAACTACAGCATATGTCGGCCTCCCGAGTGGCGCAGTGGTCTAAGGCCACTATGCCACTAGAGATCCTGGTTCGAATCCAGGCTCTGTCGTAGCCTGCCGCGACCGGGAGACCCATGGGGCGGCGCACAATTGGCCCAGTGTCATCCAGGGTAGGGGAGGGAATGGCTGGCAGGGATGTAGCTCAGTTGGTAGAGCATGGCGTTTGCAACGCCAGGGTTGTGGGTTCGATTCCCACGGGGGGTGAAAAAAATTATGTATGCACTCACTAACTGTAAGTCGCTCTGGATAAGAGCGTCTGTTAAAATGTAAATGTATGTTGTCCATTAAAGATGTCGTTTCTGGCTTTTTTTTTTAGATAAGATTCAGAATGAATAATAACAACGTTTGTGGTTGTTTAAAAGGGTCTGATCCACCTTAAGCCAGGAGTGTTTCCAATTCACATGACCCAACAAGAAAAACCTCAGGCCTGTAGACATAGCACAGATGAAAAGGGAAGCTATCTATTATAATAATATTTTGTTATAGCCTACAAATAGGACCCAGAGTTTTACCTGACCAGGTCATGAGGTCAAGAAAAACTAAAGCCCTCAGAAAAGAAAATACACATTTTGCCACACCACTTTTGAACCTGTGGTGCCACCTCTGCATAGTACAAGTGGGGGGGTGGGCATTTCCTCTTTTGTTCTCTATTGTTCTTCAAGCAAGGGGGGAGGCCGATGACATCCGGATTCCCATCAGACCAACTCCTTGGATGCATCCTACTTGAAGTTTGCAGTTGTGTCTAAAAACCACTATTTTGCTCAAACCATACTTTACTGTATTTATACTTGGGATATCGCTTTTCAACAGGAAAAGTTAAACAATTTCTGGAGGACGGTAGGCATTCAAGGAAGTAGCATCAAACTGGAAATTCCTTATTTTTAGACCATAAGATTCGAGTTAACGAGACTGATTCATCCTCTTCCTCCACACCCCATCCCTCCTTCGTTATGATAGTATTTTTATCATCCAGACCAACGAGGAAGAGCTCTCTTCTTTTGGCTCTGGCTCTAAGGATCACACCAACCTCATGTCCACACAATGTGTGACTAAGGTTTCTGGCAGAGAAGTCAGAGGTATTGTTATTTTTGATGATGACATCATGGAATTTCATGATGACCAGGGAGGAAAGGTGTGCATTTCTTGTGTATTGCAGTGTGTCAAGTACAATAGGGATATTCTGAGGTGAGATCAGGCTGTTAGGACAGCTCTGTCTTTTTTTCAAAACAATGTAGCATATTTTTTATGTCATGGAATTACAGGTGCCTCAGTCAGTCACATTGTATGGCCTCCTGGATTCATAAAGTAAACGTCATTCTGACAGTAATAAAGTTGTTTATTTGGCTTGATTTTTCCTCCAGTGATTTTGGAACTTTTCCTGTTGAAAAGCGATATCCTAAGTATAAATACAAAAAGTACACACACTAAAAAGTAAAAAAATTTGCTTTGAGCAAAATAGTGTTTTATAGACACATCTGCAAACTTCAAGTAGGAGGGCATTCAAGAAGTTGGTTTGTTGGGAAGTTGTGATGTCATCGGCCTGCATACATTTCTGCAGACTTTAGCCTTTTTTGGGCTAGGAAACACAAAGGTCATGAACCCCAGTCTGTCAGTAAGGAGCTCTCCCATTGGCCAGTTTTCACTTTTGACCCCCCACACGGTGGTTACGTCCCAAATGGCACACTATTCCCTACATAGTGCACTACTTTGACCAGAACCATATGGGCCCTAGTCAAAAGTAGTCCCCAATATAGGGAATAGGGTGCCATTTTGGACAGACACATAGTCACATGGCTCCACTTGACAACGTTGGAGATGGTTAGGTCAGGTGCACTACTAGGAAGACAAAACAAGGACTTGGGAAATTCACAAATACAACAGTATCTGTCCCTTCCTATAGGAGAGACAATGCTATCTCACCATGGATCAGCGTGGGGGAATTTGTCCCCACATTTATAAGTCTGGCTCCCTACTGGCTCCTTTCTCTTTTGTCTTTTTTCAGGGACGGACTAGGACCATAAAACGTCCCGGGCATTGCTAACAGATTTTTGTCCTTGAGGCCACCACATCAGCCCATTTTCCTGCTTGAGGTACCCATTATTAGCCAAATAATGATCATTCTGCACACAAAAAACTAATTTAGACTAGCCCAGCTGGCATTTGCCTGAACTGCCCCATGGCCAGTCCGTTTCTGCTGTACACCAAATACATAGGCAGCCGGTGGCTGCTGAGGGGAGAAGGGATGAACGGCTCATTGTAATGGCTGGAAAGGAGTAAATGGAGTGGTATCAAACACATTGTTTCCATGTGATTGATACCGTTCCATTCAGTCCATTCCAGCCATTATTATGAGCCATCCTCCCCTCAGCAGCCTCCTGTGACCAAATAACTTCCTCACTCATACAGCTGTAAAGCTCTCCACTGCAGCTATTTGGTATTTTGGGTAATTAGAATCATTGGGGTATTGAGACTTTCTTGTCATCAAGAGTGCAGAGCCTGGTGTCTGTGGAAGGAGAGAGAAAGGAAACACAAGCAGTAGAATTGATCAGGGGAAAAGTCCAACTTCTCAATAAATTCACAATCGTCTTGTATTTCACGAGATAAAGCACGAGAGATGTTGATCCAAAGAGTTTGATCTTCGATCAGCTCTCCTTACCCTTAATCTGTCAAACAAACAACAGCCAACAAAGTGTGAAATATATGTTTTTCTCACAGTAAAGACACCTCAAAGAATATATCAGCTAACCGTAATCATGTTTTCATATATTTTATTGGAGTTTTTTCTTTTTCAGTGCAAGACAGAACAAAACATGACACCTGGTGGCAAACAAGCCACACAAGATCCATAAACAACAAATTCATACACTTAAGAGAATTAACAACACTTACAAAACAAAGACCAATAATAGTGCTACAGTTAGTCAGGGTCTTTTACCACACCAGCTAGGTTGTGATCGGGAGCTTGGAAAACTAAATAAAAGGGGTGCATCGTTCCGGACCTATACAGGTTGTCAGAGATACACCCAGAAAAACAAAATATAAAAATAATAATTCACCCACTCACACCTAAGTGGCCTTGTTTGAATATCTGATTTTGTGATGGAATATGCCGAATATGACCATTGCCATAGAATACATTTCTTTGCCAACAAAAGCCGTTTTTACAGTGTTTCCAGTTGTTGTTCATTCCTATCCAACACGGATGGATCACGCTGTACTTTGAGTAAAAAATAATCCTGCCTCTTTGAGAATTCTTTAATTGAACATAGTGCTTCATTCAATACCATGTGTACCATGTGGAGTCACAACGGTCAACACAGATTTTGTTCACTTGACCCCTAGTGGCCATTTCCTGGTCGTCTTGCTGCACATTGGCTCTTGGTCAAATGGGATAGTTATGACCACTCTAAGAATACAGACCTTTGCACAGTATATTGTGAAGATAGCAATGTGTTTTAAAATATATATACAGTATATATAAGGGATTTCAGATTTTATTGAACAGATAATGAGAGAATATGACAGCAGTGAAATATAGAAAAATGTTGTGTCAAAGGGGAATTGGCCAGCTTCGAACCTATGCCACTGTTGATGTGAGTGCCGAAGGCTGCACCATTACCGTTAGACCAACCAGGCCACATGTTCATACTGTCTGTGACTGATCCCTTATAATGAAAGCTAACAACTAATACAATTCTAAATCAGCACTTCTACTCTGAGATGCTTTATGTTTACGGGCCCTGGTCTGACCTTTATAAATTGTGTTCTGGACATGTCCTTTGATTATGAGTCAAGATTATTTGTCAATGGAAATGGAAAACAGCACACATGGTGGGCAAAAACTGATTGAATCAACGTTGTTTCCATGTAATTTCAATCAAAAAAATCAACGCCCCAAGAACACAGTGGTCTCAAACCAATATTGAGCTCTTTGGCCTGAATGCCAAGCGTCACGTCTGGAGGAAACCTGGCACCTTTCCTACAGTGAAGCATGGTGGTGGCAGCATCATGCTGTGGGGATGTTTTTCAGCGGCAAGGACTGGGAGACTAGTCAGGATCGAGGGAAAGATGAACGGAGCAAAGTACAGAGAGATCCTTGATGATCTACAGAGCTTGAGTGGATCTGCAGAGAAGAATGGGAGAAATTCCCCAAATACAGATGTGCCAAGCTTGTAGCGTCATACCCAAGAAGACTCAAGGCTGTAATCGCTGCCAAAGGTGCTTCAACAAAGTACTGGGTAAAGGGTCGGAATACTTATGTAAATATAATACAGTGGGGAAAAAAAGTATTTAGTCAGCCAACAATTGTGCAAGTTCTCCCACTTAAAAAGATGAGAGAGGCCTGTAATTTTCATCATAGGTACACGTCAACTATGACAGACAAATTGAGGAAAAAAAATCCAGAAAATCACATTGTAGGATTTTTAATGAATTTATTTGCAAATTATGGTGGAAAATAAGTATTTGGTCACCTACAAACAAGCAAGATTTCTGGCTCTCACAGACCTGTAACTTCTTCTTTAAGAGGCTCCTCTGTTCTCCTCTCGTTACCTGTATTAATGGCACCTGTTTGAACTTGTTATCAGTATAAAAGACACCTGTCCACAACCTCAAACAGTCACACTCCAAACTCCACTATGGCCAAGACCAAAGAGCTGTCAAAGGACACCAGAAACAAAATTGTAGACCTGCACCAGGCTGGGAAGACTGAATCTGCAATAAGTAAGCAGCTTGGTTTGAAGAAATCAACTGTGGGACCAATTATTAGGAAATGGAAGACATACAAGACCACTGATAATCTCCCTCGATATGGGGCTCCACGCAAGATCTTACCCCGTGGGGTCAAAATGATCACAAGAACGGTGAGCAAAAATCCCAGAACCACACGGGGGGACCTAGTGAATGACCTGCAGAGAGCTGGGACCAAAGTAACAAAGCCTACCATCAGTAACACACTACGTCGCCAGGGACTCAAATCCTGCAGTGCCAGACGTGTCCCCCTGCTTAAGCCAGTACATGTCCAGGCCCGTCTGAAGTTTGCTAGAGTGCTCCGTGTAAAGGAAAGAATGAATGGGGCCATGTATCGTGAGAATTTGAGTGAAAACCTCCTTCCATCAGCAAGGGCACTGAAGATGAAACGTGGCTAGGTCTTTCAGCATGACAATGATCCCAAACACCCCGCCCGGGCAACGAAGAAGTGGCTTCGTAAGAAGCATTTCAAGGTCCTGGAGTGGCCTAGCCAGTCTCCAGATCTCAACCCCATAGAAAATCTTTGGAGGGAGTTGAAAGTCCGTGTTGCCCAGCGACAGCCCCAAAACATCACTGCTCTAGAAGAGATCTGCATGGAGGAAAGGCCAAAATACCAGTAACAGTGTGTGAAAACCTTGTGAAGACTTACAGAAAACGTTTGACCTGTGTCATTGCCAACAAAGGGTATATAACAAAGTATTGAGAAACTTTTGTTATTGACCAAATACTTATTTTCCACCATAATTTGCAAATAAATTCATTAAAAATCCTACAATGTGATTTTCTGGATTTTTTTTTCTAATTTCATCTGTCATAGTTGACGTGTACCTATGATGAAAATTACAGGCCTCTCATCTTTTTAAGTGGGAGAACTTGCACAATTGGTGGCTGACTAAATACTTTTTTTCCCCACTGTATGTCCTTTTTATTTTATTTTTTTCAAAAAAAACTTTTTGTTTTGTCATTATGGGGTAGTTTTTGTTTTGTCATTATGGGGTATTATGTGTAAAAAGCGTAATCAATTTTAGAATAAGGTAGTAACGTAACAAAATGTGGAAAAAGTCATTTCCGAATGTACACGTTTTCAGACCCCTTGACTCTTTCCACATTTTGTTACATTTACATCATTTAGCAGATGCTCTTATCCAGAGTCACAGAAACATCCCCACTTCTTCTCCTTTCTTGTTCCTGTGTGTCCAACGGCAGTATGCCTGTGTTCTGAGCTTCCTCAAACGTCTCCTGTGTTCTCAAAAGGCTTTGTCTATTGCGCCGATACACAGCCCCATCTTCTGTCCTGACTGTATATGACCGAGGCGCAACCTCCTCCAATACAGGAGCCTTTCTATTCCATGAATCCGGACCCCGAATTTGAACCACATCCTGAGATGCCAACGGTGACAACACTCTAGCAGTTTTGTCATAGTATAGTTTTTGTCTTGCCTTCAACTGCAGGGCCCTGTCCTACACAGCTAATGGGCAGTCATTCAGGCAGAAAATAGGCAACCTGGAACGCAACCTGCATCCCATTAAGATTTCTGCAGGTGATCGGCCACATTTCAAGGGCGCTGCTCTGTATGGATCAGTCCCACTGTGTGCTGCCTTTTTAAAGAGTCTCTTCACGATTTGCACACCTTTTTCAGCCTTTCCGTTACTTTTAGGATATAACGGACTAGAGGTTATATGTCTGAAGTCATAATGCTCTGCAAACAAACTCAATGCAAGCAAACTGAGGTGCACTATCAGAAACCACCACTAGGGGAATCCCATGCCTAGCAAAAATGTATTTAAAATGCAAAATGACAGTCTTTACTGTTGTGCTAGACAAGAGTGCAATTTCAGGGTAATTTGACAAGTAGTCGATAGTCTACAAATAGTCCTTACCATTGCAGTGAAACAAGTTGACTCCAACCTTCTCCCAGGCTGTGGTGGCGACCTCTCCCATGAGCATAACACTTCTCAGCATCAGTCAAAGAACGGGCCGCATAAGCCACAGGCTTCCACATACTTTGGTGCTCCTGAAGCAGCACTGCTCCAACGCCATCTTTGGAGGCGTCCATGAACACCTTAGTAGGCCTGTCAGGTTCGAAAAAAGTTAGCACTGGCTCTTCAGCCAAAATGTTCTTTACATCGTTCCACTCTCTTTCATGTTCTCTGTTCCATGAGAACTCGGTCTTGTCCTGAAGGAGTGTCCTTAAATTCACTGTTTTAGCTGACAGGTTTGGTACAAACTTCCCCAAATAATTGACCATACCCAAAACACGCTGAATGCCTTTCCTATCTGTGGGATTTGCCATCTCCCTCACCGCTTTGACCTTGGCATGATCAGGCTGCACACCCTCCGAGGACAGCTTATCCCCAAGAAATGTGATTTCCTTCACACAGAACTGACATTTAGCCCGATTTAGCATCAAACCATACTTCTGAACCCTCTGCAGAGTATTTTCCAGCCGCTCATTGTGTTCCTGAATAGGGGACCCCCAGACCACAAAAGCATCCACATACACTCATACTCCCTCTAACCCCTCAATGACACTTTCCATGGCCTTGTGAAAGAGCTCAGGGTCAGAACTTATGCCAAAAGGTAACCTCTTAAAGCAATATCTTCCAAAAGGAGTATTGACTGTACACAGTTTGGTGCTGGCTGCATCCAACCTCACCTGCCAGAATACATTTGAAGCATCCAATTTGGAGAAATAGTTTGCACCAGCCATTTCACACACTATCTCCTCCCTCTTAGGAATCTGAAAATGCTCCCTTTTGATTCATTTATTAAGGTCCTTGGAGTCCATACAGACTCTCAGATCTCCATTCCTTTTCCAAACACACACCATGGAATTGCCCCAGTCTGTTGGCTCCTCACATTGAGTTTCACCATTCTTCCCAACTCCTTTAGATCCTAACGTAGTGGCACTGGAACTCTGCGTGGTTCATGAATCACTGGCTTGGCATTCTCTGTGAGAGTAATAGAGTGAATGAGAGGAAATGCTCCAAATCCTGTGAACACATCAGAATATCTTTGAGCAATCTCCTCACCATTTTGATTACATGTCACCCGTTGAACACTGTGCAGCCAGTCAGTCATTAATGGTGTACACTCGCTTAACCAGTCCCAACGACTCACATGCTGTATCCCCCAAAAGAGAATCATGCCCCTCTGGTACAATCACAAACATAAGTGTGTGGCTTCTTGTTATCCCCTTTACAGTTAGCCAACACAAACCTTTAGTCTCAATTGTTTGGCCACTGTACGCTTTGAGAGCCACAGCCTTTTGCATGCTGGCTGGTTTGTGCTTTCGCTCATGAAAATCCCTCATATTGATCAGGTTGGCTTTAGCCCCTGTATCCAGCTTTAAGGTCAAATTTGTACCATTGACCACAAGTGGTACAAACCAGTGGTCACTAGCTACAGTATGGACCTGTAATGGTTCTTGCCCGTCCTCCATGCAATCAACAGTGCCCACAAACAAATAACTTTGTTCATTCTCCTCCATTTCAATGGTGTGAACATTTTGTCTCCCATACTTGTCCTTTGCAAAACACATTTTTCCAAAATGATTTTTCCCCTTGCACTTGTAGCAACAATTTCCAAAGGCAGGGCACTTCCTGGCCTGGTGCCACACCTAAAATAATATTGTTTGGTCATAGCGCCCCCTTGTGTCCTTGTCTACAAAATCCACTGCTGTGTTTTCCACCTCCATAGCAGTGGTGTGGAGCTAAAGGTTTTAATATGCAATTGTGCCAGCTCATTCGACTGACATTTTTACAGCAGTGTCCAAATGTAACTCACTTTCCCGCAGCAATCTTTCTCTAACTCTGGAGTCATTTATACAAAACACAATCTGATCTCGAAGCATAGATGAAGTTAGGTCTACAAAATTACACGTCTGTACTTTTAATTTCAAATCTGTAAGAAAGACGTCAAACATTTCACCTTGCTGTTGTATAAGACAGCGAAACACACAACGTTCACATGTCTCGTTCTTCTTAGGTGAACAATATGCATCAAACTGATCCAGTACATCCGCTTACTCGTCTTTATCTTCCTCATTTGGAAACGTGAAGGTATTGACTATATCGATTGCCTGTGGTCCCGATATAGTAAGAAAGAGAGCGACTTTAAGTTCACCCGGCTCCTTTGTAACTCCAATAGCAGACATACAGAAAAAACCGCTGCCGAAATGTTTTCCAATTGGTGTCATTTATGCTAAATGACGTAAATATAAATGTGTCCATATTCCCATCCAGGCTCAAAGCCTCTGGTGTCTTGACAACATCCATTGCACTTCCATAAACTTCAACAGTCACAGAAAAAACTAGATTTCCACTCCTGGTACCATGTATTACTTTGTTGGTTACAGCGAGCAAAGACGACCATCAATCATAGTTAACGACTTTTTAATGTTATTCAGTCATTGCCTAATATTTACTACAGGTGTCGTAAAAGAGTGTCGTAAACAATCACTCAGAACCACCTCAACACATCAACTTCATGCACACTGGTTGGTAGATTTACAACAGCAAGTCAATTCTGGGCATGTGCAGACTGGTAACACCACAGGTGCGTTCAGTTCGCTTGAACGTTTGTTACGTTGCTGAACGGTTTGTACTGAATGACACATGTCCCTAAAACGTTATTGAACGGACTTCGTTTGCTCCCGTTTGGTGTGTGTGGGGAGGTGTGGCTTGAAGCACTGAGTGACGTGTTTAACAGGGCAGTGGCCATGCTGACAGCTTTCCCCAACCCACAAACCAACCCCTCCCCATTTTTCAACTGGTCGTTCAGTACAGCACTGTTTCTGTTCAATTGCACGTTACAGAATGTAAAACCCTACTGAACGCAGCCCACATTACAGAAATGAAAATGAGTGCTGGCAACATGTTGGGCGCGTTCAATCACTACACCCGCAATAGCATCTGCTAAACATACCAATACAAATTTGTTTTGATTTTTGTCAAGTCTGTGACCATCGTTGGTCAGTGCCTTTCAAAGTGTGTTGCATTATGGTTATAAAAATTGTCCGACTTACGACTACATGTCGACTGCATGAACTTTACAAAAATCATGTGATCAAAGGTCGTGCTGTTTTTGATCAAGTCACCTTCAAGTCGCTGCACTGTTGGAGGCAATATTTGTCAACCAACCATTAGGGTGTTTTTTTTAATCAGCGGTGCCAACTTTTGAAGAAAGCTTGGAGTGAGATTTTCTATGTGAATGTCATTGCCCCTTGGCACAACCCCTAGACAGGGGGCTTGGTGTCCTCCCCCAGGAACATTTGACTGTTTTAAATCTCATGTTCTGCAATTCGACGTATTTTGACATGGCTTTGACCTATGAGCACGCTAGACATTTTTTTTTTTTTAAACCACAGGTTAGGTGTATTCAGGATGCTTTGAACATTAAATTAACACTCAAAATTCAACGACTTTGTTGCTTTGAGATTTTTGGGGGATGAAATTTAAAGTATGCTAATATATAAATTTTTTAGGTGGTTTGACATTTATTCAGACAGTAATGAAGTGGGGAGACAGGCAAATGGGAGAAACAGTGGGAAGGTTGGTAGGTTGAATCCTGGTCTCAGGTGGAAAGTTGTATGTGACACGTGCTGGGGAGTGTTACCACTACACCAAGGCTCTGCACAGTGTCCCAACTCTGTGGTCACCAAATATCCCATGGCACTTATTGCAAGAGTATGTAATGATGAGTAACATTTTATTTGTAATATGTACAGTATATGAAACTAAATTCCTATCAAATAATACATTGTATAAAAGTAGCATGTATGTAAACTGTATGAATAAGTTTTATGTAACACAATGTTTGTAGAAAACAAAAATGTAAAACAGTTACTTTTGTCCTACAAAGAGGGTGTGGATGGGCCAATACATTTTCTTTTGAAAAGAGTATGTAAGTGGTGTTAGGGTGGTAAGATTCCCCTTACACTGTATGCTTTGGGTGTCTAGAAAAGTGCCATGCAAATCCAATCAATTATTATTATGAAATGTTTTGCCATCTTCCATAGCTTGAAGACCATGCCTTTGTACAGAGATGGAAACTGCTACAAAATACCAAAAAGGTGGACTGCAAGGCTATGTTAAGTTATATAAATTATTATAGTAAGTGCCTAAGTGGCAAATAAAGTAACAGGGTTAAAGTTTTCATCTTAAATCAGCCAAAAATCTGACAATTTCAACAAACAAACAAAATCTGTGAAATTGTGTACGTTTTACTTGTGGATAAAAAAATAATAATTCTAAAATCAAGATGTCAATTTGTTTGTCTACATTCCATTTTAAAAACAATGCAGCTATTTTGAGTTTAGACAAGTAACTATGAGTAAGGGCAAACATCATGATAAGCTTGCAAGCTGGGTTTGAATAAGACATCCGATTAGAATGGTTGGTTTTATTATTGCTAATAAATAACCATATCATTGATAGATCACTAGATAAAAGAAATGCATGTCTCTCGTCTGCTGGCATACGCGTAATCACACTCGCCCATCTGATTGGTCATTTCCCACGAACCGCAAGCCGGCATATGCGTCATCACACCCCCTCATCTGATTAGTCGATGCCTGCGAATCGTTAGCCAGCATGCTCCCTCATCTGATTGGTCGAGTAGGCTCCCCGTCTGACCTTTTGGGTGTGGCAAATATTGACGACCCTCCTGCTCCTGTCTGCATACCTGTGACTGGCCATGATAATGTGACATCTAAACTGTGATACTTCATGGAGGATCATAGTCATTTGCTCATGTAAGTGTGTCAGTTTTCATTTTCTTTTCAGGGAGTAGCGGGTAACCTACAGATTATTTGGCATATTTTCAGGACTGTAGGCCTACTTAATCCAGTTTTACTGTCTACTACGTCGACAAATTACAAAATCCATCTGGACCTTTGCCATATAGGACCTTCTTGAGTACCCCTGCTGTATGGTATCATAGACCGGCCTTTTTCAAACTGTGTTATGAGTACTACCATGGTAAGCGAGCCAGCTCTGCTGCACCTCCAGGGGGTACTTCAACCTGGACTCAGGTGTAGATGTAACATAGTAAATGTAAATTCGGCACACTCATTTTACATTTACATTTTAGTCATTTAGCAGACGCTCTTATCCAGAGTGACTTACAGTTAATGAGTGCATACATTTTCCATACTCCAATTAGTAAGTTTAGTAATGAGTAATTAGTAATTTTCTACAGTCCAATTAGTAAGCTATGTTATGTATTAATTTGTGGATGTCCATCATCCGTTTTCTATGATATGTTACGAATTGCAATTTGTACGATATGTTACGAATTGAAATTGGTACAATATGTTATGAATTCGCAAATGTATGATATGTTATGCATTCCAATTTGTTGTGGCTAATGTTAGCTATGTGGCTAATGTTAGCTATGTGGCTAATGTTAGCTATGTGGCTAATGTTAGCTATGTGGCTAATGTTAGCTATGTGGCTAATGTTAGCTATGTGGCTAACGTTAGCTATGTGGCTAATGTTAGCTATGTGGCTAACGCTAACGTTAAGGTTAGGGTTAGCTAGTTAACATGCTAAGTAGTTGCAAAGTAGCTAGTAAGTTGTTGAAAAGTTGCTAAAATGCTAAATTTGGCCGTGATGAGATTCGAAGACGCAACCTTTGAGTTGCTAGACGTTCACCTTATACGACTACCCATCCACCCAGATGAACCACTCCATTTTAATTTTTACCTTAAGTAACCTTCTGTCATAGGTAACCATACCAAATGTAACATACAGTATTCAGACCCCTTGACTTTTTCCACATTTTGTTACTTTACAGCCTTTTTTCTTCTCATCAATCTACACACAATACCCCATAATGACAAAGCAAAAACAGGTTTTTCGATTTTTTTGAAAATGTATAACAAAAATGTTACTTTACATAAGTATTCAGACCCTTTACTCAGTACTTTGTTGAAGCACCTTTGGCAGCGATTACAGCCTCAAGTCTTCTTGGGTATGACGCCACAAGTTTGGCACACATGTATTTGGGGAGTTTATCCCATTCTTCTCTGCAGATCCTCTCGAGCTCAGTCAGGTTGGATGGGGTTGGATGGGGAGCGTCGCTGCACAGCTACTTTCAGGTCTCTCCAGAGATGTTCGATCGGGTTCAAGTCCGGGCTCTGGCTGGGCCACTCAAGGACATTCAAAGACTTGTCCCGAAGCCACTCCTGCGTTGTCTTGGCTGTTGGAAGGTGAACCTTCGCCCCAGTCTGAGGTCCTGAGTGCTCTGGAGCAGGTTTTCATCAAGGATCTCTCTGTACATTGATCCGTTCAACTTTTCCTCGATCCTGACTAGTCTCCCAGTCCCTGCCGCTGAAAAACATCCCCACAGTATGATGCTGCCACCACCATGCTTCACCGTAGGGATGGTGCCAGGTTTCCTCCAGACATGGCGCTTGGCATTCAGGCCAAAGAGTTCAATCTTGGTTTCATCAGACCAGAGAATCTTGTTTCTCATGTTATGAGAGTACATTAGGTGCCTTTAAAAAAAAAACTAAAAAGCGGGCTGTCATGTGCCTTTTACTGAAGAGTGGCTTCAGTCTGGCCACTCTACCATAAATACCTGATTGGTGGAGTGCTGCAGAGATGGTTGTCCTTCTGTAAGGTTCTCCCAGCTCCACAGAGAAACTCTGGAGCTCTGTCAGAGTGACCATCGGGTTCTTGGTCACCTCCCTGACCAAGGCCCTTCTCCCCCGATTGCTCAGTTTGGTCGGGCGGCCAGCTCTAGGAAGAGTCTTGGTGGTTCCAAACTTCTTCCATTTAAGAATTATTGAGGCCCTTCCCCAGATTTGTGCCTCGACACAATCCTGTCTCTGAGCTTTACGGACAATTCCTTCGACCTCATGGCTTGGCTTTTGCTCTGACATGCATTGTGAACTGTGGGACCTTATATAGACAGGTGTGTGCCTTTCCAAATCATGTCCAATCAATTGAATTTGCCACAGGTGAACTCCAATCAAGTTGTAGAAACATCTCAAGGATGATCAATGGAAACAGAATGCACCTGAGCTAAATTTCGAGTCTCATAGCAAAGGGTCTGAATACTTATGTAAATAAGGTATTTCTGTTATTTATTTTGAATACATTTGCAAAAATGTCTAAACCTGTTTTTGCTTCATCATTATGGGGTATTGTTTTTAGAGTGATGAGGAAAATGTTTTATTTATTCAATTTTAGAATAAAGGCTGTAACGTAACAAAATGTGGAAAAAGTCAAGGGGTCTGAATACTTTTCAAATGCACTGTATCATACTAATTTAGTGTCCCGGATTTACTTTTAATATGTTACGTCTAGTCTATGAGACACACTGTCAACGTTTGAATTGTGTATGTAGCTGTCATTTTTAGACATAGGCTATTCTATAAATGTATTTGGCTCAATGTGTTGACAATTTAAACAATGCATTCTCACCTCTGTGTCTGGAGTACACACAGACACACACAGTAGAGAGTCTAGAACGCTGATCCAGTCTAACCACTTTAGTCTCTATGGTCACCGTGGCGCACCTCAGTATAGCATGCTCTCCTGCGGTCTTTCTGTCACAGAAATAAAACTATGGGTGCGTTCCTACAGTACATAATGCACTACTTTTGACCAGGCCCTGGTCAAAAGTAGTTTAGTATGTAGGGAATAGGATGCCATTTAGGACAGAGACATTATTTCTCACTTTCTGCCTAGTCTATTACTGCCTCTCACCTATTTATAGGCCCCAACTTGATCGAACTCAGGTCACACCTATGCTAGTTGGTTTATTAAGTTAGAAAAACTTGCCTAGCCAGAGAAGACGACAAGAGGGTTAAACAAAAACATCCTGTGTATTAGGTACACCACCCCATTCACGGTACTAGATGAGTGTACCTAATAGACTGTAGATTGTATTATCAACCAGTAACTATGGTGAAATAATGCAGATCACATTTTCTACACTTTGGCAGTGTTAGTTTAATCAGCTATTGTACAAAATTATATAAAACGCAGGGAAAACTGAATTTGGACTGCAATGGGCCTCTAATCTAACAGTCAACATTCTGAAATACACTATATATACAAAAGTATGTGGACACCCTTCAAATGAGTGGATTCGGCTATTTCCGCCATACCCATGCTGACAGGTGTAAAAAAATCGAGCATACAGCCATGCAATCACCATAGACAAACATTGGCAGCAGAATGGCCTTACTGAAGAGCTCAGTGACTTTCAACATGGCACCGTCATAGGATGCCACCTTTCAAACAAGTCAGTTCGCCAAATTTCTGCCCTGCTAGAGCTTCCCCGGTCAACTAAGTGCTGTTATTGTGAAGTGGAAACGTCAAGGAGCAACAACGGCTCAGCCCCAAAGTGGTAGGCCACACAAGCTCACAGAACAGGACTGCCGAGTGCTGAAGCGTGTAGCGCTCGTTTTTCAACACTCACTACCGAGTTCCAAACTGCCTCTGGAAGCAACGCCAGCACAAGAACTGTTCGTTGGGAGTTTCATGAAATGGGTTTCCATGGTCGTGCACCGCAATTGGACTCAGGAGCAGTGGAATCACGCTTCACCATCTGGCAGTCCGACTGATGAATCTGGGTTTGGCGGATGCCAAGAGAACGCTACCTGCCTGAATGCATAGTGCCAACTGTAAAGTTAGGTGGAGGAGGAATAATGGTCTGGGGCTGTTTTTCATGGTTCGGGCTAGGCCCCTTAGTTCCAGTGAAGGGAAATCTTAACACTACAGCATACAATTCCGTTCTAGACGATTCTGTGCTTCCAACTTTGTGACACCAGTTTGGGGAAGGCCCTTTCCTGTTTCAGCCTGACAATGCCCCGTGCACAAAGCGAGGTCCATACAGAAATGGTTTGTCGAGATCGGTGTGGAAGAACTTGACTGGCCTGCATAGAGCCCAGACCTCAACCCCATCGAACACCTTTGGGATTAATTGGAATGCCGACTGCAAGCCAGGCCTAATCGCCCAACATCAGTGCCCGACCTCATTAATGCTCTTGTGGCTGAATGGAAGCAAGTCCCCGCAGCAATGTTTCAACATCTAGTGGAAAGCCTTCCCAGAAGAGTGGAGGAGGCTGTTATAGCAACAAAGAGGGGACCAACTCCATATTAAAGCCCATGAATTTGGAATGCGATATGTCCACATACTTTTGGGAATGTAGTGTATCTCATCAACCAGCATGGTCTCAAAGCTGGCTAGTCAGAGCATCCCACCTCCGATTGGTTAATACACAGTTCGAGCTGTGTTTTATTTGTATTTTATTCAGTTCTTCATTTGACCTATGTGAGATGCATTGGGTGCATTGCAACGAAGAGGCCGAATTTTACGCGCAGGTAACCTACAGGTTACCGCTGGATTTCTCAACACGATACCAGCGGGAGATTACAATGAGCTAAAATAACCAGAGCTGTTATGGTGTCAAGCCGGCTTGATACTAAACAGCGGAAATGGCATGGGAAATGGTAATTGTCTGCGTTCAGTACTCCTGCCCAATTAACATCCTAACAGAAACAACGATATCGAAAAAGATAACTGGAAGAATGACATATTACAACTGAATTAAAATGATGACAGGAAATGTAGCTTATGTCAATTACGATGATTTATTTAACACGTTTATTTGCAGACAATTACTTAGCCAAATTATGCCTACATCGAGGCTACTCTTCTGCGAAAATATAGTTAGTGAAGACCAACTTGTTATTAATTACCTAATTGTAAATTAAAGTGATATGGATTGCAGCAACATGTGTTGATATACAATTTAAATATAATTATAAATCTGTTTATTTGCATCTGTTTATTTGGTTAAGATAACGACTTCCAAGTAATACGAAACTACTCAACCTACCACATTTCTTTCCAATTCAAACATGGTTTATTTAATAACGTACAATACGCCACAGTAGGCCAACTGGCTTAATTGCTGTAGCCCTGTAAGAAAATATAAAGGATAATTTGAGTGTTTTCAAATTGTTCTACAAATAAATAATCCCCTCTATCCACACATTGGACATGTTACTCTTCACTACCAGCCTAACCACAAATAAAAAACATTAAACAATTATAATATCACTTGTGTAACTTTCAATAAATGTATTAGAATATAATAATTTGATAACAAAATAACACAATCACGATTTAGTTTCAAATGTGTAGCCGTGATCAATGAAATACTTTGTTTCAGTTGTACAGAATGATTGTCAAATAGATAAATCGCCTTTAGTCTCATCAAATAGCATGATTAAATTGTTCCGACGATAATACCACCAGAGGGAAAAAATATTCTTAAATGTTGGCAGCAATCAGGACTAAGAGTAAACCACAACATGCTCTTTAGGGAGAGGTAAATTTGTGGCCTATAATGGTTGCAATTGAGAAACTGTGTGGGTGATTTTACCGCGTATTGATGGTTTAACGAGATCAGATGGCGATAATCTAGTTGCCATCGATGGTTGCAATTGGCCGACTATGCTTTCTCTGTTGGAATAAATGAAACTGTCTATATTCACACAGGCTGCCCAATTTGGATATTTCTTTCCACTAATTGGTATTTTGATCAATCACATCAGATATTTTCACACCAGATCTTTTCCAGAGCTAATCTGATTGGTCAAAATAAAAAAATATCAGAGTTGGGCTGCCTGTCTAAACGCAGCCACTGAGACGCAAACCTATCTCACATTGTACAGTCGTGGTCAAATGTTTTGAAAATGACACAAGTATTGGTCTCCACAAAGTTTGCTGCCTCAGTGTTGATGATGGCAATTTGCATATACTCCAGAATGTCATGAAGAGTGATCCATGAAAATGAACTTAATTCCCCAAAAACATTTCCACTGCATTTCAGCCCTGCCACAAAAGGACCAGCTGCCATCATGTCAGTGATTGTCTCATTAACACAGGTGAGAGTGTTGACGAGGACAAGGCAGGAGATCACTCTGTCATGCTGATTGAGTTAGAATAACAGACTGGAAGCTTTAAAAGGAGGGTGGTGCTTGAAATCATTGTTCTTCCTCTGTCAACCATAGTTACCTGCAAGGAAACACGTGCCGTCATCATTGCTTTGCACAAAAAGGGCTTCACAGGCAAGGATATTGCTGCTAGTAAGATTGCACCTAAATCAACCATTTATCGGATCTTCAAGAACTTCAAGGAGAGAGGTTCAATTGTTGTGAAGAAGGCGTCAGGGCGCCCAAGAAAGTCCAGCAAGCGCCAGGACCGTCTCCTAAAGTTGATTCAGCTGCGGGATCAGGGCACCACCAGTGCAGAACTTGCTCAGGAATGGCAGCAGGCAGGTGTGAGTGCATCTGCACGCACAGTGAGGCGAAATACTTTTGGCGGATGGCCTGGTGTCAAGAAGGGCAGCAAAGAAGCCACTTCTCTCCAGGAAAAACATCAGGGACAGACTGATATTCTGCAAAAGGTACAGGGATTGGACTGCTGAGGACTGGGGTAGAGTCATTTTCTCTGATGAATCCCCTTTCCGATTGTTTTGGCCATCCGGAAAACACCTTGTCCGGAGAAGACAAGGTGAGCGCTACCATCAGTCCTGTGTCATGCCAACCGTAAAGCATCCTGAGACCATTCATGTGTGGGGTTGCTTCTCAGCCAAGGGAGTGGGCTCACTCACAATTTTGAGTAAGAACACAGCCATGAATAAAGAATGGTACCAACACATCCTCAGAGAGCAACTTCTCCCAACCATCCAAGAACAGTTTGGTGATGACCAATACCGTTTCCAGCATGATGGAGCACCTTGCCATAAGGCAAAAGTGATAACTAAGTGGCTCGGGGAACAAAACATCAACATTTTGGGTCCATGGCCAGGAAACTCCCCAGACCTTAATCCCATTGAGAACTTGTGGTCGATCCTCAAGAGGCGGGTGGACAAACAAAAACCCACAACTTCTGACAAACTCCAAGCATTGATTATGCAAGAATGTGCTGCCATCAGTCAGGATGTGGCCCAGAAGTTAATTGACAGCATGCCAGGGCGGATTGCAGAGGTCTTGAAAAAGAAGGGTCAACACTGCAAATATTGACTCTTTGCATAAACTGAATGTCATTGTCAATAAAAGCCTTTGACACTGATGGAATGCTTGTAATTATACTTCAGTGTACCATAGTAACTACTGACATAAAGATCTAAGAACACTGAAGCAGCAAACTTTGTGGAGACCAATACTTGTGTCATTCTCAACTTTTGACCACGACTGTAGTGTGTTTGACATTTAAAGGTAATTTCCAATTGAGCCAGCAAATGCAGCTTATACCGTTAATGCAATCTCCGCAAGCCAGGAACATTGCCTTTTTAAAAGGCACATTGTTGACAGCGCTATTGGATTGAATCCCGGCCTCAGTGATATGAGCAGCATTGTGAAACAAAAATGTTGAAGAGTAAACCCTACACGAGGCCTACTTGGGAACACCCACAGAGAGCATCTGCGCATGCACAGGAGTTCTCATCACTCTGCTTAACATGATAGCTGCGTGACATCAATAGCCTCTTGTTTCGTGCTCTTTGTTGTTGTGGAAGTCTGTCAAATGCTACTTCTAAAATTCTAACTTTTGAAATGCTCTTTTCATATGCTTTTCTTGTAGGGTGCAACAAGAGAGACCAGGCTCGCCCATGTCAAGCTCTGGGTCAATCAAGAGTGATAAGTCAATGAATCACACTATTAACTTAAATGATGCTGCTGTCAATACCGATGAGAAGTGAGGAATTTATTTGTGGTAATCTTATTGGCAGCATTATGAAACGTATAATCGATTTAATCAGATACACATAGCCTGTAAGATTAGTCATTTCATATTGGGTTATTTACAGGGTTCAGCAAGAGAGACCAGACTCGCCCGTGCCCAGCTGTATGTCACTAAAGAGTGATAATTCAATGTATAAAATAATCAACTTCAAACATGGCGCTGTCAATACAGATGAGAAGTGAGGACTTTGCTTGTTATATTTTTTTAAACTTTTCATCACTGTATAGGAAGAGCCCATTATAAGCTGACCAGTCCATGTTTGGTTATTTACAGGGTCCAAGACTCACCTATGACTAGCTGTATGGCCATGGAGAGTGCTAGTTCAATGGATCATACAACATATTCAATGAAGGGGGCAAACTTAACTGATCAAAAGTAAGTTTCTTATTTTAGAATCTTAATATGCGATGAAGGGACTGGCCATTGGTTTGCAATGTTCATGGCAACAATACATGCTAGAGTATTGTGGCAAACGGAGGGAATGCTACCAGTAACTTTCAAAATTTTGTAAACTTTCAGAGATTTTAGGTAATTTTCATAACATGTATAAAATAAGATGTTTTTAAATATGAAATATCAAATGACAAAGCTGTAAAACATTATCCAAAATATAACCCATCAACTTAGTGAATACCGTTGGTGTTTTAATATGAGGGTTTCGGCATGGAATATCCTTTATTTTTACATGCTTTTATTTATTTTACTACATCAATATGTCTTTGCTGTAATTGTTTTGTTGATTAGATGCTATTTCCATAAATTAGCATATTCTATATTGAACCACATGGTCTCTCCACTAGAAACTGATGGACAATATGGACACATACAGTACCAGTCAAAAGTTTGGACACACCTACTCATTCAAGGGTTTTCCTTTATTTTTTACATTGTAGAATAATATTGAAGACATCAAAACTATGAAATAACACATATGGAATCATGCAGTAACCAAAAAAGTGTTAAACAACACTTGTTGGTCTCCGCATGTGTAGTTCCCACCGTAAAGCATGGAGGAGGAGGTGTTACGGTGTGGGTTGCTTTGCTGGTGACACTGTCTGTGATTTATTTAGAATTCAAGGCACACTTAACCAGCATGGCTACCACAGCATTCTGCAGCGATACGCCATCCCATCTGGTTTGGGCTTAGTGGGACTATCATTTGTTTTTCAACAGGACAATGACCCAACACACCTCCAGGCTGTATAAGGGCTATTTTACCAAGAAGGAGAGTGATGGAGTGCTGCATCAGATGACATGGCCTCCACAATCCCCCGACCTCAACCCAATTGAGATGGTTTGGGATGAGTCGGACAGCAGAGTGAAGGAAAAGCAGCCAACAAGTGTTCAGCATATGTGGGAACTCCTTCAAGACTGTTGGAAAAGCATTCCTTATGAAGCTGGTTGAGAGAATGCCAAGAGTGTGCAAAGCTGTCATCAAGGCAACGGGTGGCTACTTTGAAGAATCTCAAATAATATACTTTTTTGGTTACTACATGATTCCATATGTGTTATTTCATAGTTTTAATGTCTTCACTATTGTTCTACAATGTATAAAATAGTAAAAATAAAGAAAAATGAATAGGTGTGTCAACTTTTGACTGGTACTGTATTTATAATTTTTTATTACCTACGTTTTCTATCACGATTTAGTTTCAAATGTCAAATGTGATTTGCCTTGATAAACAAGGAAATTAAAAACTTTATTTCAGTTGTAAATGGTTAAATCGCCCTTAGCCGCCTCAAATAGCAGGATTAAATTGTTCAGATTATAATACCCACCAGAGGGTGAAATATTCATGTTTTTTTTTGGAAGCAAACAAGACTAGGTAAATCGGTGGCCTATAATGGTTGCAATTGAGATGAGCTGTGCGGGTGATTTTAGCGTTCATTGATGATTTAACGAGAGATCAGCTGGCGGTAATCTAGTGGCCACCGATGGTTGCAATTGGCCCATTATGTTTTCTCTGTTGGAATTAGTTGAATCGAGACTTCTGTATTACAAAAATATTGAAGAGTAAACCCGACACGAGGCCTGCTTGTGAACACCCACAGAGAGCATCTGCGCATGCATAAGAGTTCTCTTCAATTTGCTCAAAGTGATAGCTGCGTGACATCAACAGCAGAGGAGATTGGCCTCTCGTTTCATGCTCTTTATTTTTGTGGAAGTCTGCCGATAATGCTACTTCTAAAATGTGCATTGCTTAGTCTACCTTTTAAATGCTGTTTTCCTATGCTTTTCTTGTAGGGTCCAACAAGAGAGACCAGACTCGCCCGTGCCCAGCTGTATGTCACTAAAGAGTGATACTTCAATGTATAAAATAATCAACTTCAAACATGGCGCTGTCAATACAGATGAGAAGTGAGGACTTTGCTTGTTATATTTTTTTAAACTTTTCATCACTGTATAGGAAGAGCCCATTATAAGCTGACCAGTCCATGTTTGGTTATTTACAGGGTCCAAGACTCTCCTATGACTAGCTGTATGGCCATGGAGAGTGCTAGTTCAATGGATCATACAACATATTCAATGAAGGGGGCAAACTTAACTGATCAAAAGTAAGTTTCTTATTTTAGAATCTTAATATGCGATGAAGGGACTGGCCATTGGTTTGCAATGTTCATGGCAACAATACATGCTGGAGTATTGTGGCAAACGGAGGGAATGTTACCAGTAAGTTTCGAAAAATTTTAAACTTTCAGAGATTTTAGGTAATTTTCATAACATGTATAAAATAAGATGTTTTAAATATGAAATATCAAATGACAAAGCTGTAAAACATTATCCAAAATATAACCCATCAACTTAGTGAATACCGTTGGTGTTTTAATATGAGGGTTTCGGCATGGAATATCCTTTACAGTGTATTCGGAAAGTATTCACATTTTGTTACGTTACAGCCTTATTCTAAAATTGATTAAATTAAACATTTTCTTCATCAATCTACACACAATACCCTATAATGTATTGTGCAAATGTATTGAAAATAAAAAACTGTAATAGCTTATTTACATAAGTATTCAGACCCTTTGCTATGAGACTCGAAATTGAGCTCAGGTGAATCCTGTTTCCATTGATCATTCTTGAGATGTTTCTACAACTCGATTGGAGTCCACCTGTGGTAAATTACATTGATTGGACATTATTTGGAAAGGCACACACCTGTCTATATAAGGCCCCACAGTTGACAGTGCATGTCAGAGCAAAAACCAAGCCATGAGGTCGAAGGAAGCCATAAGGTCTGTAGAGCTCAGAGACAGGATTGTGTCAAGGCACAGATCTGGGGAAGGGTACCAAAACATTTCTGCAACATTGAAGGTCCCCAAGAACACAGTGGCCTCCATCATTCTTAAATTGAAGAAGTTTCAAACCACCAAGACTCTTCCTAGAGCTGGCCGCCCGGCCAATCTGAACTATCAGTGGAGAAGGGCCTTGGTCAGGGAGGTGACCAAGAACCCGATGGTCACTCTGACAGAGCTTCCGAGTTCCTCTGTGGAGATGAGAGAACCTTCCAGAAGGACAACCATCTCTGCAGCACTCCACCAATCAGACCTTTATGGTAGAGTAGCCAGACGGAAGCCACTCCTCAGTAAAAGGCACATGACAGCCCGCTTAGAGTTTGCCAAAAGGCACCTAAAGGACTCTCAGACCATGAGAAACAAGATTATCTGGTCTGATGAAACCAAGATTGAACTCTTTGGCCTGAATGCCAAGCATCACGTCTAGAGGAAACCTGGCACCATCACTACAGTGAAGCATGGTGGTGGCAGCATCATGCTGTGGGGATGTTTTTCAGTGGCAGGGACTGGGAGACTACTCAGGATCGAGGGAAAGATGAACGGAGCAATGTACAGAGAGATCCTTGATGAAAACCTGCTCCAGAGCGCTCAGGACCTCAGACTGGGGCGAAGGTTCACCTTCCAACAGGACAATGACCCTAATCACACTGTCAAGACAAAGCAGAAGTGGCTTCGGGACAAGTCTCTGAATGTCCTTGAGTGGCCCAGCCAGAGCCCGGACTTGAACCCGATCGAACATCTCTAGAGAGACCTGAAAATAGCTGTGCAGCGACGCTCCCCATCCAACCTGACAGAGCTTGAGAGGATCTGCAGAGAAGAATGGGAGAAACTCACAAATACAGGTGTACCGAGCTTGTAGCGTCATACCCAAGAAGACTCGAGGCTGTAATTGCTGCCAAAGTGCTTCGACAAAGTACTGAGTAAAGGGTCTGAATACTTATGTAAATGTGATATTTCATATTTTTTTTTTTTATACATTTGCTAAAATAAAAACAGTTTTTGCTTTGTCATTATGGGGTATTGTGTGTAGGTTGATGACGAAAAAAACAATTGAATCCATTTTAGAATAAGGCTGTAACGTAACAATGTAGAAAAAGTGAAGGGGTCTGAAGACTTTCCGAATGCACTGTATATTTTGATAAGCTTTTATTTACTACATTAATATGTCTTTGCTGTAAATATTTTGTGGCCGAACTGGTGGCAGTCGTGAGGAAAGTCAATATTTGGAAGAGTTGCAGAGGTAATTGCAAATTATGTCATCGTTGATTAGATGCTGTTTCCATTAATTAGGCTATTTTCTCTTGACCCATATGGTCTATCCACTAGAAACTAATGGACAATATGGACACACAGTGAGTATACGAAACATTAAGGATGCCTGCTCTTTCCATGACAGACTGACCAGGTGAATCCAGGTGAAAGCTATGATCCCTTATTGATGTCACTTGTTAAATCCACTTCAATCAGTGTAGATGAAGGGGAGGAGACAGGTTAAAGGAGGATTTTTAAGCCTTGAGACAGTTGAGACATGGATTGTTTATGTGTGCTATTCAGAGGGTGAATGGGCAAGACAAAATATTTAAGTGCCTTTGAACAGGTTATGGTAGTAGGTGCCAGGCACACCGGTTTGTGTCAAGAACTGCAACGTTGCTGGGTATTTCACGCTCAACAGTTTCCTGTGTGCATCAAGAATTGTCCGCACTCTTAGAAATAAGGGTTCCAAAATGGTTCTTCGGCTGTCCCGATAGGAGAACCCTTTTTGGTTCCTGGTAGAACCATTTTGGGCTCCATGTAGAATCCTCTCTGGAAAGGGTTCTACATGGAACCCAAAATGGTTCTACATGGAACCCAAAATGGTTCTACATGGAACCCAAAAGGGTTCTTCAAAGGGTTATCCTATGGGGACAGCCAAATAACCCTTTTAGATTCTAGATGGCACCTTTTTTTCTAAGAGTGCACCACCCAAAGGACATCCAGCCAACTTGACACAACTGTGGGAAGCATTTGCGTCAATATGGGCTAGCATCCCTGTGGAATGCTTTCGACACCTTGTAGAGTCCATTCCCTGACGAATTGAGGCTGTTCTGAGGGCGAAAGGGGAGATGCAACTCAATATTAGGAAGGTGTTCCTAATGTTTGGTATACTTAGTGTATATGAAGATTAAGAAAATATATTTTATATGAGTACATTTTTAAAAGGTTATTCAAGTATAAATTACTTATAAATGTATTATTAAAACTTGTAAATTAAATTAATAGATTCATAGATTGCCAAGAATGACAGTAAATTACGGTAACTTTGGTAAATTACTGGTAATTTTGCAACCCTACAGGAGGCTTAAATGTACTTAATTTTTTCCCCAATTGTTATTCACGGTGTCCTGTGATCACATTCACTTTTATAGCTTGTTAGCAATTTAAAAGTACGTTACTTTTGAATAAAAACACTGAATGGAATTAATCAAATGTGCTTTACTCACAGGGACAAAATTGACCTGTCTCCCATTCTCCAGGTATGTACCGGAGTGTTTTTTTTAGAACTCTATAATTTTTGGGGGTATTGGGTTTGCCCACCAGACATTCACTTTTAACTCTAGCCTACTTATCTTATCTACTGTACCCTTTCTCATCTACCTGTCTACTTCACTCCCGCTATTCAATAATAAGATGCTTACTACCCACTAAAATATTTCTGTTGTTTTATTATAATATTGATGATTGTGCTGTTTTCAGAGGCTTCAAGACAGTGTTCTCAAGTTCTGGTTGGATGAGATGAAGACTTTCAAAAGGGATCTAAGTCAGGAATACCCACACCAATTTGATAGTAATCTGGAAAATAGTAATGTCCTGAATGATGTTACGATGATGCTACAGAAATGTGCCAGAAAAGGAGCTTTAAAGATCACACTGCACTCTCTACGGAATTCCAACCAGGAATCGCTTGCTCGCACAGTGGAGGAAAGTAAGTTGTTAAAGCGATCATATCAGTAGAAATGTGAAGGACAGTACAGATGTTTCCCAGACTATCAGTCAAGAGGGTCCAGGTGGTTAGTGGAACTAAGAAAACATTTCCTTTCATGGCTGTGTTGTAGTTTATCTTACCCTGGTCTGAGTTGTTCCGTGACTGAATGCCCAGTCTGCACTGTCATTTGCTGAGCCCCTGTTCTATCACTGACATGTCTGAAAGACATGAGCATTCTGTGTATGTTTTGTTTTCTCCTCAGGTGAAGTATTAAGGACGTGTCAAGAAAAACTCAAATCGAGTCTCAGGATTAAGTCTGAATATGTGTTTGAGGGTCTCCCAAAGCAAGGATGTCCAACACTTCTAAATGATATCTACACAGATATGTACATCACTGAGGGTGGTAGAGGAGAGGTTGAAGATGAACATGAGGTAGGACAGATTGTGTCCAAGAGAGCAGCAACACAAGAGACTGTGATCAAAAGTAATGACATCTTTAACCTATTACCTGGACAAGAGGGAGCTGTCCGGACAGTGCTGACAAAGGGAATTGCTGGAATTGGAAAAACTATCTCTGTGCAAAAGGTCATATTGGACTGGGCTGAAGGAAAGGCAAATCAGGACATTTGTTTCATACTTGCCCTTCCATTTCGTGAGCTGAATCTGATCAAACACAAAGATTACAGCTTGATTCAGATTATTCACAATTTCTTCCCAGAGATGCAAGAGTTCAAATGTATTGACAGTGATCAGAACAAAGTTTTGTTAATCTTCGATGGTCTGGATGAGTGTCGACTTCCTCTAGACTTCCAGAACAATGAAACATGTTGTGATGCCCATGAGTCAGTTTCAGTGGATGTGGTGCTGACAAACCTCATCAAGGGAAATCTGCTTCCCTCTGCTCTCCTCTGGATAACCACACGACCTGCAGCTGCCAATCGCATCCCACCTGAATGCTTTGACAGGGTGACAGAGGTGAGAGGGTTCAATGACCAACAGAAGGAAGAGTACTTAATCAAGAAAATCCTTGATAAGAGTCTGGCTAGCAGAATTACTACACACATGAAGTCATCAAGGAGCCTCTACATCTTGTGCCACATACCAGTGATCTGTTGGATTGTAGCCACTGTTCTACAGGGACTTTTGGTTGAAGCATGTAGCGAAGAAATTCCCTGCACTTTGACACAGATGTACTCTAATTTAGTGGCCCTTCAACTACGAATGAAGAGCAAGAGGTCCCAAAGCACTAACCAGTCCAAGTCAGAGGATGACATCATTCAGAAACTGGGGAAGTTAGCTTTCCAACAGCTGGAGACTGGAAATCTTGTATTCTACGAAGAGGACCTGAAAGAGATCGGCATCGATGTCAGTGAAGCGTCAGAGTACTGTAGTTGGTTTACGGAGATCTTTAAGGAAAAATCTGTTCTGCACCAAAAGAGGATATTCTACTTTGTGCATCTGAGTGTTCAAGAGTTCCTGGCTGCTTTGTTTGTGTTTCTGACGTTTCAAAGAAGTGGCAAAAACCTACTGGACAAATCGCTACTTGCTAGGTTGTCATTGAAAGGACGATCTTCGATGAACTTGTACAAGAGTGCAGTGGACCGAGCCTTACAGAGTCAGAATGGACACCTGGACCTTTTCCTTCGCTTCCTTCTGGGCCTCTCACTGGAGTCAAATCAGGCTGTCTTAAAGGGCTTTATGACACAAACACAGGCAGGAACCAGCTCAGAGGACATTCAGAGAACAGTGCAGTACATTAAGGAGAAGATCAGAGAGTATCCCTCTCCACAGAGGTGCATCAATCTTTTCCACTGCCTGAATGAACTTAATGACAAAACCCTAGTGCAGGAGATCCAAAGTTACCTGAGCTTAGGTTCCCTACAAGGAAGGAACCTTACACCTACACAGTGGTCGGCTCTGGCCTTTGTGTTGCTGACTTCACAGGAGGACCTGGATGTGTTTGACCTGAAGAAGTACGTCCAATCTGATGGAGGGCTTTTGAGGCTGCTTCCAGTGGTGAGGTTATCAAAAATAGCAAGGTTAGTACCAGTCTGAGTACTTTGATAATGCATTTTTTTGCTAAATAAACTATAGTCATAACTGAGATACAAGGCCCCTCACATCTACAGGTTGGATGGTTGCAACCTTACTGACAAATGCTGTGAGGCCTTGGCCTCTGTCATGGGCTCAAGCTCTAGTCTAGTAGAGCTGGACCTAAGTGACAACAACCTGCAGGATTCAGGAGTGAAGCTCCTTTCCAAAGGACTGGGGAATCCACACTGTAAGCTGGAGATACTTCGGTGAGTTCTGTGCATGTATAGTCAGGTCTATAATTATTGGCACCCTTGATAAAGATGAATAAAAAATCTGTGCCACTGACTTTAATTCTAGTTTGTCTACAAATTAATAATTGATATGCTGGATTTACAGTACCAGTCAAAAGTTTGGACACACCTACTCATTCAAGGGTTTTTCTTTATTTTTACATTGTAGAATAATAGTGAAGACATCAACACTATGAAATAACACATATGGAATCATGTAGTAACCAAAAAAGTGTTAAACAAATCAAAATATATTTTATATTTGAGATTCTTCAAATAGCCACCCTTTGCCTTTGACAGCTTTGCACACTCTTGGCATTCTCTCAATCAGCTTCACCTGGAATGCTTTTCCAACAGTCTTGAAGGAGTTCCCACATATGCTGAACACTTGTTGGCTGCTTTTCCTTCACTCTGCCGTCCGACTCATCCCAAACCATCTCAATTGAGTTGAGGTCGGGGGATTGTGGAGGCCAGGTCATCTGATGCAGCACTCATCACAATTCAATATTACTTTTTGGAATACAGTAAATAGCTTAAAGTTATCTTATAAACTAATATAATTTTCAACCTTAAAATCAGTAACACATCCATAGCCACATTGAGGTTACTGTAACTTTAAATGTCTTCTTAGGTAATCATATAAAGCGTGTATGTCCAAAATTGCATGCATAGGTCGTCTCAGGTCTGTGGAGATCTCAGGTCTCAGGTCTGTGGAGATCTTAACAATTGTAATAATCTGCACAGAATCTCAAATGGCATTGATCACTTGCACCATGTAGCCTACTTGTAATGTAATCTCAAATCAAATCAAATGTTATTTGCCACATGCGCCAAATACAACAGGTGTAGACCTTACAGTGAAATGCTTACTTACAAACCCATAACCAACAATGCAGTTTTAAGAAAAAAAATGTTAAGTAAAAAATAAATATAATGAAAGCGCAGCAGTAAAATAAAATAACAGTAGGGAGGCTATATACAGGGGGTACCGGTACAGAGTCAAATGTGCGGGTTCACCGGTTAGTGAAATCTCAACTGCAATCCAGGTCATTTGGTTCTGCTATTAGATGAAGCACAGTGATAACACATTAATCTGTTGCATAAATTAACAAAATATCTGACATTGTATTCCCATTTGAAATTTTCTGTGCTTTTTAAATGGTTGAAAGTGCAGTGATAGACAATTGGGTGACCTCTAAACCAAAGACATTGTTTTTCCATTGGAATTTGGTTGTGCTTTTAGATGGTTTAAAGCATAGTGATAACGCATTGGAAATTCAACTCACTTTTGGCAGACCTTTTGAGTGGGTGAATAAAGGTTGAAATCTCATTGATCAACGTCGCTACCAAATATTACCCAAATTTCCACGTTGAAATTACGTGGTGTGTCCAATGGGAAAGGTCCATTTCGGCAGCGCAAGTGGCGAGATTGCAGGCAGAGGTTTCACAAATCCCCACTGCTACACATTCACTATTTTTCATTTACATTTTTGCCAAGGTTGAGGACCAAATTAGTAAGCGATCTGTGCTTTAGCATGTGAAACAAAGGTTGCTTATTTTTGCTCTTCAGTGAAAATGTCTGGCCCTCAACCTCCTTAATACCTTTCATCCTCCCAACATTTTTATGCAGGCTCTCACTATGTGGAATTACAGACGAGGGCTGTGTTTCCCTAGCCATGGCTTTGAGTTCAAACCCAACACACCTTAAAGAGCTGGATCTGAGCTTCAACTATCCAGAGGAATCAGGGGTAGAGCAGCTATCTGCTGTACTGGAGGATCCACACTGTAAACTAGAGGCACTGAGGTGAGTTATGCCTCATCTGCATTAATCTTTTAGGGAATAAACAGTTTGCGCTAAAATAATATTGGAGTAATCACTTAAACATGTTGAGCACAAGTAAGTGACATAGTGTCAAACAAAACCATACAATAAGTTAGTACTCTCTCGATACGGAAGGTATTTAAAAACACGTTAATGTATATAGAGCAGTGATCATAATTTAGTTGTTTGACTGTTGCATTCTAAACGCATTTCAAAATGTGATGAAGTGAATTGTTAAAATAAAAGTGCTCTGGTTAAAAAATTGCAGTAATACCAATTTTATCAACACATTTGCCACAAAAACTGCATGTAGAATATATGCTCACAGTTCTGGTTTCCACCCTTCAGCATTGACCGTCTTGGATCAAGCAGGGAGAAATGGAGGCTCTTGAAATGTAAGCTATGTTGTAACAAATGTATTGTTTTATCTGTGGTGGTTTTAATTCTGTGAATCAAGGCTCTACCAGCCAGCGAACTCTCTCTGCCTCCAAATCTGTAAACAGATTGGAACTCCAGTCCTTCCTAACCCCTCTCTTTCATGTACAGATGCATGCCAGCTTACACTAGATTCAAACACCGCAAACAAAATGCTGCGAATAAGTGAAGATGGAAGAAACGTTGAGAATACAAGGGAGGTGCAGCTATACGCCGATCACCCTGACAGATTCAGCCTGGCAAATGTACAAGTGCTGTGTGGAGAGGGTCTTTCTGATCGCTGCTACTGGGAAGTTGAATTTGGTAGTAAAAAAACGAAGATTGCAGCAACATATAGAGGGATTCCCAAGATGGAGGAAGGGTACAAAAGTTGGTTAGGCTGGAATGAAATGTCATGGAGTTGGTACTGCACAGATGGAGGTTTCTCAGCAAGACACAATAGAAAAAGGACTCCAGTTTGTGCCCCTCCCACAGATTCTAACCGGGTGGGAGTGTATATGGACTGGCCTGCTGGCACTCTGACTCTGTATAGTGTCACCTCTGACATGGTGACTCTCCTGCACACATTTTACACCTCTTTCACTGAGCCCATCTACCCTGCATTTTCTGTAGTTGACACACTTTGCCTCTGTCCCATAGAAACTCCCTATGAGAGACATGAATATGCCCAATAACGAGCCAGTTAGGGTCTCCTCACATATACTTTGGTACCCTGATCTTTGTGTGTTTGTGAGAACTACAAAAAAATGTTTTCATAAGAGCTGGAAGTAACTTTTCAGGATGCACGTCACAGGAAGCACTTTATATATAACATTATCATGCTTGTTTGTATAGGTGACGTTACATTTCATGTACAGAATATGGGGAAAAATGGGTATTGTTTTGTATTTTATACTTTGTCAATGTAGATTTGATATGAACATTTATATTTATAGATTTTATACTCTTGTCAATGTTAATTTCAATATATATTCATATGGAAATGTATTAATTAGAAGTGGATGTATTTTATCCAAAAGTTTAAATCAATGTGACAACCTACAGTATATTGTCCAACTGTTGATGCAGTGTTGAACAGTATAATATTGAGATGTTGCATACTGCTGTTTAATCTCAAACAAATTGTGTGGGTGTGTGTGGTAGCAGTCTGTCACAAAATAATGAATTTAGATCAATATCCTTGACACCTTAATTAGCAAAACAGGCTGATAATTTTGCCACAGATTGGATGCTAGATATTCCATGTAGACTTGATTTGATAGGTGTATTCGTATAATTGCAAGGTAGGTAACGAGTGGAGGACAGAGGAGCCTCTTAAAGAAGAAGTTACAGGTCTGTGAGAGCCAGAAATCTTGCTTGTTTGTAGGTGACCAAATACTTATTTTCCACCATAATTTGCAAATAAATTCATTAAAAATCCTACAAATGTGATTTTCTGGAATTAATTTCCCTCAATTTGTCTGTCATAGTTGACGTGTACCTATGATGAAAATTACAGGCCTCTCATCTTTTTAAGTGGGAGAACTTGCACAATTGGTGGCTGACAATACTTTTTTCCCCCACTGTATATCTAGGAGATATAAGAACGATCAGGAAATACAGTGCCTTCGGAAAGTATTCAGACCCCTTGACTTTGTCCACATTTTGTTACGTTAAAGCCTTATTCTAACATTGAATAAATTGTCCCCCCCCCCCAATCTACACACAATACCCCACAATGACAAAGCAAAAACAGGTTTTTTGAAAGTTCTGCTAATTTATTAAAAATAAATAACTGAAATATCACATGTACATAAGTACTCAGACCCTTTACTCAGTACTTTGTTGAAGCACCTTTGGCAGTGATTACAGTATTGAGTCTTTCTTGGGTATGACACTACAAGCTTGGCACACCTGTATTTGGGGAGTTTCTCCCATTCTTCTCTGCAGATCCTCTCAAGCTCTGTCAGGTTGGATGGGGAGCATTGCTGCACAGCTATTTTCAGGTCTCCCCAGAGATGTTCGATCGGGTTCAAGTCCGGGCTCTGGCTGGGCCACGCAAGGACATTCAAAGACTTGTCCCGAAGTCCTTAAGGTCATTGTCCTGTTGGAAGGTGAACCTTCGCCCCAGTCTGAGGTCCTGAGCGCTCTGGAGCAGGTTTTCATCAAGGATCTCTCTGTACTTTGCGCCATTCATCTTTGCCTCGATCCTGACTAGTCTCCCAGTCCCTGCCGCTGAAAAACATCCCCACAGCATGATGCCACCACCATGCTTCACCGAAGGGATGGTGCCAGGTTTCCTCCAGACGTGACGCTTGGTATTCAGGCCAAAGAGTTCAATCTTGGTTTCATCAGACCAGAGAATCTTGTTTCTCATGGTCTGAGAGTCTTTAGGTGCCTTTTGGCAAACTCTAAGCGGGCTGTCATGTGCCTTTTACTGAGGAGTGGCTTCCGTCTGGCCACTCTACCGTAAAGGCCTGATTGGTGGAGTGCTGCAGAGATGGTTGTCCTTCTGGAAGGTTCTTCCGTCTCCACAGAGGAACTCTGGAGCTCTGTCAGTGACCATCGGGTTCTTAGTCAGCTCCCTGACCAAGGCCCTTTTCCCCTGATTGCTCAGTTTGTCCAGGCGGCCAGCTCTAGCAAGAGTCTTGGTGGTTCCAAACTTCTTCCATTTTAAGAATGATGGAGGCCACCTTGTTCTTGGGGACCTTCAATGCTGCAGAAATGTTGTGGTACCCTTCTCCAGATCTGTGCCTCGAAACAATCCTGTCTCGGAGCTCTACGGACAATTCCTTCGACCTCATGGCTTGGTTTTTGCTCTGCCACGCACTGTCAACCGTGGGACCTTTATATAGACAGGTGTGTGTGCCTTTCCAAATCATGACCAATCAATTTAATTTACCACAGGTGGACTCCAATCAAGTTGTAGAAACATCTTAAGAAGGATAAATGGAAACAGGATGCACCTGAGCTCAATTTTGAGTCTCATAGCAAAGGGTCTGAATACTTATGTAAATAAAGTATGTCTTTTATTTTTAATACATTTGCAAAAAATTCTAAAAACCTGTTTTCACTTTGTCATTATGGGGTATTGTGTGTAGATTGCTGAGAATTAATTTTTTTAGAGAATCCATTTTAGAACAAGGCTGTAACGTAACAATGTGGAAAAAATCAAGGGGTCTGAATACTTTCCGAAGGCACTGTATATTTTCATGCGAATATTCGCATGAAAATCTGTCACCAATTGGATGGAAACATACCTATTGTAAGTAATTGTCATATTTCATAGAAATCTGGAAACACTGGACAGTTAAGTCTATGGTCCTGAACTATCACTCAGAAGTATTAGAAACGAACACCCAATCCATCACAAAATAATGGAAAACTATAATAAACATAATGACAGAAACACCCACAGAAGAAAATATGGTTTCTTGGGATTAGTTTTATTGCAATGTTGATGGAACCTCATTCTTTCAATTAGCTCCATCCATAAACGTTCTCATAAAATATCTATGTAGAGGTGACATGCTTTCAAAGACCGTTTCAATCACCAGTAAAAACAGCCACCATAGTGAACAACACACCAACTCTTCCTCCTGTATCATACAATCCAATGCATTTATTGACTCAGGTCTTACAATTTAAATTCAAACTCAACAGACACTTGTAACTTATCAATCAAAGCTTAATTTGCACTTTCAACTAGCTTCTTGTGTCCATTCTTGTAGCTCAATCATTTACAAAGGAAATAATGTTTATTATTTTACAGTCTGTCACACTCTTTGATACCTGGAGAATGGAGCTGGAGCATGGACACAGAAACACAACTCAGTTTATAGTGCAGTCCAGACAGCAACTCCTAACACATTTTGAAATCAGATGTAATTTGTGAGAAGAAACATCCGTAGAGCAATGTCTTGAAAGCAGCCTTTTTAATGTCTTGAAAGTAGACTTCTCAATGTCTTTGAGGACATTCCTATATAGCATATTCCTATCAAATCTTATCCACTTGCCATTCTTATTATCCAAACCAGCTTTTTAGTGTAGTAATGTTATTTATGCTGGCTCGAGCAACATTAAACTGACCAATGAGGTAGGCTAAGTAATTTCACTTCCTGGTTGACACCTGTCATGTGATGTCACCCAATTCAGGGTCATATTCATTAGCTCACACCATAGTGAAATGTTATAAAACATTTAACAGAAATTGAAAACAAGTGGCTCTTATTGGACAAGTCCAGGTAGTCCCTTAGCGTTTCAGTCTGTTTTCTCCCATTTGGTGTCTAATGACCATGACCCAGGAGACTCACTGGAGTTCAAAGGTCTTTTGAAATTGCACAAATGACAACATGCTTTAACAATTCACACTCTTACGATTCAACTCCAATGTTGATATAAAACGGTGCTCTGTACAAACATCTTACATTTAAGGCAGAAGGTTTTTTCCAAAGCTTTGACGAGGGTTGTTCTTGTCCCAAAAAACATCTCTTCACACGTCATCAAGGTTTTTTAACAACCACCACTATCTCATTCCGAAGGTCTTCTTTTCGTGAATGGAAAAGACATCAAAATGTTACGGGCGAGATGAGTCACACTGGTTGTGCGTTGGTATAATTAGGGGCTAAGTAAAGAATGCAGAGGAGACAGCTCCCTGCTACATTCAATACATCAGAAACGTAGAAATAAAAATAACAGAATGGGCGACCTTGTTAAAAGGAATCGTTGACTGTCTGCAATACTGTACATGCGTTGATGTGATGTGTCAGGTCGTAACGCAGCATACTGCTACAGTACCAACGCAAAACCCATATCTAGTTGGGTCATCAACGTCTTACGAAATACTTACATGTGTCCATTCTAATCATTGTATTTCTACGCCTTACATCCTTTTTTCCTCCAGCCAAAACTCTATACTAGCTCCATCTCTCGGTCTGTACCGTGGCATTTAGTACACTGCACAAACTTTGATTTGTAGCGCTCTAGCGTTAGCATTCTTCCAGCTTCACAGAGCCACCACACAGACAACTCATTGGCTGCGTTTAGACAGACAGCCCAATTCTGATATTTTTTTTTCACTAAATTTGTCTTTTGACCAATCAGATCAGCTCTGAAAAAGATCTGATGTGGAAAGATCTGATGTGATTGATCAAAAGAGCAATTAGTGAAAAAAATATCTGAATTGGGCTGCCTGTCTAAACGCAGCCCAGGTGCAATCTGTGCTACACCCTCTCCACCACCACTACTTCAGAGCCACCACACAGAACTCTAGACACCAGAGCATTACACTCAAATAGCTGTGTCAAATCAGAGTTTAAAAGCCTGGTGAATAAAAACAACTCTTTATTATATATCTATACACATTTAAATTAACAATATTAATTTTCAATAAATACTCTGGTGGCTGTGTGATCACACGTACGTCATCATAATACTTTTTAAAAGTCCTTTCTGAAAATGAAATTGAAAGTAGGTAAGTGCCAGATAAGATTTTTTTTTGTAACTTGCATAGAAAAATGAGTGAAGCGTAAAGCGTTTTATCAGTTCACTTGATTGAGGCAGGGAGCGGTAGGAGAGGCTTTTCAAAAAACAGCAGTAGCAGCCTGGAAATATGTCCGCCAATATGAACTAGGACATGGTGACTTCCTCTATAGGTCGGACGATGCCGGCTCCACCATCTCAGAGAAAGAGAGGACAGATTTGAAGTAGCCATCGGTGTGGTAATTTGTAAGTCGCTCTAGATAAGAGCGTCTGCTAAATGATGTAAATGGTATTATATGTGTTTCAATAGCCCACAACACACATCTGATTATACCCTGCCTTCAAATATCAACCTTCACCAAGACGTCATCCGACTAAGCTGTCAGATCTTGCATCATGGCAGATCATTGACCATCAATCTTCTGTTGAGCACACGCTTAATGTCGTCACACCTCAAGACCTTCTTATGGAGATCTATCTTTTCAGGATCGCTTGCTCACTCTGTAGCTCGGTCAATCTCAAATCAGGCCTCAACTCATCGAGACAAATTTAAAATGCAATATCAAACTGTGCTTAAATCTTCCAGACAGCTGAGAACCCAACCCAGAAGCACAAGGCAAAAAAAACAAAAACACTTCCGTGATTGGTGGAGTCTCCATTTTCGGAGGGGGGATAAAGAAACAAACAAGGATTCTAGATCCCCAACTGAATAGGGGAGAGTGTTTTCAACATGGAGGAAAAGGAGGAAAAGTAGCTTCAAAAACAAGATGCTGAAAGGAGAAAGAGCGGGGAAGAGAAACCAAAAACAGTGCTGCTGATCCAAACTGATGCAAAGTCTAGAAAGGCAGGCTGGGAAGAACTGTACGTCTGTCGGTCGGTCGGTGGCCTTGTTCTTTGTCTATCCCTCCCTCCATCCATCTAGTCTTTCCATCGTTCTCTCCCTTTCGGCAGAGACGACTGGTAGGTACATCCTTGGCTTGATTGGTCAGTTCATGTCCCCCTCCATGAGTGTCTAGGGCAGTGCCAATCAAAGTCCCCTGCTCTGCCAGCGATGCCAGGGGGAGGGTATCACCGGAACTCGTAGATGGGCATACTGTGTTCCTGGACGTGGGTGAGGTTTAACGACTGGTACCTGGAAGAGAACAAGGGGACCAAGAATGAGAAGCTAGCCAGTAGCCGAGCAGCTAGCCAGTAGCCAAGCAGCTAACCAGTAGCCAAGCAGCTAACCAGTAGCCAAGCAGCTAACCAGTAGCAACATCCCTGTATGTTCAGATCAGCATGCAAAACAACAACTGGTAAATATTTACACTCCAGTGTGCTTGCCTCCCAAATGGCACCCTATTCCCTATATAGTGCACTACTTTGACCAGGGTCCATAGGGTGTCATTTGGGACGCAGACTACGTACCATTCAGAGCTTCTGTGGTAGTAGTAGCCCTCGATGGTGGCTGTGGACTTCTGGAAGCAGATATAGTAGAAACCAGCGAAGGACGCCCCGCTGATGTCTTTAATGGTATGGTCCGGGACCAGGAACTGCTCCTGTAAGGGAGAGGACAAGAAACAAACGCTAGTCACTATATGGCCATGTTCTTCCTCCCGGGGAAGGACTGCCCGCTCCATGATCTCGCCATCACAGTTGACAACTCCGTTGTGTCCTCCTCCCAGAGTGCAAAGAACCTTGGCGTGACCCTGGACAACACCCTGTCGTTCTCCGCTAACATCAAAGCGGTGACCCGATCCTGTAGGTTCATGCTCTACAACATTCGCAGAGTACGACCCTACCTTACACAGGAAGCAGCACAGGTCCTAATTCAGGCACTTGTCATCTCCCGTCTGGATTACTGCAACTCGCTGTTGGCTGGGCTCCCTTCCTGTGCCATTAAACCCCTACAACTCATCCAGAACGCTGCAGCCCGTCTGGTGTTCAACCTTCCCAAGTTCGCTCACGTCACCCCGCTCCTCCGCACACTCCACTGGCTTCCAGTTGAAGCCCACATCTGCTACAAGACCATGGTGCTTGCCTATGGAGCTGTGAGGGGAACTGCACCTCCGTACCTTCAGGCTCTGATCAGTCCCTACACCCAAACGAGGGCATTGCGTTCATCCACCTCTGGCCTGCTGGCCCCCCTACCTCTGCGGAAGCACAGTTCCCGCTCAGCCCAGTCAAAACTGTTCACCATTGGGGTGCCAGAGCAGCGGAACAAGCTTCCTCACGACGCCAGGACAGCGGACTCACTCACCACCTTCCGGAGACACTTGAAACCCCACCTCTTTAAGGAATACCTGGGATAGGATAAAAGTAATCCTTCTACCCCCCCCCACCCCACCCCACCCCCCCCCAAGTGGTTGTCCCACTGGCTATCATAAGGTGAATGCACCAATTTGTAAGTCGCTCTGGATAAGAGCGTCTGCTAAATTACGAAAATGTAAAATGTTAGAAAGGACAAACGTGGCACGCTACGGCCAGACAGATTTTTTTCCCAAAAAATATAGATCGAGCCTCCCCCCAAAATTGGATGAACAAAACTAGACAATGATAAATGCATACATATAAATGCATTTTCATACATCTGTGTGGCCAGAGGCAATATCAGAAAACGTCCATCCATACTAAGGTAAGAACAAGTGTAGAGACACAGAGGAAGGGTTAAAGGTTAAAGTTCACACAGGGAGAGAGAACGAGCGATCAATGGAACATCAGGTGATATTGGCCTCACCTTCCACCTCATAAAGACAAAATCACTGTTCTTCAGCTCTTCATAATCGAAGTCGTCCAAGTTGAAGCTCTTTGCGTACTGATAAAAAGCCTGAAACTTCCCCTGGAAAGAAACAAAACAAAAATGTGTTGTTTTAGTTGTACTTTTTCTCAAAGACAATTAAAAACTGAAGTATTACCCTGCATCCAAGAAGTGTTTGTTAAAAAGAAGAAAACACCACACAGACAAATGACTATGCTTCAATGGGAATATGAAATTAAAGACATCGAGAGCTTCAAATGAATACCCAGTGCTTGCGGTCCACATCTTCGTCGGCGTCCCACTTCCTGGTTAAAAAGGGCCTCTTTCTACTGATGATCTCTCCTGCGAAGAACGTGGTGAGAGTGGGATACTCCTGTGAGGATCAGAAACAGAACGTGGTGAGAGTGGGATACTCCTGCGAGGATCAGAAACACAACGTGGTGAGAGTGGGATACTCCTGTAAGGAACAGAAACAGAACATGGTGAGTGGGATACTCCTGTGAACACCAGAAACGCAGATTAAGAGCGAGTGAGAGCTGGGTTCATTAGTGAACACCATTTTTTATTTTATTTTTATTTCACCTTTATTTAACCAGGTAAGCCAGTTGAGAACAAGTTCTCATTTACAACTGCGACCTGGCCAAGATAAAGCAAAGCAGTGCGATAAAAACAACAACAGAGAGTTACATATGGGGTAAAAAAACATAAAGTCAAAAAATACAACTGAAAATATATATACAGTGTGTGCAAATGTAGCAAGTTATGGAGGTAAGGCAATAAATAGGCTATAGTGCAAAATAATTACAATTAGTATTAACATTGGAATGCTAGATGTGCAAGAGATTATGTGCAAATAGAGATACTGGGGTGCAAAAGAGCAAAATAAATAACAATATAGGGATGAGGTAGTTGGGCGGGCTAATTTCAGATGGGCTGTGTACAGGTTCAGTGATCGGTAAGGTGCTCTGACAACTGATGCTTAAAGTTAGTGAGGGAGATAAGAGTCTCCAGCTTCAGAGATTTTTGCAATTCGTTCCAGTCATTGGCAGCAGAGAACTGGGTGGTCCTCTGTAGCTCAGCTGGTAGAGCACGGCGCTTGTAACGCCAAGGTAGTGGGTTCGATCCCCGGGACCACCCATACACAAAAATGTATGCACACGTGACTGTAAGTCGCTTTGGATAAAAGCGTCTGCTAAATGGCATATTATTATTATTATTATTATTATTATTATAACTGGAAGGAATGGCGGCCAAAGGAGGTGTTGGCTTTGGGAATGATCAGTGAGATATACCTGCTGGAGCGCAGACTACGGGTGGGTGCTGCTATGGTGACCAATGAGCTAAGATAAGGCGGGGATTTGCCTAGCAGTGATTTATAGATGGCCTGGAGCCAGTGGGTTTGACGACGAACATGTAGTAAAGACCAGCCAACAAGAGCGTACAGGTCACAGTGGTGGGTAGTGTATGGAGCTTTGGAGACAAAACGGATGGCACTGTGATAGACTACATCCAATTTGCTGAGTAGAGTGTTGGAGGCTATTTTGTAAATGACATCACCGAAGTCAAGGATCGGTAGGATAGTCAGTTTTACGAGGGCATGCTTGGCAGCATGAGTGAAGGAGGCTTTGTTGCGAAATAGGAAGCCGATTCTAGATTTAACTTTGGATTGGAGATTCTTAATGTGAGTCTGGAAGGAGAGTTTACAGTCTAACCAGACACCTAGGTATTTGTAGTTGTCCACATACTCTAGGTCAGACCCGTCGAGAGTGGTGATTCTAGTCGGGTGGGCGGGTGCCAGCAGCGTTCGATTGAAGAGCATGCATTTAGTTTTACTAGTGTTTAAGAGCAGTTGGAGGCTACTGAAGGAGTGTTGTATGGCATTGAAGCTCGTTTGGAGGTTTGTTAACACAGTGTCCAATGAAGGGCCAGATGTATACAAAATGGTGTCGTCTGCGTAGAGGTGAATCTGAGAGTCACCAGCAGCAAGAGCGACATCATTGATATACACGGAGAAAAGAGTCGGCCCAAGAATTGAACCCTGTGGCACCCCCATAGAGACTGCCATAGGTCCAGACAACAGGCCCTCCGATTTGACACATTGAACTCTATCTGAGAAGTAATTGGTGAACCAGGCGAGGCAGTCATTTGAGAAACCAAGGCTATTTAGTCTGCCAATAAGAATGCGGTGGTTGACAGAGTCGAAAGCCTTGGCCAGGTCGATGAAGACGGCTGCACAGTACTGTCTATTATCGATCGCGGTTATAATATCGTTTAGGACCTTGAGCGTGGCTGAAGTGCACCCATGACCAGCTCGGAAACCGGATTGCATAGCGGAGAAGGTACGGTGGGATTCGAAATGGTCGGTGATCTGTTTGTTAACTTGGCTTTCAAATACTTTCGAAAGGCAGGGCAGGATGGATATAGGTCTGTAACAGTTTGGATCTAGAGTGTCACCCCCTTTGAAGAGGGGGATGACCGCGGCAGCTTTCCAATCTCTGGGGATCTCAGACGTTACGAAAGAGAGGTTGAACAGGCTAGTAATAGGGGTTTCGACAATTTCGGCGGCTAGTTTTAGAAAGAAAGGGTCCAGATTGTCTAGCCCAGCTGATTTGTAGGGGTCCAGATTTTGCAGCTCTTTCAGAACATCAGCTGTCTGAATTTGTGTGAAGGAGAAGCGGAGGGGGCATGGGCAAGTTGCAGCGGAGGGTGCAGAGTTGGTGGCCGGGGTAGTGGTAGCCAGGTGGAAAGCATGGCCAGCCGTAGCAAAATGCTTGTTGAAATTCTCGATTATTGTAGAGAATCTTTTTGCAATGGAAAATGTATTGCAATGAAAACAAGAGTTTATTGGACAAGTTCAGGTAGTCCCTCCCCGTTTGCTTTGGTTTTGTTCCTAGAGAATACAACCCTGTTTCCTTCTCCGTAAGGACTTTCACTGACAAAAGAGATGGTTTTAGTTATACACGGCACACTCAATCTTTCTTACAGTCACACACATCATAACGGTTGTCTCCAACAAAGTAGGTAAATATTCCCAATGCTTTTCTGTTTATAGACCTGAATACATGGATCTAGCTGTGCTCCCACTTTTACTATTCCCATAATCTGACTCTACAGTCATGGTTACCAAGGTTCCTTTAGGAAGGGTTCCTGGCTGGAACACATGTCCTTTGCAGTGATGAATGACGTGTCACACACAGGACTGCCATCAATAACGAACAGCAATGCCTGTTTAATGCAGGGTCATATTCATATTCAACAAACAGGAGAACTGAAAAACTAAAACGGGGAGGGTCGACCTCAACGTGTTTTCTTTTTCCGTTGCAAAACAATTTGCTGCGGTGTGTCCGAATGAATACGACCCAGCTCACTTTAACATTATGCAAAGGTGCCAGGTGCCAGAACAGTGGTAGGTAGCACCTTGTTAAGTAAACAAAGTGCACCCTTTCCCTGAGCACTCCCTTTGAGTCACTCACAACTCATTCTCTAAGAGAAGAGGTGAACAGCAGGGTGAGAGAAGAAGGGATCTGTGTAATTTATGAGGAGAGGAGAGTAGGAAGGGCCCTGATATTTAGTGTTGCCAGTGAGAGAAAGTGCACAGCAATCACATTCTGTACCACACACCCTCTGAATTGTAGACCTCGCTGTAAACAGACAATGCAGGCAGAAAGCTGCAGCACACAGGCCTGTTCTATGACTGTCTGTACCATCTTAGAGGCAGTCAGGCAGGCAGTCAGTCAGTCAATCAATTTAAGACTAAACGTCCAAATACGGTATACAGTGCTCTGACAAGACCTACATCTGTAGCCTACACTTTTGCAACGTAACAGATAGCCCTTCATACTGGTGTTGCAAATTGGTCAATAGATGGCTCTGGCTTGTTGTTTAGCATGTTGTCATCATAATGTATGATGTATGTATGTACATTTAAATTGGGGCTGGTGAGCTGCATTGCACTTAGCTTACACTGACCCCTGCCATGATAAGTTCCCAAAAGGGGCTTAAAGACCCATGACACCACCATCTCTCATTCCATGTGAGTGGTAAGGTAGAAGTACACTGTATCTGACCCAGTTCTGCTCCACTTTACCTCGGTTAGGCCTTTGATCTTCAGGTAACCACACAGATAAGAGTCCTCCATGGTCACATGCTACAGGAGACAAACAATCGTACAATGAGTGGTATTCAAGTACAGTGGTCACAATGTCCGTGTGTGTGTACACAACAACAACAACCCATCATGTGCCTTCACAGAATGACAACCAGGCTATTCACAAATGTTATTCTCAGGTATTTTCAGAGGTTTTCTCAAATGAATGAACAGGCCTATTCAATAGTCAGCTGTCAGTTTATCTGAGCGAGCACCAACGAAAATGCTGAAGGCTAGCTACCTTTTGTCATTTAACAATTAGGCCATTTGTTTACATAAATCATGCATGTGAATGCCAGTATTCATCTATCCAAATATTTGCATAACTGGCTGTTATCTCTCGAGAACCCTAGGGGGGCCAAGGGAGCTTACTAACATTTACCGTCTATTTGAATGGGCTAGCTAGCTACAAGCTACAGATTACTTGCTGTCAAGCTTCCTAAACTAGTTTGTTTGCTAACTAACTAGTTCAGCTGGCTAGCTTGCTAAATCGGTTGCGTGACAGTGGTGGTTGACAGTCACTAGCAGCAGTGACAAGACAACCTTACATGGTCAGCTTGCAAGCATGCTATCCATCATATCAAGCTTCTTAAAAGCAAGATAATTTACCTGCAAAACGACCTCAACGTCATACGAGTTTCCTTTGCTCTTCTGATGCCCTCGAAACTGTGAACCGCTGTACAGCAGCGAAGTAGCTACCCCGGGCTGGTGCGTGTTGATCGGCGGGGGAGGGATAAGAGAGTCTGAGGATGTACGGGCCGCAGCGGTGCTGCTGCAGCGCTCAGCTCGAACCGGCATGATGAGCGCTAATGCGTGCGTGTCCCCGACTGCAACAGTCATGAACCACAGACGGAGGAAGCTCGTAATAGGGAGAGGGGCTACTGACGAGCAGTATCTCTAAACTTGCAAGTTGACTATCGTCCTCCCCGGCCCTAGGATAGCTCACTCTGGACGTGTACTGGGTTTAAGGGAACTTCAACGTTGCATTAGACAATTCAGAATCACCTTATTTGATTGGCTGGACAAGTGCACTCCTCATTTGAACGGAAACGTAATTGGATAGTCTTCGGAAATGCATTGTGGGACATGTAGTTGCACTTTTGTACATTAGTTTCCACTGGAAAAATCCATATGAATGATCAGCGTTCTTGCAGTTTTGTACTAAGGTTGAAAACTTATATATTTGGCCTTACTTTCTATTAGTTCTGAAATGTATTGTAGAATACAATGATTATAATCAAAACCTAAAATGTTTTTAGTTGAATGGTTTTGGTTGGGTGTTGATAGTTATGCATGCATAGAGTATCTCTCTCTCTCTCTCTCTCACACACACACACACACACACACACACACACACACACACACACACACACACACACACACACACACACACACAACAGTAGATGGCAGAGTTGTCCCAGAGAGTTGAAATATGAACCAGTTAGGAATACACAACAAACATTTCAGCCTGTTTCTGGAAATGAACAATAAATAATGGACTTTATTTTGACACAATTCAATTTCCTTATTACACAGGTTCATGAAAAATAAGTAAGTATGAAAAGAAAGGCATTTGCTGTATGCCTGAGGCTTGTGAATCTGTGTTGGGACTGTTTCTTCTGCTATATTTCCTTTCCCTTCCTCTCTTCTTAATCAATGGTGCTCATGTTGCATCTCATCCAGCTGATCCCTCACGTAGTCAATGTAGTTGTGAATCTCTGAGATGCGCTTGCGATTCCGCTTCACCTCTTCATCTTGTACCTGCATTGACAGGCGAATAAGTTACAAAACAACAACAAATTAAAACACCCCAAGGTTAGAACATTCTTCATGGTGGAAAACTGGAAACTGTCATACTGAGTGTTTGTGGCAATGCCTTGCCTTCCCCATAGAAATACAATCTATGTCATCCTATTTCCATGCATTACCCTGCCTACCAATTTCATCAGAGCGCTCATCCAGCTGTTGCTGCGCGTCACCAGTTGGTCCTCACGGTTGTCGATCTTCAGCAGGTGGGTGTCGTGGGAGGCTCTGACTGCATTGATCACTGTGTCCTTGTCTACAAACAGCTGCATGGGGGGACAAACAGACACTGTGTAACACAGAGGGCTGATGCAGGGTGAAGTTGCCCCTAGACACTGATCTTGGGTCAGTTTTGCATTCTCAACATAATGTTTAAGGTTAGGATTGGGGGTAGGAAAACTGATCTGAAATCTGTACCTAGGGGAAACTTCACCTAGGCGCCAGTTGGATCAAGATACTGCCGAGTGCCACTGGGGAAAGTGCTGCTGAGGTGCTACGGATCTTAATTTCTCACAGCAGGAAAATAATCCTGTAGCAACAGGAAATGTGAATTTTTATGTGGATTATAATTAATGGACATTTATTGTAGTGGTTGACATATTTTTTGTTAGGGAAAATCAAGTATGACATGTTAATGTGGAAATTACAAACTTTAGAAGCCTTTTTAAACCTTGAATACAATACAATTTGCATTTCCTGCTGGGCAGGAATATTCTCTGTGACAACAGACTGATCAAATTAAGATAGCAGATCTGTAGTTTCAATAACAGTGACAGTGGCAATGTTGTCAGAGATGTGAGGCAGTAAGAACAGAATACAGTTGGACAGTGTGCAGTGTGTCTGAGTGCAATATGGACGAGCATGTACACATACAATATCAAATCAAATCAAATTGTAATTGTCACATGCTTCGTAAACAACAGCGAATTGCTTCCCAACAATGCAGAATACAATAAATATAATTTGTATAATAATAATGGAAAAATAATTGTAACACAAGGAATAAATACACAATGAGCAATGATAGCTTGGTTATATACAGTGAGGGAAAAAAGTATTTGATCCCCTGCTGATTTTGTACGTTTGCCCACTGACAAATAAATGATCAGTCTATAATTTTAATGGTAGGTTTATTTGAACAGTGAGAGACAGAACAACAACAAAAAAATCCAGAAAAACGCATGTCAAAAATGTATAAATTGATTTGCATTTTAATGAGGGAAATAAGTATTTGACCCCCTCTCAATCAGAAAGATTTCTATAATAATAATAATATGCCATTTAGCAGACGCTTTTATCCAAAGCGATTTACAGTCATGCGTGCATAATTTTTTCTTGTGTATGGGTGGTCCCGGGGATCGAATCTACTACCTTGGCGTTACAAGCGCCGTGCTCTACCAGCTGAGCTACAGAGGACCCCATTTCTGGCTCCCAGGTGTCTTTTATACAGGTAACGAGCTGAGATTAGGAGCACACTCTTAAAGGGAGTGCTCCTAATCTCAGTTTGTTACCTGTATAAAAGACACTTGTCCACAGAAGCAATCAATCAATCAGATTCCAAACTCTCCACCATGGCCAAGACCAAAGAGCTCTCCAAGGATGTCAGGGACAAGATTGTAGACCTACACAAGGCTGGAATGGGCTACAAGACCATCGCCAAGCAGCTTGGTGAGAAGGTGACAACAGTTGGTGCGATTATTCGCAAATGGAAGAAACACAAAAGACCTGTCAATCTCCCTTGGTCTGGGGCTCCATGCAAGATCTCACCTCGTGGAGTTGCAATGATCATGAGAACGGTGAGGAATCAGCCCAGAACTACACGGGAGGATCTTGTCAATGATCTCAAGGCAGCTGGGACCATAGTCACCAAGAAAACAATTGGTAACACACTACGCCGTGAAGGACTGAAATCCTGCAGCGCCCGCAAGGTCACCCTGCTCAAGAAAGCACATATACAGGCCCGTCTGAAGTTTGCCAATGAACATCTGAATGATTCAGAGGAGAACAGGGTGAAAGTGTTGTAGTCAGATGAGACCAAAATCGAGCTCTTTGGCATCAACTCAACTCGCCGTGTTTGGAGGAGGAGAAATGCTGCCTATGACCCCAAGAACACCATCCCCACCGTCAAACATGGAGGTGGAAACATTATGCTTTGGGGGTGTTTTTCTGCTAAGGGGACAGGACAACTTCACCGCATCAAAGGGACGATGGACGGGGCCATGTACCGTCAAATCTTGGGTGAGAACCTCCTTCCCTCAGCCAGGGCATTGAAAATGGGTCGTGGATGGGTATTCCAGCATGACAATGACCCAAAACACACGGCCAAGGAAACAAAGGAGTGGCTCAAGAAGTAGCACATTAAGGTCCTGGAGTGGCCTAGCCAGTCTCCAGACCTTAATCCCAAAATCTGTGGAGGGAGCTGAAGGTTCGAGTTGCCAAACGTCAGCCTCAAAACCTTAATGACTTGGAGAAGATCTGCAAAGAGGAGTGGGACAAAATCCCTCCTGAGATGTGTGAAAACCTGGTGGCCAACTACAAGAAACGTCTGACCTCTGTGATTGCCAACAAGGGTTTTGCCACCAAGTACTAAGTCATGTTTTGCAGAGGGGTCAAATACTTATTTCCCTCATTAAAATGCAAATCAATTTATAACATTTTTGATTTTGATTTTTTGGTTGTTATTCTGTCTCTCACTGTTCAAATAAACCTACCATTAAAATTATAGACTGATCATGTCTTTGTCAGTGGGCAAACGTACAAAATCAGCAGGGGATCAAATACTTTTTTCCCTCACTGTACATAGGTACAAGTACCGTGTGGATGTGTAGAGGTACGAGGTCATTGAGGTAGATACACTACCAGTCAAAAGTTTGGACACACCTACTCATTCAAGGGTTAACATTGTAGAATAATAGTGAAATAACACATATGGAATCATGTAGTAACAAAAAAGTGTTAAACAAATCAAAATATATTTTATATTTGAGATTCTTCAAATAGCCACCCTTTGCCTTGATGACAGCTTTGCACACTCTTGACATTCTCTCAACCAGCTTCATGAGGTAGTCACCTGGAATGCATTTCAATTAACAAGTGTGCCTTGTTAATGAGTTTGAGCCAATCAGTTGTGTTGTGACAAGGTAGGGGGGGTAGAAGATAGCCCTATTTGGTAAAAGACTAAGTCCATATTATGGCAAGAACAGCTCAAATAAGCAAAGAGAAACAACAGTCCATCATTACTTTAAGACATGAAGGTCAGTCAATACGGAACATTTCAAGAACATTGAAAGTTTCTTCAAGTGCAGTCGCAAAAACCATCAAGCGCTATGATGAAATTGGCTCTCATGAGGACCGCCACAGGAATGGAAGACCCAGAGTTACCTCTGCTGCAGAGGATAAGTTCATTAGAGTTCAAGTAACAGACACATCTCAACATCAACTGTTCAGAGGAGACAGTGTGAATCAGGCCTTCATGGTTGAATTGCTGCAAAGAAACCACTACTAAAGGACACCAATAAGAAGAAGAGACTTGCTTGGGCCAAGAAACACGAGCAATGGACATTAGACCGGTGGAAATGTATCCTTTGGTCTGGAGTCCAAATTTGAGATTTTTGGTTCCAACCGCCGTGTCTTTGTGAGACGCGGTGTGGGTGAACGGATGATCTCCGCATGTGTATTTCCCACCGTAAAGCATGGAGGAGAAGGTGTTATGGTGTGGGGATGGTTTGCTGGTGACACTGTCTGTGATTTATTTAGAATTCAAGGCACACTTAACCAGCATGGCATTCAGGCCAAAGAGTTCAATCTTGGTTTCATCAAACCAGGGAATCTTGTTTCTCATGGTTTGAGAGTCCTTTAGGTGCCTTTTGGCAAACTACAAGCGGATGTCATGTGCCTTTTACTGAGGAGTGGCTTCCGTCTGACCACTCTACCATAAAGGCCTGATTGTTTTAGTGCTGCAGAAATGGTTGTCCTTCAGAGTGACCATCGGGTTCTTAGTCACCTCCCTGACCAAGGCCTTTCTCCCCCGATTGCTCAGTTTGGCCGGGCGGCCAGCTCTAGGAAGAGTCTTGGTGGTTCCAAACTTCTTCCATTTAAGAATGATGGAGGCCACTGTGTTCTTGGGGACCTTCAATCTGTTTCCCCCAGATCTGTGCCTCGTCACAATCCTGTCTTGGACCTCTACAGACAATTCCTTCGACCTCATGGCTTGGTCTTTGCTCTGACATGCACTGTCAACTGTGGGACCTTAAATAGACAGCTGTGTGCCTTTCCAAATCATATCCAATCAATTGAATTTACCACAGGTGGACTCCAATCAAGTTGTAGAAACATCTCAAGGATGATCAATGGAAACAGGATGCACCTGAGCTCAATTTCAAGGCTCATAGCAAAGGGTCTGAATACTTATTTAAATAAGGTATTTCTGTTTTTTATTTTGTATGAATCTGCAAATAATTCTAAAAACCTGTTTTCGCTTTGTCATTATGGGGTATTGTGTGTAGATTGATGAGGCAAAAAATATATTTAATCAATTTTAGAATAAGGCTGTAACGTAACAAAATGTGTAAAAAGTCAAGGTGTCTGAATACTTTCCGAATGCGGTGTACATAAACACTACATGACCAAGATATGTGGACACCTGCTCGTCAAACATCTCATTCCAAAATCCTGGGCATTAATATGGAGTTGGTCCCCCCTGTGCTGCTATAACAGCCTCCACTCTTCTGGTAAGGCTTTCCACTAGATGTTGGAACACTGCTGTGGGGACTTGCTTCCATTCTGCCACAATAGCATTAGTGAGGTCGGGCACCGATTTTGGGCGATTAGGCCTGGCTCGCAGTCAGTGTTCCAATTCATCCCAAAGGTGTTCGATGGGGTTGAGGTCAGGGCTCTGTGCAGGCCAGTCAAGTTTTTCCACACCGATCTCAACAAACCATTTCTGTATGGACCTCGCTTTGTGCACGGGGCATTGTCATGCTGAAACAGGAAAGGGCCTTCCCCAAACTGTTGCCACAAAGTTGGAAGCACAGAATCCTCTAGAATGTCATTGTATTCTGTAGCGTTAAGATTTCCCTTCACTGGAACTAAGTGGCCTAGCCCGAACCATGAAAAACTCTAGCAGGGCAAAAATTTGACAAACTGACTTGTTGGAAAGGTGGCTTCCTATGACGGTGCCACGTTGAAAGTCACTGAGCTCTTCAGTAAGGCCATTCTACTGCCAGTGTTTGTCTATGGAGATTGCATGGCTGTGTGCTCGATTTTATACACCTGTCTGCTATGGGTGTGGCTGAAATAGACGAATCCACTAATTTGAAGGGGTGTCCACATCCTTTTGTATATATAGTGTAGGTAGGGGTAAAGTGACTAGGCAACAGGATAGATAATAGACAGTAGCAGCAGCGTATATGTGAGTGAGTGTGTGTGTGTGTATGTGTTGGAGTGTCAGTGTCAGTGTAATGTAAGTATGTGTGAGTGTGTGGGTAGAGTCCAGTGTGTGTGCATAGAGTCAAAAATAGTTAGTGCAAAAAGGGTCAATGCAGATAGTCCGGGTAGCTATTTAGTTAACTCTTTAGCAGTCTTATGGCTTGGGGATAGAAGCTGTTCAGGAGCCTTTTGATCCCAGATCCGGTACTGTTTGCCGTGAGGTAGCAGAGAGAAGAGTCTATGACTTGGGTTGCTGGAGTCTGACAATTTTTGTCAATTTTTGTGGAGAAAAGAGACAGGGTTGAGAGAGGGGTAGGGAAACACTATTTAGGCTGCGTCTCAAATAGCACCCTATTCCCTATTTAGTATACTACTTTTTACCAGGGCCTATAGGATTTGCTGTAGGCACAGGGACTTTCTGACTCTGACACTGCCATTCGGACATCATCAGGCATATCCTCCTCCAGCTCATTCTTGGCCACTCGCTCCAGGGTTGTCACGGCGATTTCCAGTAGCTTCTCGTGGTGGTGGTTCTCTAAGTCTCGGCACTGGGCGAATGTGGGTCTGTGTCAAGGACACTTTGTCTGGGGCTGTGTACTGTATATCAAGCATCTCAGAGTAGGCGTGCTGATCTAGGATCAGGTCCTCCCTGTCCATGTAATCTTATTAATTGCGATCTAAAAGGCTAAACTGATCCTAAATCAGCAAATCAGCACTCTTACTCTGAGATGCTTGATACATACAGACCCCTGATTTTTATAACTGCATCAGTGCACTGTAACACCATTATAATACACATGCAACTTGCAGTTATATTGAAATACATGAGGTAGTAAAGGATATATTCCTTGAGTCCGGCAACCATGTCTGAAATGTTCCTCTCAAAATCTTTGATTATATCCTATGGAAAAAAAAGGAGAATAGTTATTATGAATAACATATCTCAAATCGAAATGTGTGTTTTGATATCAAACGGAAAAGAAAAAATATGTTAATCTAATGCCTGTATTTACTCTACTGTTCTTTGCAGCTGGACCTAGTGTCTGACAGCACACAGACTATACAAGCTATCATATAGGTTTGTTGTGCCTAAACATTCTATACACTTGAATTAATGAACCACTTCAAACATTCCTCTATGAATGAGATAGTTTCCATAGGAACTCTTGCACGTGTACTATAATATACATCAGCCGCACACACACACACACACACACACACACACACACACACACACACACGGTCGGGAAAAAATTATTTGCTCAAGGTGTGGAAAATGCTGTACCCAAAGATAAGGAGAACGACTTCTACATTTATATTTAAAGGTTTAATAGACAAACAATAAACAGACATATGCATATGGGGAGACAGACACATTCCTCTAAGACGTTTGTAGCAATCTGCTAACCCCCTCAAGGGCAGGCAGGCAGGCACGCATAAATACTCTTGCTTATCTGTTCGTTCTTCAAGTGTTCTGGGCCCCTGGTCACAACATTAATCAAGGTTATCGAGACCACTTGGGTCAGAGTGAGCTCTATATTAGATGTCTCTATCATTTGAAACTCCAGATGGCTGAATTTACAGCCATTGGCACTTGGCCTCAGGGAGGTCACCTAGAGGTCACCTAGGTTACCAGGTACTGCTTTATGATGACTCCTAACTACAGGTCTTCACGGACCGAAAAAGGTTGGACCTGTTCCGAAATTAACCTGGGGCTTTCCCACCCAGACCCGATATGCATACATTTATTTTTAAAATACAGAGACCCATTCCGAACGGACCTGAGGAGAACTAGACCCGTTCCGTATAGACCTGGTTCAGATCCAGACCCGGTCCAATCGACACAGAGTGAGGGAAGCAGCAGAAAAGTCATTTTTTAAGCTACTTTATTAACCGGAGCAGATAAAGCGTGAGAGGAGGGAGAGAAAGGTGCCGCTCTAGCAGGCGGTGGAGGGTCCGTACTGTGAGGGAGTGACACAGGGATGAGAGACAGCAAACAACCAACTAGCCGACATGCACTATAGTAGACTAATAGCTGCTAATAGCTAGGTTATTTATCATCCAATATGATTACGTAGTACCTGTCTTGACTGCATCGAACCGGGAGAAGCTAGCTAATTAAGCTAGCTTAAGTTAATTGAGGAAGCAGTGCATGCGCTTTCTCATCGTAACAACAACTCCATTCAGAATATTAAGTAGCAGCCTACCTGTTGGCTCTTGGTCATTGTAGCCTATCCTTCTCCTTTAACTTTTAATTCCGTCATTTTAATTCCATTGATTAGATATCTCCTAACTTTTGCCACACACAGAGGCTATATGACTGTAACCTATTGCCGCTTTGATGACTTATGACTGGTCAACAACAACAACAAGCTACACGCACCACCCTTGAAAAGCAGCAGCATAAATTATACAATTTTTCTCTCTCTCTACTGCAGCAGTCGCGTTCGGCTCTGTACGGGTCCTTCTGGACAAGTCAGTTAAAATGACACAGACCTGAGACTCGTGACAATCATATGAGATCCGACCCAGACCCGTGACATTAATTAGAATTCTGGATCCGGACCCGCTCTGATCCCAGATCAGGTATCTGGTATGGGTACAGGTGGATCCGTGAAAACCTCTACTCCTAACCTCTTGGAAGTCACAGTTCAGATTTAAAGGCAGGAATTTAGATCATAACAATACACAGACAGACAGACAGACAGACAGACAGACAGACAGACAGACAGACAGACAGACACAGACACAGACACACACACACACACACACACACCTCCAGCTGGTCGACCAGCTGTAGCTCCTGGGTCATGAGGCTGTCACAGAGCTGGTTGATCTCCTCCCTGCAGTGGTTCAGCTGGGCCTCCAGGAGACGTGTGTCTGTGGCCTGCTGCATCTCAAACATCACCTGTGTGTGTGTGGCAACGTGGAGATACACAACATTTATGTATGATTTGCATGATGTTTTTGTTATTTGTATGATTTTTGTAAGATTTATGTACAGTGGATTTGATACGATAAAAATAGCACCGTTTTTGTTAAACTGTTGCTATCGTGTTTTTATTATAGCAGTTTGTTATACCATTATCCAGAGCCATATACTTAGAAAGTTGGGCCAATTTTTTGAATTTTGAATATTGTTCTTATTATAGACATTCAGTTACATAGCATTATTTAAATATTCCCCATGTAATATTAATGGGGCGCTAACATGGCTGCCATAGAATTTTAACGTTTTATGTAAATGCATCCCAATGCTCATTCTAGATATTATATTCCCCATGTAATGTTAATGGAGCACTAACATGGCTGCCATAGAATGCAAATGCATCATAATGCAGAAACCTCAATGGCCCAACTTTCTAAATAAAATGGCTGTGACATTTTTACATTTACATTTTAGTAATTTAGCAGACGCTCTTATCCAGAGCGACTTACAGTTAGTGAGTGCATACATTTTTCATACATTATCTATGTGTGGCCAAGAAGATATTCAGTGCAAATACATTAAATATGTAATATTTGTTCCAAAATAATTCATATTAAATGTATTTTGACACTTACAGTATATCCCTCCATAGAGATGGGGCAGATAGGAGTCAGTTGAATTCCATGGGCCATATTCATATTTAGCCTCTGTTGAAGACCATTGTCCAGCCCAAGAACTACATGTACTTTTGTTTTTGTTTTGTTTTTTAGCATCTTTAAGATAATCTGTATAATGAAAAGCGCTAAATAAATTAAATATATTATTATTATTAATAAAGCATCTCAGAGTAGGAGTGCTAATTTGGGATTTTTTAATGATCTTTTAGATAATGAAAAAGGTTACATGGGCAGGGAAGAGCTGTAATTAATTGGGGGAAAATCAAACAGTTTCCAATTAGACTTGCCAATTGGTCTACTCATGGGCGGCAGGTAGCTTAGTGGTTAAGAGCGTTGTGCCAGTAACCGAAAGGTCGCTGCTTCTAATCCCCGAGCCGACTAGGTGAAAAACCTGTCGATGTGCCCTTGAGCAAGGCACTTAACCCTAATTGCTCCTGTAAGTCGCTCTGGATAAGAGCGTCTGCTAAATGACCAATTTATTTATTTATTAAGATTTGTAGATCTGTCAGTCTGCGCTGAATTGAAGCTCTCAAACGTGACCATTTCACTGTCTGTGCAAGTGAAAGCCGGTTTTTGACTAGATGGGATGCCGCTAATATCAGAAGTAACTTTTCGTAGCAGGTTAGGAGAACTTACGCAGCAGGTTAGGATAATTAACGTAGCAGGTTAGGAGAATTAGGTTAAGGTTAGGAAAAGCGTTAGGGTTAGCTAAAATGCTCAAATTCTTCCCCCGACGCGAATCGGATATGTACGTTTTGACATCTGACATTAGCGGCATCCCTTCTTTGCATGACCGTAAAAGCTACAGTCCCATGACTCACCTGTCTCCTGGCTTTCTCGAAGTCTGCAGTGATCTGTGCTGCTCTCTGCTGGTTGTCGTCCACGGCTTCTCTGGAACAGTCAAAGAACGACTTGACCTCGTCTTCCCTCCGGCCGCGCTGTGCCAAGCCAATCTTAAACACCTGCACACACAGCGCCACCAGCTGGCTCTTGTATGTAGGAACAGAGTCAAGGAAGGAGCCTTCGATGCAATAGTAGAATATTTTCCCCCCAGTTTTTTCTCTCCGTTAAATCACTATCTTACAACAAGATATATAATTACAGAGGGGAAAAAAAGTATTTAGTCAGCCACCAATTGTGCAACTTCTCCCACTTAAAAAGATGAGAGAGGCATTTAATGTTCATCATAGGTACACGTCAACTATGACAGACAAAATGAGGAAAAAAATCCAGATAATCACATTGTAGGATTTTTAATGAATTTATTTGCAAATGATGGTGGAAAATAAGTATTTGGTCAATAACAAAAGTTTCTCAATACTTTGTTATATACCCTTTGTTGGCAATGACACAGGTCAAACGTTTTCTGTAAGTCTTCACAAGGTTTTCACACACTGTTGCTGGTATTTTGGCCCATTCCTCCATGCAAATCTCCTCTAGAGCATTGATGTTTTGGGGCTGTCGCTGGGCAACACAGACTTTCAACTCCCTCCAAAGATTTTCTATGGGGTTGAGATCTGGAGACTGGCTAGGCCACTCCAGGACCTTGAAATGCTTCTTACGAAGCCACTCCTTCGTTGCCTGGGCGGTGTGTTTGGGATCATTGTCATGCTGAAAGACCCAGCCACGTTTCATCTTCAATGCCCTTGCTGATGGAAGGAGGTTTTCACTCAAAATCTCACGATACATGGCCCCATTCATTCTTTCCTTTACACGGATCAGTCGTCCTGGTCCCTTTGCAGAAAAACAGCCCCAAAGCATGATGTTTCCACCCCCATGCTTCACAGTAGGTATGGTGTTCTTTGGATGCAACTCAGCATTCTTTGTCCTCCAAACACGACGAGTTGAGTTTTTACCAAAAAGTTCTATTTTGGTTTCATCTGACCATATGACATTCTACCAATCCTCTTCTGGATCATCCAAATGCACTCTAGTAAACTTCAGACGGGCCTGGACATGTACTGGCTTAAGCAGGGGGACACGTCTGGCACTGCAGGATTTGAATCCCTGGCGCGTAGTGTGTTACTGATGGTAGGCTTTGTTACTTTGGTCCCAGCTCTCTGCAGGTCATTCACTAGGTCCCCCCGTGTGGTTCTGGGATTTTTGCTCACCATTCTTGTGATCATTTTGACCCCACGGGGTGAGATCTTGCGTGGAGCCCCAGATCGAGGGAGATTATCAGTGGTCTTGTATGTCTTCCATTTCCTAATAATTGCTCCCACAGTTGATTTCTTCAAACCAAGCTGCTTACCTATTGCAGATTCAGTCTTCCCAGCCTGGTGCAGGTCTACAATTTTGTTTCTGTTGTCCTTTGACAGCTCTTTGGTCTTGGCCATAGTGGAGTTTGGAGTGTGACTGTTTGAGGTTGTGGACAGGTGTCTTTTATACTGATAACAAGTTCAAACAGGTGCCATTAATACAGGTAACGAGTGGAGGACAGAGGAGCCTCTTAAAGAAGAAGTTACAGGTCTGTGAGAGCCAGAAATCTTGCTTGTTTGTAGGTGGCCAAATACTTATTTTCCACCATAATTTGCAAATAAATTGATTAAAAATCCTACAATGTGATTTTCTGGATTTTTCTTTCTCATTTTGTCTGTCATAGTTGACGTGTACCTATGATGAAAATTACAGGCCTCTCTCATCTTTTTAAGTGGGAAAACTTGCACAATTGGTGGCTGACTAAATACTTTTTTCCCCCACTGTATATTATTATTATTACTTTTAGCCATCCAATAAATCAAGAGCCAATTGTGGAAGGGAGAAGGCATGCTCCAAATAGACTGACACTGAGGGAACAGAGTATGGAGAAGGATATGTATCTAGTAGTACAGACACTCTGGGGAGGTAGGCCAGCTTGGCTGCCTCTGCATCATCTGCGTACCTGCTGTCAAACAGATATGGGCCATTCAAGAGCTCCACAAAGGCATCCTGTAGGTAGGGAAGCACACTTACACAAACACACACACACACACACACACACACACACAACAGTAGGTGGCAGAATTGTCCAATGATTTCAAGCTCAACGCACACATGGATGTAGAATGTATACTTTGCTCTGAATGTATGTTTTTCGTAGGTTACCCTGTGCAACTGGAGCTCGTCCTCTTGCTCTTGCCTAGCGTCCATCGTCCTTCTCTCTTGGGCCTCATTGTGGCGCATCTCCTCAATGGCATACTGGTATTTTCCAAACGCCTGCTCTCGCTACATAAGGAGATACTTAATGTTCAATGCCCGCCCGAATGGTTGGTAGAGTAAGAAAAAAGCAAGGTATTAATGTATTCACACAAGCTAATGGTATATCCAGTGCAGCGCTTGAAGAATCATTTATAAAATAGACCTTTGGAACAGTTTTCTTCAAATCTGTGGTTACAATATGGATGGGATGTGTAAAGGTATGGCAGTTCAGCAGTTTTGCGACCGCTTTTAGTGTGGCGCTTATTCAGTTGGCTGATTCCCAGGGGAAACGTTTGTAATCCATGACTAACCATTTTGTAATGCTCTCGTTTACATAAATGCTTTAATTCATCAGGACAGGAATGTCCCTGAGCCTAGGCATAAATCTCTTATTTTGTAAGACTTGTGTTTTGTAAGACTTATGGTATGTTGGTGTGGATACAACCTTGCCATCCCATTGGTTCTCCTGTACTTGTCGCTCTAGCGCCAGGGATGTGTTTCTAATGCTTTAATTCCCAAAGCCAACACCTCCTTTGGCCGCCATTCCTTCCAGTTCTCTGCTGCAAATGACTGGAACGAACTGCAAAAATCTCTGAAGCTGGAGACTCTTATCTCCCTCACTAACTTTAAGCATCAGTTGTCAGAGCAGCTTACCTATCACTGCACCTGTACACAGCCCATCTGTAATTAGCCCACCCAACAACCTCATCCCCATATTGTTATTTACATTGTTATTTATTTTGCTAATTTGCACCCCAGTATCTCTATTTGCACATAATCTTCTGAAAATCTATCACTCCAGTGTTAATACTAAATTGTAATTATTTTGCACTATGGCCTATTTATTGCCTTACCTCCATAACTTACTACATTTGCACACACTGTATATATATTTTATATTGAGTTATTGACTGTACGTTCTGTTTATTCCATATGTAACTCTGTGTTGTTGTTTTTATCGCACTGCTTTGCTTTATCTTGGCCAGGTCGCAGTTGTAAATGAGAACTTGTTCTCAACTGGCTTACCTGGTTAAATAAAGGTTAAATAAAAAATAAAATAAATAAATAATAGCTACAGATCTAGGATCAGCTTCCCCTCCCCCAATCCTAACCTTAACCATTAGTGGGGGGATTGCAAGACTGACCCAAGATCAGTGTCTAGGGGCAATTTTCCTATTCCGTCACTCACTGTTTGTTCATCCAATAGTCTGAAGTCCAAGTAAACCAACTCTGGAAGATAGGCAGCAACAAAGATCTTGTAGTGGTCCTCTTTGCAGATGGGGTTTCCAGCTAGGTTGAGAGTGCGCAGGTTCTTGAACTTTCGGAGGTAGATCACCTGGGAATCAGAGGATCTGGTTGATTGCAATTCCTACAGTGTCCAGCAAACATACAATACCAGCCCATGCCATGAAAATAACATACACTACCAGTCAAAAGTTTGGACACACCCACTCATTCAAGGGTTTTTATTTTTTTAAACTATATTTTACATTGTAGAATAATAGGGAAGACATCAAAACTATGAAATAACACATGGAATCATGTAGTAACCAATAAAGTGTTAAACAAATCAAAATATATTTTATATTTGAGATTCTTCAAATAGCCACCCTTTGCCTTGATGACAGCTTCGCACACTCTTGGCATTCTCTCAACCAGCTTCACCTGGAATGCATTTCAATTAACAGGTGTGCCTTCTTAAAAGTAAATTTTTTGAATTTGAGAAGATAGCCTTATTTGGTAAAAGACTGTCACGAGAATGTATATCTCTAATTAATCAAACTTAATGCTTTCAATAATTCCCAGAGGGTGTAAGGCTCTGGTTTAATTATGAATTAAACGAAGGTCCGCAACCAACAAGAATGATCTGTATGTTTTAATCATGGAGAGCTCTGGCGCCAAAAAACATACATACAGCTTTTATATCCCTTGACACACAAAGGCACTTTGCTCCGCTCACCTTTAAACAGCTTCTCAGTCCCCTTCACCCTGGAATGCTTTCTCAGCAGTTTCTAACTCCTCCCCCTCTGTTAGTGGGTTGACACTACATTATAACTCTAACACCGTTCACACATTTATACTGTATTTGGGGTGAAATCCTTTAGTCATTATTCTTAAAATACAAATTAATCTATCAATCCACCCCTTTGACTAAATGTTTTCACATTCAGGATAAATGTATTTACAAGCATGATTAATCTCAGAGATTACGTCAGAACTAATAAACATTTCATCCAATTGCGGTCTTTCAGGGTCAAAATCCTCGTCATCCACCAATCCTGAAGGATCGTTTTTCACATTCCCCTGGTCAGAGTCCGGAGTCGGTCCATCTCTCATCATTGTTGAGATACTGCATTTCACCAACGCCTTACTCACCAATCCTCGGACACAGGGAACAAGACAACAACCACATAATACAAGAATACCCATACAAACACTGACCGCCCTAAGATGGTGGCTGCTATGGTTTTCCATTTACCAAACATTTCATCAAACCACCCTATCCACGATGTACTAACTTCTGAGTTCTCAGCTCATTCTTCACTTAGTGCAGTTAATTCTGCAAGAGCTCTGGTGACTGTCCCATCCGGTGTGGTGTTGTTAGGGATAAAATGTGCAACAATGGCTTATCATTCTATAGACACCGCCCCTTTCTGCCTGATCTAGAGCCAACCTCTTTTACTAAGTCATGAGTGAGATGGCGGAAAATTGTTCAGAGATCCCTTTTACTGCATCCCTAGTCTGGCTAATAAATCGTTGTTGGTCGTAATAGATATAATTAATCCAATCCACAATTTTGTTTATTGTCACCCACCAAAAGAACGTGGTTGTAAACCCTTCCCCTAATTCTTTCATAGCTTGTTATCCATCCGATACCCTCCCTTGGTATCCCAATCGCATCCATCTAAATAGGACTATTCTCCTTTTTGTTAAAACTCCTCCTACGTCTGTTTAACCCTTTCCTTGGTTCCTGGTGACTAATTCTAACTAGCTGAATCAGTAGAACCAGGGCGCACGTATCTAGCCACCCTTTTGGTATTCTCGGCCTTATACTGTCTTTACTGGCACACGCCCACCACACATCGGTTACAGGGGCTGTAAGGTTCAGAATTCTCTCCTGTGCTTCTGAACTTAAGTCAATCACATCACTACTATCTCCAATTGATAATTGGTGATGTCTTTGTTTCTCTTTACCCCCCATCTGGATGTTCAGTCTCGCCCGGTCTCATATCCCCGTCCCCAAGTGTATTTAAACACTTGAGTCTAGGAACAATCCGCCGTGGGGGCCGAACACGAATATAATGGGATTTTATAATCCCAAATTGCTTATTGACATGTACCCCACCCGTTGGCTACGTCCCTAACCCTTATTTTGAATCCTACAGTCTGCCCTTCTCTGACTCCCATTTTGTAGGCCACTCGTCCTTGACGGTCAGTATGTCGGGTCACTTCTCTTCTCTTTTGCTTCTTAACAATGGTAAGGGCAAAGCGTAATTGGTGGTGGATCTTGACATTTCAAGACCATTGCCGAGACTATGATGCAGCTCAAGTTACCCCTATTCCCAAAACCTGCCAACCCTCTCCTGTCCTCAGTCTTTCTGCTTGATATTACCCCATACTCACACCCTGAGAACACACTACAGTGATGATAGGTCGGGGTAGGAGATCTTCGTTAACAGAGGTGATCCCCAGACCCTATTTGTGCAGTTCTTCTCTCTAACTCTGCGTGTGTTCAGTGGTGCTTGTATGTGTTCTTACCTTTTTGCAGTGGGTAACGTGGACCCAGGTTGCTCTTTCTGCTATTCTAATGGCAAAGGCAGTGACCAATATCACCTGATAGGGCCCTTCCCAACATGCCTGCTTCCAGTCTTTCTTCTTTAGGGACTGGATGCCGCTCACATCAGTATTCTCTTTCTAGACTGTATCTAAAAAAAGTTTTTTTTTAAAAGTATTTTGTCCTCTCCTTCATATATTATTTAATCCTACCACTAGCCTCTTTCCCCCTCTTGACACATGGTTCTGCTCATGTGTCAATATTGCCACCTACCTAAACAATCACTTACAGTGGGGGAAAAAAGTATTTAGTCAGCCACCAATTGTGCAAGTTCTCCCACTTAAAAAGATGAGATAGGCCTGTAATTTTCATCATATGTACACACACTGTTGCTGGTATTTTGGCCCATTCCTCCATGCAGATCTCCTCTAGAGCAGTGATGTTTTGGGGCTGTCACTGGGCAACACGGACTTTCAACTCCCTCCAAAGATTTTCTATGGGGTTGAGATCTGGAGACTGGCTAGGCCACTCCAGGACCTTGAAATGCTTCTTACGAAGCCACTCCTTCGTTGCCTGGGCGGTGTGTTTGGGATCATTGTCATGCTGAAAGACCCAGCCACGTTTCATCTTCAATGCCCTTGCTGATGGAAGGAGGTTTTCACTCAAAATCTCACGATACATGGCCCCATTCATTCTTTCCTTTACACGGATCAGTCGTCCTGGTCCCTTTGCAGAAAAACAGCCCCAAAGCATGATGTTTCCACCCCCATGCTTCACAAGTAGGTATGGTGTTCTTTGGGTGTCATTGTCTGTCATAGTTGACGTGTACCTATGATGAAAATTACAGGCCTCTCTCATCTTTTTAAGTGGGAGAACTTGCACAATTGGTGGCTGACTAAATACTTTTTTCCCCACTGTAGGTAATATTGGTAATTTATCATCCAATTGCCATCCCTTATTTATTTTTGAGACGGTCCCTTGCTTCTTTATTGCTCCTCCCACTTCCTTTGTCTTTTATGGCGGCTAAATTCGACTTTCATTCAGTTCAGAATCAATAGTAATCCAATCAATCAATCTTGTAAAAACACTCATGTTTAGTTCAAACTCTGTTCTACCCCGGCTCTCCCGGGCTTGACCTGAAGACTGATGGTTGGACATGACAGGTCCATACTTAAATCTTTCAAAACTAACACAAACCCCCCTTCATGCTGTAATCAATCAAGAAAATAGCAAAGGAGAGACAGGTTTTAGCCTGAACTCTGCTCAACCCTGGTGCCGCTCCCTTCACAATGTTTGAAGAGAGACAAAAGACAGCCATGGATTGAAGTAAGAGCAAGCACTTCGACCCTAGGTCACCTAAGTCTTCTGCCTAGCAACAAAGAATAAAAAAAACTCTATGTTCGTGATTAACCCAGTTATATCTAATAGCCCACTAAAAAGAAACTCCCTCATCACCATCTTTAAATCACGACCAATGTCATATATCCCTCTTTACTCTCTACCATTTGGGTAAAATCCCTGTTATATGTAGGAAAAGCTAAGACTGTTTGGGAAGTGAGTAACTTTTTTCTCTTCATAAATTGTTCTTCCTCCTCAGAGTTCCAAATGATTTGACCATGGGCTTTCATTGCCTTCCCATAGATAAGATCACTTAATTTACCAGTATGCAGTACATAATGGAGTACCCAAGCTTTACAGCAGTCTATCATTCCCCAAAAGCTCATCATTCTTCATCTATTTCTGGACAGCTAGTCCCTATCTTAAATTATCCTATCCAGCTTCCTATTATTACTATCTTCCTGATCTTATTACTAAATCAATGAACTAGGCAATAGCTGTTTCGCATTACATTGTGCCTTCCTCTGATTACTGCAGCTCATTGCATTAATTTAGTTTCAAATACCAACTTGTTGTTTATTAAAACATAATAGAAATGAAATGTAAATGACAACATTTGATAACATCTCAACTAACTTCTATCCTGTAAAAGTAATCCAAGAGTAGTACAATTGACTAGCAACAGGTATCTTTCATTCAAGGAAAGCTCTCTCCCTCTTCTGTTATTTTAATGTTTCAAATCCTATTATTACCAAATTATAATCTTCTTCACACTGTCGTGTCGCGTCTGTTGTTGGTGGTTATTACTGTCAACAAAGAGTCCGCTTAGGCTGCACCGTGATTAGAGGCTTTTATTAATATCACACTAAGATAAACAGTTTTTCTTTGTCCCTCAAGACTAGTCATAATCTTCATACACGACAACACTTTTCACAGCACTATAAATTACCCTCAATTTGATAAAATAAACCATCCCAAAGTCCTCCTCTCATGCCCCCAGAACCACCAGTGTGGATGACCAATCAACACCAGAAAGTCAAAACAGAGCCCAGAGGCCATTGAAATCACCCAACAAACCGTTCCATCACACAGCATAGTAAACACCAAGTCCTCATGACATTCACTCCCACAAGAAATCATGCACACTCCAAACTCAGTCAAAAACCGAAAAACTCCATAAAATTCACTGTGTGTGCTCCTTTAAGACCCATCACCTATGAACTGTTGAAAACCCCCTAAATTCAACATAACAACCCCCTTTATAAACATCATACTAGGTGTGTTGTTTTTTATTTGAAAAACCCAATTGAAAAAAAACAATCAAAGATAGCCAGGCCCCACTTAATTTGGTAGCTCCCTTTTACGACCTAAATACTGCCTAACTTCACTACTGCTCCCCCTAGCCCTGGGAAACATTCCAATGAGATAAGCTAATCTCTTTCTCCTGGTTATACATTTTGTCAACCTTCAATTACCATCAGTAATCTAAAGATGGTAAAAGTACACACAAAACATGATACAGATATCCCCAGTCCTAACTCATCAATAATCGTTTGTATCAATCTAATTCCTCATAACTCATCTCACAATGATTATTGAACCCCTAAATCTGCTCCATGTGATCTCATCTCAAATGATCCATTATCAATTATTTTACCAACACCATAGGAAAATCTGTCTCCCCTTCTATTGTTCCTTTCGCCCCTGTAAATGTCATATTTCATTCATTAGCCAATACAATCACATACTCCGTGTAAGTAAGACATTATATTTTATCCCAGGCAACCCCTTAACATAATGCTATAGGAGACTTCCATCAATCCTGGAAGACACTATATAATACCACGTTTCATTAAGTTCACTACACCTTCTAATATAACCCTATAACCCTTTTCTATTAATTTAATCATTGCAACCTGTTGAATTGATGTTTTAAAATATAAACCTATTGTTTAATAACTTCATACTTATAACCAATGTTTATTAAATCCATCATCCTAACAGTAAAAACGATATCCCATTGTTCACGTAACGAAACCAAATTATTATTTTAGAATTCACCACTTATTTTCATACACCACTGGTGTTACCCAACCTATACAATAAAGTAATAACCATTAGACTTCGTCAAATAAATGCTTTTCATTCAACTATTAAAACTTCTGCTCGATCTAGTCAAGCAAGTACAACTATTTTACCCGGGAACTAGAACCATAAATTATTTTTCTTTGTCCTCAACTGAAATAATTTCTACAGCTCTATCGCAATTTCAGTTCACTATTCAATTTCTTTAACTGTTGTCTCTGATTAGGCCCTAATTAATAAAACAAATACTTGCTATTGTTGATAAGCATACATTTAATTATTTTCCTATCATTTGAACTATGTACTGTCTCCCCCCCGCTCCTTCCTACAAAACGGGGGAGGCGCGGGGACCTGCCCTAATCATCTTCCTTCTTAGGAAATAATGTAATTCGTACTTGTAACATATTTTCATAGACCTTTCTAGAATACTTCTAAAGCTATCTAGTTCCTATCTAGCTTCCTGCCATCCAGGACCTCTATACCAGGCGGTGTCAGAGGAAGGCCCTCAAAATTGTCAAAGACTCCAGCCACCCTAGTCATAGACTGTTCTCTCTGCTACCGCACGGCAAGCGGTACCGGAGTGCCAAGTCTAGGTTCAAAAGACTTCTCAACAGCTTCTATCCCCAAGCCATAAGACTCCTAAACAGCTAATCATGGCTACCCGGACTATTTGCACCGCCCCCCCCCCCACCCCATCTTTTTACGCTGCTGCTACTCTGTTAATTATTTATGCATAGTCACTTTAACTCTACCCACATGTACATATTACTTCAACTACCTCAACTAGCCGGTGCCCCCGCACATTGACTCTGCACCGGTACCCCCTGTATATATAGCCTCCCTACTGTTATTTTATTTTACTTCTGCTCTTTTTTTCTCAACACTTTTTTGTTTTATTCTACTTTTTTATAAAAAATAAATGCACTGTTGGTTAAGGGCTGTAAGTAAGCATTTCACTGTAATGTCTGCACCTGTTGTATTCGGCGCATGTGGCCAATACAATTTGATTTGATTTGATTTAGTTCAACTTTTCACATTTCTCAATCCACGTAGTAATCTAGGTCCATAGCCCCAATGCGAAAGCTTTACCCACTGTCCCTACCTGGGTTTGAACCAGGGACCCTCTACATACATCGCCAGTCACTCTACAACGATTCTTTCAAAGCAACTACTTTCAGTTCATAGAGCAAGTGACGTCACCAAATGAAAACCACACTAGCTCTCACCTCATTCAGCAACACAAAAACTCTCTCTCCCTACACCCATTCCCTATTGAATAAGTGAGTCTTTTTATTTAACCCCAACCACGCTACAAATCTTCCATTCAACATCACCAAACCAAATACTCAGTTGTATCCGGTTACCACCCATACCAGCCGTTGAATTCACTCATACATACAGATTTCACCTTATGCCATTGAAATGCCCAACAAAACATAATAGTTAAATGGAACCCTCTATTGGCTCTCCACTATATTATACATTACTTCTATAACCACATTAGTTATGGTCCGATTACCCATTAAACCTTATCACATAATCAAACAACGGCACAACCTTAAACTCATATGGGGCGGCAGGTAGCCCAGTAACCAAGAGCACCGTGCCAGCAACCGAGAGGTCGCCGGTTCCAATCACTGAGCCGACCAGGTGAAAAATCTGCCGATGTGCCCCCGAGCAAGGCACCCAACCCCAATTGCTCCTGCAAGTTGCTCTGGACAAGAGCGTCTGCTAAATGACCGCAAATGTAAATATTCTCACCCATGACGTACGTCTACGTTTGGGTGAGAAAGTTCATACGTATATGTTGTTAGAAATGTATAGGTACCTCTCAAATAATCGCTTCGTGGTGTTTTTAGCCAATTCTTAATCGACACAAATCACTTCTTCAAACATTTTACCCGTGGAACCAAAAAATAGACTGTCATTTCCCAGACACTGCCCTTTCCTTTTATTTCTGCAGTCGCGATGGTTATGACCTGTTTTGTTACAGTATTTACACGGGGCCTTACACTCTCTGGCCAAATGACCCTCCTTGTTACAGTTAAAGCACTTCCTCTTACCTCCTCCCCTATTCTGCCTCCCTGATTTATTATAGCTATCTAATTTAGTCTTTCCTGACTCTCCAAAAGCCATACTATCGCTGTGTCTAGCCCCTCCCCTCGCTGTTTCTTCAAATCCGTTCCGCAATTTACATGCATCTACCTAATCATATTTATTTCCCATGGTAGAAAAATAAGAAATCCCCCCGTTTAGTAATAATTCAATCCAGAATTATTTTCCTTGGGACTTATTATCTGGTGCGACTCTTGAGCCAATGTTTATGATCTGCTTTTGTAATTAACCATTTAAATTATCCAACCCGTAACCCAGAGTTTTTTAAAACCCCAGTTTCATGAAAGGGATGGGACAACCATTTTTTTTCTCACGCGACCTATTTTAGTCCCTTCCTTGAAACAATTATCACGTATTTCGATGGATCATTAGGTCTCACACGTATACAACCTTATACGATTTTTTGCTAACACTATCCGTAACCTAGAGGTCGTAACTGCTCCAGTTTCATGAAATACACAGAGTTAGAGCAAATCCCCAGTTGTTTATGACTCTTGACTTGTTTAATGTATCTATCTCACACGCTGATAATTATCTCCCTTCCTGTTTATATTGTAAAGACTGTATCTCGTACAATCTCAATATTAACTAGTTTATTTTGGTAATGGCCATTTACCTAGAGTCATTTTCGGACCCTCCTTCCTTCCTTTTAATTATCCTATGAGATTTTGGTAACTATTATCTGCCCTTCACAAGAATTACTATTCTCATACAAGTTCAAATAATTACACCAAAAACCATGAATAAAAATGACTGACCTCCTCCTTGAAGTTGGGATTTAAATGCTTTTCCAGATCTCGTCAACGTCTTTATCGTTCATAAGATTCATCACCGGCCTGTTTATAACCTTAACGTCGAAGGCCAGGTCTATTCTATACGGATGCTATCATCCGCCCGTGCATGGTTTTCGGTGTCCTCAGAACGATAAAGACGTATTTTGAGCTCCGCTCGAAGGACCATTTGTCACGAGAATTTCTATCTCTAATTAATCAAACTTAATCCTTTGAATAATTCCCAGAGAGTGTAAGGCTCTGGTTTAATCATGAATTAAACTGAGGTCCGCAACCAACAAGAATGATCTGTATGTTTTAATCATGGAGAGCTCTGGCGCCAAAAAACATACATACAGCTTTTATATCCCTTGACACACAAAGGCACTTTGCTCCGCCCACCTTTAAACAGCTTCTCAGTCCCCTTCACCCTGGAATGCTTTCTCAGCAGTTTCTAACTCCCCCCCTCTGTTAGTGGGTTGACACTACATTATAACTCTAACACCGTTCACACATTTATACTGTATTTGGGGTGAAATCCTTTAGTCATTATTCTTAAAATACAAATTAATCTATCAAAGACCAAGTCCATATTATGGCAAGAACAGCTCAAATAAGCAAAGAGAAATGACAGTCCATCATTACTTTAAGACATGAAGGTCAGTCAATACGGAACATTTCAAGAACTTTGAAAGTTTCTTCAAGTGCAGTCGCAAAAAACATCAAGTGCTATGATGAAACTGCCACAGGAATGGTAGACCCAGAGTAACCTCTGCTGCAGAGGATAAGTTCATCATTAGAGTTACCAGCCTCAGAAATTGCAGCCCAAATAAATGCTTCACAGAGTTCAAGTCACAGACACATCTCAACATCAACTGTTCAGAGGGGACTGTGTGAATCAGGCCTTCGTGGTCAAATTGCTGCAAAGAAACCACTACTAAAGGACACCAATAAGAAGAAGAGACCTGCTTGGGCCAAGAAACACGAGCAATGGACATTAGACTGGTGGAAATGTGTCCGCCGTGTCTTTGTGAGACGCGGTGTGTGTGAACGGATGATCTCCGCATGTGTAGTTCCCACCGTAAATCATGGAGGAGGAGGGGTTATGGTGTGGGGGTGCTTTGCTGGTGACACTGTCTGTGATTTATTTAGAATTCAAGGCACACTTAACCAGCATGGCTACCACAGCATTCTGCAGCGATACGCCATCCTATCTGGTTTGGACTTAGTGGGACTATCATTTGTTTTTCAACAGGACAATGACCCAACACACCTCCAGGCTGTGTAAGGGCTATTTGACCAAAAAGGAGAGTGATGGAGTGCTGCATCAGATGACCTGGCCAGGTGAAGCTGGTTGAGAGAATGCAAAGCTGTCATCAAGGCAAAGGTTGGCTATTTGAAGAATCTCAAATATAAAATATATTTAGATTTGTTTAACACTTTTTTGGTTACTACATGATTCCATATGTGTTATTTAATAGTTTTGATATATTCACTATTATTCTACAATTTAGAAAATAGTAAAAATAAAGAAAAACCCTTGAATGAGTAGGTGTGTCCAAACTTTTGACTGGTACTGTATATTTTGGCACTAATATACTACAGTATACAATTTGAGAGTTACATTCAGAATTTGAAACATAAACAATAAATGTTTGAGAGTTACTCAATTTTTCCAACTGAGCCAGGAAGTTGTTCCCAATAGAGAGAACGTGTAGGTTTAGGAGTGTGTCCATGTTCTCAATGACAGAGATTCTGTTGTTGTACAGACTCAAGTCTTCCAGCTTCACCAGAGAATCCAACCCCTCGATCCCCTCAATGTTATTGAAGGACAAATCTAGAGGAGAAGAGGAGAGAGAGAGAGAGAGAGAGAGAGAGAGAGAGAGAGAGAGAGAGAGAGAGAGAGAGAGAGAGAGAGAGAGAGAGAGAGAGAGAGAGAGAGAGAGAGAGAGAGAGAGAGAGAGAGAGAGAGAGAGAGAGAGAGAGAGAGAGAGAGAGAGAGAGAGAGAGAGAGAGAGAGAGAGAGAAAAGAGAATATTGATCATTAGGCCATAGTTGCCTTGTATCAGTGAAGGGCTTGTCTTTTAGTGAAAAACAATATAGTCATCTTGATCTAGCTATATACAGTTTAACACATACATTCATTATATTTACTGTATGTGGAACATATTCAGGGACTGTGAGAGACGCCTTTCATACCTAGTCACTTCAGATTAGTGAGGCGCACCAGTCCTTCAATCTTCTCAATGATGTTATTGTCCAGTTGTAGCTTGGTCAGAGACGTGAACTGCCACAGGATGTCTATGGACAGAAATGTCAAATAATATGGACAAAGTAAGGAATAAAATCTATTTCTACTGCAACTATTGCCCTTCTCTCTGTGGACAACGGACATGACATGCCTGCACCAAAAAGTATGCAGATGATTGAAGAACATCAACATCTGTCAAATGTCTTACTCCTGTAGTCTAGGCGCAATTGGCAGACTTCATCATACTGGATGCCCTCCTCCTTGGCAATCCGCCCAGCCTGGTCTTGAGGGCCTTGCTCCTCCACTGCCTTCTGCAGCAGCTCCTCATCCACCAAACTGGGCTCCGCGGTATCATATAGCCTCCTCATCCTGCTAATGTCTCTGGATCCCCTGACTCTCTACCCTGGACTGTTACTGTGGAGAGAAGGGCAGGTCAATATCAAATGCTGCATTCAATGCCACTGTCTGACGGTGGTTGTAGGTTTAAACAAAGGTTATTCTGATTGATAAACAGGGAGTCTCAGTGTCATCACAATCCTGCCAGGTAGCTTTGTAGAGTTGAGTGGCTGTTTTGCAATAACAAATAAACACAAACTGTATCTAATGCATTTATGCATTTATGTTAGGTTAACTCGCTAACGTTAGCTACAGTAGCTAGCTATGGCTCTTGTAAACAAAAGTTTATGTAGCTACAGTACCTAGCCAGCTAGCACTTCTTCAGCAGCAGCACAACAACTAAGCCAGAGCTGAGTGACCTAATTTCTGCTAAATGAAAAAGGTATCAGATTGCTTTCTCTCACAAGCTGCTGTTTTGAGAGACCACAAGAAAACCAAACAACAAAGTAATTTGAAAATAAATGTATGTTATCAGCCTTGTACTTTTCAAACCCACGTCTGCTGCGCGAATATGTATACTGTTGCTTAGCAACTAGGCAGCAGAACTAGGCTACATTCAACACCGAAATGTTTATAGCTGAACAGTTTTAAACAGTTTCACAGAGGATACAGTTGCGATATGCACTATGCACTATGCAAACCAATGTAAGCATAAAGCATTACTATGAGGTTTCTTTGTGAATATTATGTACTTAATTACAATTATTAGAATCTCTTTTAGTCAGGATCAGAGCCGTATTGGTCAGGATTTCCTGAATGATGCCATGTAATCCACAGTTTATCTAGCTAGTTTATCCCATCAAGTGCAGTACGTTAGAAATGATCTGGATATTCAGAATCAATTCACTCAAACAACAACAATAGTTTGATAGTACAGATTGTAGGGAAAGGTTTAAAGTAATTTTCCCAAACAATAATACTTTATTTTTTTATATTAAATAACATGAACAATAACGTTCAAATCGATCACATCCAGCTTGGATCTTGTGCATAGATAGCTATCTCTAGTGTTGGTGGTGAACATACCCTGAATAGCTGCTAATTTTGATCGACAATAAACACAGCCATACAGATTGATATCTCAGTTGTATCTTCCAATGTGGTTGCTCAGTGGGAGGGACTTGCAGATAATGCGCCTCTCTTCCAGCCGCTGTCATTCGGTGCGTATTGTTTGTTGTCATAAAGATGGAGTTCTTACTGGGCAATCCGTACAGCACTCCTGTGGGCCAGTGCATTGGTAAGTTACCAGCTATGGATGCTGTTTAATCAGGTTTTATAAAGTCATAATGTAAGGTTTGAATGTTGACTTACATTTGTTATTGTACGGCATTCAGAAGCACCAGTGGCGAGCTAAGCTAGCTAGCCACCTAGCTGTAGCATCATCGGCCAGCTACACATAGAACGTTTATAAATATATCGGTTCGCGGCTAACCCATGTATAAAAATAAAGTATTATTGTTTGGGAAAATAACTTTAAACCTTTCCCTACAATCTGTACTATCAAACTGTTGTTGTTGTTGTTTGAGTGAATTTATAATGAATATCCAGATCATTGATGGTATAAACTAGCTAGATAAACTGTGGATTACAGTTCGCTAAGCTAACTGGAATCAGGGTAGCACATTTCCTGAATGTACACATTTGTTCCAAATATAGCGAAATGATTTCACGAGGGTGTTTTCTACTGGATTCTCCTTTGTTTTGAAACGCAATGATACAACAGCTGGGTAACAGTTTTTCAATTGAAATTGTTCATCAATGTGCTGTCTCATTTGCCAATTAGTGTTTTCCTTACATGACACTGACAAGTGTTTTTAAACGAATTAATTAATTCACATTCGAACAGTTGGTCTGTATTGTGTAAACTCGTACACACACTCAGTGGTACAGTCATGAAATTGATTATGGAAGGGGATAAACGGGAAGATACGTCATTTTGACCTTTAACTATGCTGGAAAGTGCAGACAAATCACAATGGGCTTTCTCACAAATACTGATGACACATTAGCAAAACACCCTTCAAAGATGATTCATTGTCAGTAACACTGCAGCTTCACAGTTCACGTAGGGCCTTACTTCTATTACGAGAAGATAGACTTGCATTGTCAAAACCACAGGCCAGGTGGCTATGTTTGCCAGCGTTTCTGCGATTACACAAACACAGCTGACCTTGATTATGCCAATAAACACTAAATAGTGCCCTATTTTTTTTTTCCAGGGGCCCGTTGTTAGGGTAGTAGTTTGGTCAGTTGTGATTGTAATGAGGAAGCTAGTCGACATCCCCATGTGGCTTCCCTCAAAGTTCCCCCTTCCCCTCAGTGCCCTCCCTCCTGCAGCTCCTAAAGAAGCAGCTTTTTCCGGGCAGTTTCCTGCTCTGTCATTGGGACGAGGAGCTTCAACAGTGCTTATTTGGACTGAAATACTGGCAAGTGTTTATGGGCATTAAAGGCCTAAGAAAATAAACATGTTAGAAGCTATTCTGTGTTCCTGATTAGCCCAAGACCTAATGGAAGTGGCATTTTGAGTAGCGTAACCTGTTACTACCTTCTGGCTTTTATTTTACACCCTGTATGGTTCATAGTAGCTCTGGTCCAGGGCTTTACGTGCGGGTGAGCGTCAGTAAGCCACACATAACACCCTGGACCAGAGCTAGGTTCATACTTAGGCCTTATAGGGCATGCAAAACATATGGGTAGTGAATGCCTGATTTGATAGGCTTGGTCCACTGTGTAGTGTGCATAGATCTTCTACCTACTGTACTAATAACCAGCTTTACGAACAACTCTAAGACTTTTATAATCATAGTCATAATATCTTAAGGCTTAGTTAGCCTAGTTTGTTTAACCCTGCAACAGGTTTAACTGGCTCAGTCTGTGGACATTTCCCCAGGCCCTGCTCCCGGCCTGTAATTTGGGAGATAACAGAATGATAATAACTGAGTGATCCCTGCGGTTGGGATTGGTCTAGATGTGGTAAAGCAGGAATCGTTTTTCACTTCTAGGTCAGGAGGGTCTAGGCTATTTGAAAACTTCTATAGCACCTCCATATTATAAACCCTCTGCTAGCGTCATTATAGGCTAGCTGCTTTTGAGGACTGTTTAACAAGTGTGGACTTCTAAGTTCTGTCGCTATATACTCAGCCTTGCGTTTTATCACTGGTGATAATTTCCATAAGCATCATTGTCTCTTACATAGTTGGCTGGGAGTCTCTGATTACCAGAAGGGGCCAACATTGGCTATTATTCAGATATAAAGCACTTTTCCAGAAACTCCCCTACTACCTCACCTCACTTCTAAATTGGAAATCTAGTAACTATAAGACTCTCTAGACTAGTTTGTACTAGAGGTTCCACGGGTCTCTGAGTTAGGGAAGACTGCTTTCAGTTACTATGCACTTCTTGTCTGGTATGACCTACAGGTCACTCTAAAATGTGATTATTAAAAATCTGTCGATGTGCCCTTAAGCAAGGCACTTAACCCTAATTGCTCCTGTAAGTCGCTCTGGATAAGAGCGTCTGCTAAATTACTAAAATGTAAATGTATTTGGTCCCAAAAGGTGAATTTGTTGTTCTCAGGGCACCATTGCAAATGAGACCCTGGTCTCAATGGGTTCCCCTGGTTAAATAAAGGTTAATAATAAAATGTAATACAATGGACTGTTACCAACCCCAGGTGGTGCAGACTGTGTGATAAAGTGTAGTCTGGCCAGAAAGAGAGTGAAGCTGAGGCTGGGCTGAGATAAGATGTGGTTGTGTGATTGGATGGGACTGGGCTGAGGCTAGGTAGGGCTCTACTGGGCCTATGTACCCTCAGGCAGGGACAGTGTGCGTCATTGATAGTCACTGATTATCTAACAGCACGTCTACATCCACAGCAAAACTATTGAATTGGCGATTGCACGAACAATGGAACATGTCAGAATGCTAACCAGGGCTCAGTGGATAGAATAGTTAGGCTGTAAATGTTTTATAAAGGCCTTAGCTACAACTATATAAATATCCTATGTTATTTACATTTTACATTTAAGTCATTTAGCAGACGCTCTTATCCAGAGCGACTTACAGTTAGCACATACATTATTTTATCGAACCCACAACCCTGGCGTTGCAAACGCCATGCTCTACCAACTGAGCTACATCCCCTATAAAGGTCTTTGTACTTTATCCTTACAGCTCAAGGCCTTAGCTACAACCATAATTATCCTATGTTATGTTATAGGACTGTACAGGGCATAAAATTCACTTTTTGGTCCACCAGCCACTGTGGCAGGTAGATTAAAACATCTATCATCCACTCAGAAAAAAAAATCCCCTGCTAAAAGTACACCAACAAAACACAAAAAAACAGATGAGCATGCTTTGTAATGTTTCTAAAACAATACTTAAAAAAATTATTTCACTCAGCTCTTCACGTGTGCACAGCCCCCAGCCAGGCAGTGTTGCAGCACGAGGTGGAATAGGCTATATAGGATTCATAGTTCATTGACTTTGTGCAATTAATTTACCAGCTATGAAACAAAACGGCAGAAATACTTTTACAACTTTGAAAAAAACAAAAGCATTTATTTTATTATAAATGTGATCATACTTGACTCTTTTTTTAATTCACAAAAGCTCGCACTGTGGAGCCCTGACCACCCGCCAATGTGGCTGGTGAAATAGACATCTTACCCACCAATGCCAAAATCTACCCACATTTGACAGGTGGCAGGTGTTAATTTTAGGCCCTGATACTGTATCCTTACAGTTCAAGGCCTTAGCTACAACCATAACTGTCCTATGTTATAAACATCTTAGTACTGTATCCTTACAGCTCAGTTGAGATCTTGTATAGCCTAGCCTAACAAACTAGATATAAGACAAGGTGGGGGGTAAGCTGTCCTCTCTCTGCATTGTGGGGGTGAGCTGTCGTCTCTGCATTGTCTCTGAGAGAACCGCCTAGGAATTCACCCAGGCAGATTGCACAAACAGTTTCTCATGCATTCAGTCCAGTTTCTCATGGTTAGGCCTAGCCTATTTCCGAAGATGAGATATTGATGTCTGAAGCTGATAATATCCACAGTTTATTAGCCCCTAGTCATGCATCTTTGTGAAATCGAATGGGAACAGGTCATGGGTCTACTCTTGAGGAAGGAAGTTAGCCTGGTTCCAGATATGTTTGTGCTGTCTTGCCAACTCCATTGGTCATGGTCACAATCTGGGACCAGGCTAGAAGGAAGTTGCTCTGAAGAGGTGCAGAAGAAGGGTCTTTCATTGCTGTGAGTGTAGCCTACAGGCCTGCTACTTCCCTGGCCAGCTTGGTGCCAAGTCATCCAAGATGGCCGCCGCTGAACACCAGCTAGGCTAAGTCACTACTACCATCATTGTTGTCAGCTCCGAGAGAGGGCTGCTCAGGTCACTGCCCACTGTGCCCAGCAAGCAGCAGACTGGATCTTTAATTTCTTTAGGAGCTACTAGCTTTAAATAATCATCCCCAGTGTGTTATCTCTCTGGTTGAGTGCTCACTGTGCTGTTCATATAGCCGTCTGTCTGTCCATATAGCCTGTCTGTCTGTGTGGATGCAGTGCTGGTAGTGAGAGTGGTACCCAACACCACAGTACAGCAGCAGCAGGACAGGGGAAAGGGATCAGGTTCACTTCTCACAGAGGAAATGGGAGAGCACTCAGAGACGGGGGGCAACAGAACAGGCAGCAGCCCTACTGATGAGGTTTGCATTGTGAATCACTTAATTCTCCTTTCTCATTACCTTAAGTGGCCTGACAGGCAGGGGGTGGATGGGATGAGCGAGAGAGAGGGTGGGTAGAGAGAGGGTGGGTGGATGGTGTGTGTATATGTTTGCGGTGTGTGTGTGTGGGTGGTTGGATGGTGTGTGTGTTTAATGTTAGCGTGTGTGTGTGTGGCTTGAGGTTTGATACTAATGAAACTACTCTGTCTCAGAGTACAGTTAGAGTCACAACATCTAGGCTATCTCTTTCCCTTTAGCTGCTGAGGAGACAGAGACCATCATAGAGGAAATCAGCTAGACACATCCTGGAGGAAACAGAGCAATCTGCCTGCCATCCCCATCTCTATTAGTGGAAGGGTTAGTGTAGCTAGCAGGCCCATGGATTTGTCCCTAATGGGTTGGAGCACTGTCTGGTAATAAGCCTTCTATGACGAGATGTTGAAAAGAAGACAATAAGACACAGGGATGGTTCAGTAACCATGGATACACGTTTGGGTTATATAATGAGCCAATTTCAAAAATCTATCTCAGAGCTATGCATTAGTGGATTAAGGAATAACAAATAGCCGAACATAACCTATTTTCTATCTGGGAGTAGGCTACAGCAGGGTTTCCCAAACTCGGCCTGGGGCCCCCCCTGGGTGCACGTTTTGGTTTTTTCCCTAGCACTACACAGCTGATTCAAGTAACCAACTCATCATCAAGCTTTGATGATTTGAATCAGGGCCTAAAATTAACACCCGCCACCTGCTAAATGCGGGTAGATTTTGGCATTGGCGGTAAGATGTCTATTTCACCAGCCACGTTGGCGGGTGGTCAGGGCTCCACAGTGCGAGCATTTCACTGGCATTTGTGAATAAAACAATTGTCAAGTATGATCACATTTATAGTAAAATAAATGCTCCAGTAGCTGTTTTCAAAGTATTTCCGCCGTTTTGTTTCATAGCTGGTAAATTAATCACTCAAATTTGAAGAACTACAAATCCTATATAGCCTATTCCACATCGCAACACTGCCTGGCTGGGGGCAGGTGAAGAGTGAAAGATAAAAAAAATTAAAGCGCTGCTCACAGGCATAAAAGCTGGTCTAATTTACTTGAAACTAAAGTCTACTGAAGTGAGACTTTGTCCTTGTTTATTGGCTATTTACATTGTTTTGTTCATAAGCTAGGTTGTTTTTCTATGTTTTAGTTTCAACTGCTTGGGAAGAGAAGTCAATGCTTCTACTAGTCTGACTCAATCTCACAGGCACACATTACTCTAGTCGCATTTGTTCATCTGTGATATTTTGGTTAAAAGACTCAGGTCACAAAAAATGTAATTAAACAATATACCACATTAGTTACTTCTTACTAGTAATACATGTATTATTTTAGAAACATTACAAAGCATGTTCATCAGTTTTTTTGTGTTTTGTTGGTGTAATTTTCTTGGCCCAAAAATATATTTGGCTGGTAAAAATGTAGGGAGGGAGGGAGAGTGAGAGGGATGAAGACAGACAAAAGGGGAAAAGATGGAGAGAAAATATGGAGATAGTGGGACAGAGAAAGGAAGAGGAAGAGAGGGTAGAGAGGGAGAGAGAACAGACAGTGAGCAAAGAGGGATCTGAAACAGAGATCTGTGGCATTGGCAGTGGATGGCACAGCCTGCCGCCTGTGTGGTCACGTGACTGGTTGTACTGGTTTCACTCCATGGCACTGGGGGTGGGGCCTTGGTTGAACTCGAACCCAATCAGTCTCTCTTCTATTTCGAAAAGCTCTGGTTGCAATGTCTATCCTGTTCCATGAATAGACCAGGGAGGCCTCAAAAAGGATGACTGTGTATAGGGCTGTTACGGTGACCATATTACCGCCACACCGGCGGTCACGAGTCATGAGGGCAGTCAAATTCCACGTGACCATTTTAGTCACGGTAATTAGCCTTCTCCAAGCTCTGATGCTGCTGATGGTCATTAGTAGCCTACCAAACTTGCTAACTGCCTGGGACTCAGCACTCTATTGTCCCTCTAATCACTCTGACATCAATGCAAATGTGATCAAAAATCTTATCAAACACTTAATGAGAGCCCATGTTGCACAACAGTTCTATAGGCTATGCAATTACGTGAGAAAACAGAGTTTTGATGGCCTCTATTAAAAAGAGTAGGGTCCCATCAGCTTTCTATAGGCTAGGCCTACTATATTTATTTATCAACTTTCCTAATATTAAGCACATTGATTCTCTTTACAACAGGAGCATAGGCTACCTGGCTGGCATGAAAATGAACCACGGGAAAAGCGTCCTACATTTGCTATTTAAGTGCATAGATGACATTAATTTTTTCCCGTGCCCTGTTTCGAGATAGGTGCATGATAATGGTCCATTCTAAATCAAAACAAATTTCACTCATATATTATTTAGTATATGTAAAGACAAGATTAAATCAAGAATAGTCTGATGGGTGACAATATTAGTCTATCACTTGTGAATTATATATTATCACTTCTCAAATCAAATCACATTTTATTGGTCACATACACATATTTATTTAGCAGATGTTATTGCGGGTGTAGTGAAATCACTTGTAAATTATACAAGAAACAGCGCATGCCTTTTTTTTGTGTGACTTTTTCAAATCATAGTCTCACACCTCATGTAGCCTAGCCCATAGGCATGAATGTTTTGATAAGGTTTGTATCACAACTAAAGTGGCCAAATAACTTCTTAAAATGAAGCACATTAATCCACTTTACAACGGGTGTAGAGCCTAATTGGCATACACACGCAGCACATGAGTTTCAAGTTTGAGGAAGATTATTTTCACCATAAAAATGCACCTTTATAATAAAAGCATTACATGCATAATCACATTGCGGTCACTTTTGAGAATGGTGTTTTATTGCATTTTGGAACATGCGCGCTTATAGCCAACTGCCGTGTGCGCATTGCTGCGCTTATAATGTGAAGAAATAAACTATTAGGCTATCAACATTTTAAGCTAAACGTTCTGATCTGTTCTGATCATCCTCATTGTTTAAAACAGTTTTTTTGATGCTAGTGGTTGTATTAATTTGGGATCTATCGCATCCCATAACTGTCCCATACTATGTTTGGAATATTTATTTCTCGCACAGAATAGAATAGGTCAACTTTTGTAATATAGGGGATAGACATAGGCTAGTGCTTTTGCTGTTCGTTAGGCCTACTCATCTTGTTGGCTGATGAAAAGTAAATGTGGACTGTCATGTGAATTTTTATCTCTAATTCAACCTAAGCTTGAATCATTACCAGAGGTTGTAAGGCTCTGGTTTTAATCATCAATGATTCAAGGTCCACAACTCACAAGTCTTATCTGTATTTTTATTCATGGCGAGAGCTCTGGGGCCAAAAACACAAACATACTGTTTTTATACCCCTTGACAAACAAAGGCACTATGCTCCTCCCACCTTTAGGTGGCTTTCTTAAACAGTTCCCGCCTTCCCCCTTGAATGGTTAGTAACGCCCCCTCTGTTAGTGGGTTGACACTACATGATAATTCTAACATTTATACTGTGTTTGGGGTGAAATTCTTTAGTCATTATTCTTAAAATCCAAATTAATCTAACAATCCACCCCTTTGACTAAATATTCCCACATTCAGGATACATGTATTTTACAAGCATGATTAATCTCAGAGATCACATCAGAACTAATAAACATTTCATCCAATTGCGGTCTTTCAGGGTCCAAATCCTCGTCATCCACCAAGCCTTGAGGATTGTTTTTCACATTCCCCTGGTCAGAGTCCGGAGTCAGTCCATCTCTCATTATGGTTTAGATACTGCATTTCACCAACGCCTGACTCACCAATCCTCGGACACAGGGAACAAGACAACAACCACATAATACAAGAATACCCATACAAACACTGATCGCTCCTAAGATGGTGGCTGCTAGGGTTTTCCATTTACCAAATATTTAATCAAACCATCCTATCCACAATGTACTAACTTCTGAGTTCAGTTCATCCTTCACTTAGTGCAGTTAATTCTGTAAGAGCTCTGGTGACTGTCCCATCCGGTGTGGTGTTGTTAGGGATAAATATGCAACAATGGCTTATCTTTCTATAGACACCGGCCCTTTCTGCCTGATCTAGAACCAACCTCTACTAAGTTATGAGCGGGATGGCGGATAATCACTCAGAGATCCCCTTACTGCATCTCTAGTCTTGTCAATAAATCGCTGTTGGTTGTAATATATATAATTTATCCAATCCATATTTTTGTTTGTCCCCCACCAGAAAAATGAAAAAAAATGGAACACCCCTGGGGATGCCTATACCATCTATCCAAATTGGGCTATTTCCTTCCTGACTTATTTATTTTTCTCCCAATTATTCTTCCTGTCACTGGTCTTTGATGACCAATTCTTACAGGTTGGACCAACAATACTGGTGCACAAGTACCCACCCATCCCTCTGGTAATGTCTGCCGAATGCTCCCTTTTGCTCCCTTTTTTAGTGCATGCCCACCACACATCAGTCAAAGGGATGGTTAGGTTCCTAATTTTTTTTCCCTTCCTTCCTTATCTAAATCAGTCACATTAATTATCTCCTTACAGCCATCAAAATCACCCAAGTTACGGGTGCCATTTCTATGTCTGTAACACTGGTATTCGCCAGGAGTTAAAGTGAATCTAGGTGGGCTGGCCGAGTATGTCAATTTTGCCAGCCCAATCCCTGTGCAATTTGGCTCTTTTTGATTGGACCCCAGGTCTAATACACAGGGAAACATTGCCTTTGGCATTGGGGCGGCCAACATTGTTGGTCGCCCAATGGAGCATGCATAACAATTGGTCTCCCCCAAGGCCCTAGTGGTGTATTTCATCCACTTTAACCAGAGATTCTCATCAGGGACCCCCTCCACTTCCCCATTGTTCCATTCCTGGAGGAGAAAATCTTTCATAGTGGACGGGTTAGTCAAATTGACTCCGTCATCCCTTGACTGATTTACTCGGTCTATTGTCATCAATGGATTAATGCCAGTACCTGCTCCCTCTATCTCTTTTGACTCCATTAAATATAATCTTAGACAAGTATCCCGTCCGTATACGTCCGCGCAAGCCCAGTAAGTTATTTTCATGTCCTCTTTAGTGACCTTTACTATTGTTACTACCATCTCCGTGGGGATGTCGTTATACCTTCTTATCCTCCATCTGGACGTCCAGCCCCCCCCCCCGTCTCATATCTCCTTCCCCCAGTATGTCTAAATACCTGAGCCCAGGAACAATCCGCTGAGGGGGTTGAACATAAATACAACGGGATCTTATAATCCCATGTTGCTTGCTTATCCGCTCTGATAAGATCCCTAATCATAATTTTGAATCTTACTCCCCACCCTTCTCTGACTCCTATTTTGTAGATCACTTGCCCTTGATGGTCAGTATGTCGGGTCGCTTTCCCTTTATTTCTTAATAATGGTAAGGCCATAGCGTAATTGGTGCGAGGTGGTGGTGGATTTTGACCTACCACGACTATTGCCGAGACTATGATGCAGCTCAGGGTCACCCATATTCCCCAAAAAAAACCAACCCTCTCCTGTCTTGAGTCCTTCTGCTCGGTACCACCCCATACTCACACCCTAGGAACACACTACAGTGATGATAGGTCTGGGTAGGAGATCTTCGTTGACAGAGGTGACCCCCGCACCCTGTGGCGCAGTTCCGCTTGTCAACTCTGCGTGTGCTAAGCGGTGCTTGTATGTGGTCTTACCTTCTTGCAGTGGGTAACATGGACCCAGGTTCCTCTCTCTGCTATTCTAATGGCCAAGGTGGTTACCAACATAACCTGATAGGGCCCTTCCCAACAGGACTGCTTCCAGTTTTCCTTACTGGATGCTCACCAGTCACCTGGTTAGATAGTGGGTCACCTTCTCCTTTAGTTCACCTGTGGGGCACAAAACCTCTGACATACGGGTGTGGTTAATAAACTATCTTCACACATGTTCAGATTAATGTAACAATTTCTGACTGCATTCTCCTTTTAGACTATCTAAAAAATGTTTTTTAAAAGTATTTTGTCCTCTCCTTCGTATATTATCTAATACAATTAGCCTCTTCCCCTCTCTTGACACATAGTTCTGCTTATGTGTCAATTTTTTCCACCTTCCTAAACATTCCCTTAGGTTATTTATCAACCAATTGCCATGCCTTTCATTTTTGAGATTCTTTTTTGCTTCTTTATTGCTCCTCCCACTTCCTTTGTCTTTATGGCGGCTAAATTCGACTTTCATTCAGTTCAGAATCAATTAGTAATCCAATCAAACAATCTCTTATCTTGTAAAAACACTTATGTTTAGTTCAACCTCTGTTCTACCCCGGCTCTCCCGGGCTTGACCTGAAGACTGATTGTTGGACATGACAAGTCCATTTTTAGGTCACTTAAGTATTCTGCCTGCAACTAGATAACCCAGTTATCTCTAATAGCCCACCAAAAAAACCATCATCTTTAAACCACGACCAATGTCATCCCTCTTTACTCTATACCATTTGGGTAACATCCCTGATATATTTATGAAAAGCTAAGACTGTTTTTGAAGAGAGCAACAACATAACCTGTTCTTCCTCCTCAGAGTTCCAAATGATTTTACCATGGGCTGCCATTGCCTTCCCATAGATAAGATCACTTGATTTACCCGTATGCAGTACATAATGACGATCTTAGCTTTACAGAAGTCTATCCTTACCAAAAAGCTCATCATTCTTCATCTAATTGTTTTCTTCTTTTCCTTATCTACCTGACCCTATTGCTAAATCAATGATCTAGGCAATAGTTGTCTCGCCTTAGATTGTACATTCTTCTGATTACTGCAGCTTATTCCATGAATTTAGTTTCAAATATCACCCAATAAACCGTTCCATCCCACAGCATAGTAAACACCACCTATGAACTGTTGAAAATTCCCTAAATTCAACATAACAACCCTTTATAAACATCATGCTGGGTGTGTTTTTATTTTATTTGAAAAACCCAATTGAAAAATAACAATCAAAGATAGTTAGGCTCAACTTAATTTGGTAGCTCCCTCTTATGACCTAAATACTGCCTAACTTCATAAAATCCCTCAAAATTCCTCGAGTATACAATGATTATTTAATTGATTACTCTAAATCTGCTACATGTGATCTCATTCAAATGATCCATTATCAATTATTTGATCCACCCCCTAGTAAAATCTCTCTCCTCTTCTATCCTGGAGTTCTACCGATCCCAGCTATTTCCCCTAGTGGCCATTAAATACTCTGCTCTCGTCTGTTCCTTTTCTTACTCTGTTAGTCTCTGCTTTTCAAGCTCCAGAAACTGTTATCTCTGTCTCTCCAGCCTGCTTGTTTTTTCAAACCTAAACAGTTTCCTTCTCTCTTTTTCTTTTATTCTCTCCCTCTCTAACTTTCTCTGTCTCTCTAAGTCTGTCTCTGCCTCTCCTTTTTCCCGCCAACCAGAGCCACAAATCATTCTCCTTGTCCTCAACTCTCAACCCTCTCAGCTCTATCGCTACTTCCCTCCTATCATTACTGAATCAATGATAATACATTTACATTCTAGTCACCCGGCAGACGCTCCTATCCAGAGCAACCTAGTGAATACATTTTTATTATTTTAATCTTTATTTTTTTTTACTGGCCTCCCCCCGTGGGAATCGAACCCATAACCCTGGCGTTGCAAACACCATGCTCTATCAACCGAGCTCCATCCCTGCCGGCCATTTTCCCCCCTACCCTGGACGACACTGGGCCAATTGTGCGCCGCCCATGAGTCTCCCGGTCGCTGTCGGCTGCGACAGAGCCTGGATCCGAACCAGGATCTCTAGTGGCACAGTTAGCCCTGCGATGCAGTGCCTTAGACCACTGCGCCACTCAGGATAATAATAATTGCAATAACTATCAATAATAATTATAATAACTATTACGGATTATATTGTCCTTTTTCTGATGTTCCAATTGTAGTCTATTCATTTTAGTTTAAAATATAAAGTTATTTATAACAAATCCAGAACCCACCACAGGCTGGCGCTATTTCCCCCAGCACAACAGCCAATGCCACTTGCTTCCTTGTAACGAAAATAAATTATCGTTTTAAAATTTTCCAATTATTTGTATTCCATGCCTTTCATTTTCAGTTCGCTATTCAATATATTTAACAGTTTTCTCTGATTCGGCCCCAATCAATAAAACAAATGCTTGATATTATTTATCAGCATACACTTAATGACATTCCTACCATTTGAACGATGTCCTGTCTCTCACTCCCCCCCTCTCCTGCTCCTTCCTACATTATGGGGGAGGCGCGGGAAACTTCCCTACAATTTTCCTTCTTAGGAAATAATGTCATTAGTACGTATAACATATTTTCATAGACATATCTAGAATATTACTAAAGCTATCTAATGCAACTTTTAATACACGTAAAAAAACTCTCTCTCCACCCATTCCTTTTTGAATAAGTGCGTCTTCCTAGTTACCCCATAACCACGCCTCAAATATTTTATTTAGCATTTAACCAACCAAATATTAAGTAGTATCCGGTTATCATTCATACCCGCCGTTGAATTTCCTCATACACACATATTTCATCTTCTGCCATTCAAATGCCCAACACGACAGAATAGTTCCATGCAAACCTCTATTGGCTCTTCAAGTCGCTCCGGATTAGAGCGTCTGCCAACTGACCAAAAACGCAAATATTCTCCACCTTCCAACCCATTACGTACGTCTACGTTTGAGTGCGAAAGTCCAGACACACGCATAATAATATGCCATCTAGCAGACGCTCCCATCCAAAGCGACCTACAGTCATGCGTGCATAATTTTTTTTATTATGGGTGGTCCCGGGGATCGAACCCACTACCTTGGCGTTACAAGCGCCGTGCTCTACCAACTGAGCTACAGAGGACCACATCGTTGGACTTTATAGGTACCTCTCAAATAATCGCTTTGTGGTGTTTTTAGCCAATTCTTAATTGACACGAATCATTTTGTCAAACATTTGTTCGATCCAAAAATATTGACTGTCATTCTCCTTTTTCCCCCCTGCAGTCACGATAGTTAAATATTCCTTTGTCCCCGTTAAAGCATTTTTCGCGCTTAAAAAAAACACACTCCCTGTCTTCAGCCCCTCCTTTCGCTTTTTTTCATCTAATTTTATATGCATCTGCCCACTAACTTTTTTACTTCGAGATGCCCAATAAATTCATACCTCTTCTCCCAAATGGACCCATAAAACATATTTCTCCGATCCCTCCCTAACATATATATTTCATCTCCCGTTAATTCTCGGACTTGTTTAGAAGATGTCTTTCCCATCGTGGAACAATAAGAAATCCCTCCCCCCCTTTTTGTTTTTTAAATAATTCACTCCCGAATTATTTCCGTAGGAGCCAATCTCTTAGTGCGCCTCTTGCTTTTGTAGTTAACCCTTTAAAATTATTTAACCCCTAACCCAGAGTTTCTATTTAACTCCGGTTTCATGAAACGAGTAAGTTACCCAATTTCTCACGCGACTTATTTTTTCCCCCACCCCTGAAATAATAATCACGTCTCCCGAGGGATTCAGTCTCACACACATATGACCTTATCATCTGTTAAACTTGTTTGCACAGTTCTAGCAAATGCCCAGTCGCATATATGAACTCCCGACATATCCCTCTCATATGATGATAATTATTTCCCTGTTTATACTGAACATTGCAATTCGTACAATGACAATATTAACTTAGTTTACATTTGTGATTGCAATTCACTACCATGTCATTTCGGACTAGTTTTTTTTTTTGTAATAGCTATTTACCTCTAGGATCAATTGCGGACCCTCCCTGTCGTAATAATTATTACCTTCTTTGACTTTGGTAACTAAGTTCAACACATTTTACCAAAATCCATGAATAAAAATTACTGACCTTTTCCTTGCAGTCTGGATTAAAATGCTTTTTCAAACTTGTTAACGTCTTTATCGTTCATAAAGAGTAATCACCGGCCTGTTTATTAACCTTAACGTGGAAGGCCAGGACTCTCTAACGGATGCTATCACCCGCCCGTGCACGGATTTCGGTGTCTCTAGAACGATAAAGATGTATTAAGATCCGGCTCAGAAGGACCAATCTGTCATGTGAATTTTTATCTCTAATTCAACCTAAGCTTGAATCATTACCAGAGGTTGTAAGGCTCTGGTTTTAATCATCAATGATTCAAGGTCCACAACTCACAAGTCTTATCTGTATTTTTATTCATGGCGAGAGCTCTGGGGCCAAAAACACAAACATACTGTTTTTATACCCCTTGACAAACAAAGGCACTATGCTCCTCCCACCTTTAGGTGGCTTTCTTAAACAGTTCCCGCCTTCCCCCTTGAATGGTTAGTAACGCCCCCTCTGTTAGTGGGTTGACACTACATGATAATTCTAACATTTATACTGTGTTTGGGGTGAAATTCTTTAGTCATTATTCTTAAAATCCAAATTAATCTAACAGGACAGTTCTTCCAACATCTTTAATATGCGCCACGGAATTGGATAAGGACGCGCGCAGTTGCATCCCCGATGTCTGTCTTCACTTGTAGCCTGTGAGAAGGACCTGATCACGTGACGGGCATTGGCTAATAAGAATTGAGCTATCTGAGAGAGCCATGTGAGTGAGAGGTGCTTCGGAACACGCAGCCGGGAGAAGGGAATTATAATTATTATATTCAGCCCAAGGGCACAACTGCCACTGGCCACAAAAGGCATGGATTATTTTAGGGGGCAATACGGCCACACAAAGGGGATGCCGTTGGGAAGTTTGAGGCATTATGGGCTCCCGAGTGGCGCAGTGGTCTAAGACACTGCATCTCAGTGCTTGAGGCATCACTACAGACCCCCTGGTTCGATTCCAGGCTGTATCACAACCGGCCGTTATTGGGAGTCCCATAGGGCAGCGCACAATTGGCCCAGCGTCGTCCGGGTTTGGCCGGTGTAGGCCGTCATTGTAAATAAGAATTTGTTCTTAACTGACTTGCCTAGTTAAATAAAGGTAAAATAAAATAAAATAAAAAAATTATCAAGTTTTTGTCAAATTGTGAATGAGAGACTGATGAAGTGTGTACAGCCTGAGCAAAAAACTAAGCAGAGCTCATGCCTTTCATGTGACTTTTTTCAAATCATCATTAGAGTCGTGCAGCCTTAGAATGTATTAAAAATCTAAACATACTGTATACAGTGAGGGAAAAAAGTATTTGATCCCCTGCTGATTTTGTACGTTTGCCCACTGACAAAGACATGATCAGTCTATAATTCTAATGGTAGGTTTATTTGAACAGTGAGAGACAGAATAACAACCAAAAAATCAAAATCAAAAATTTTATAAATTGATTTGCATTTTAATGAGGGAAATAAGTATTTGACCCCTCTGCAAAACATGACTTAGTACTTGGTGGCAAAACCCTTGTTGGCAATCACAGAGGTCAGTCGTTTCTTGTAGTTGGCCACCAGGTTTGCACACATCTCAGGAGGGATTTTGTTCCACTCCTCTTTGCAGATCTTCTCCAAGTCAGTAAGGTTTCGAGGCTGACGTTTGGCAACTCGAACCTTCAGCTCCCTCCACAGATTTTCTACGGGATTGAGGTCTGGAGACTGGCTAGGCCACTCCAGGACCTTAATGTGCTTCTTCATGAGCTACTCCTTTGTTGCCTTGGCCGTGTGTTTTGGGTCATTGTCATGCTGGAATACCCATCCACGACCCATTTTGAATGCCCTGGCTGAGGGAAGGAGGTTCTCACCCAAGATTTGACAGTACATGGCCCCGTCCATCGTCCCTTTGAAGTTTTCCTGTCCCCTTAGCAGAAAAACACCCCCAAAGCATAATGTTTCCACCTCCATGTTTGACGGTGGGGATGGTGTTCTTGGGGTCATAGGCAGCATTCCTCCTCCTCCAAACATGGCGAGTTGAGTTGATGCCAAAGAGCTCGATTTGGTCTCATCTGACTACAACACTTTCACCCAGTTCTCCTCTGAATCATTCAGATGTTCATTGGCAAACTTCAGACGGCCCTGTATATGTGTTTTCTTGAGCAGGGGAACCTTGCGGGCGCTGCAGGATTTCAGTCCTTCACGTCGTAGTGTGTTACCAATTGTTTTCTTGGTGACTATGGTCCCTGCTGCCTTGAGATCATTGACAAGATCCTCCCGTGTAGTTCTGGGCTGATTCCTCATGATCATTGCAACTCCACGAGGTGAGAGCTTGCATGGAGCCCCAGGCCGAGGGAGATTGACAGTTCTTTTGTGTTTCTTCCATTTGTGAATAATCGCACCAACTGTTGTCACCTTCTCACCAAGCTGCTTGGCGATGGTCTTGTAGCCCATTCCAGCCTTGTGTAGGTCTACAATCTTGTCCCTGACATCCTTGGAGAGCTCTTTGGTCTTGGCCATGGTGGAGAGTTAGGAATCTGATTGATTGATTGCTTCTGTGGACAGGTGTCTTTTATACAGGTAACAAGCTGAGATTAGGAGCACTCCCTTTAAGAGTGTGCTCCTAATCTCAGCTCGTTGCCTGTATAAAAGACACCTGGGAGCCAGAAATCTTTCTGATTGAGAGGGGGTCAAATACTTATTTCCCTCATTAAAATGCAAATCAATTTATAACATTTTTGACATGCGTTTTTCTGGATTTTTTTGTTGTTATTCTGTCTCTCACTGTTCAAATAAACCTACCATTAAAATGATAGACTGATAATTTCTTTGTCAGTGGGCAAACATACAAAATCAGCAGGGGATCAAATACTTTTTTCCCTCACTGTAGCCCAACGTTTGTATCACAACTAAAGTTGCATAAATAACTCTAAATTAAGCATATAGGAGTACCTATTTCATTGTTAACCGCTCAACACAGAATAGCCGCATGTGCGTCTCCCTCAAGTCATTTGGAGAAAATATCCTTTCTGTTTTATTCAGTGATGTTCAGTTGTGTTCTTCATACTATAAAATAATATAAAATAATGCCACGGAATTCGAAGCAAATGTTGTCTGCTAAATGAACTAGTGTAGCCCACAGCCATATGGCATTGCCAGATCAGGACCTAACATAAGGACAACTCAGTATGGTATTATGTTCTTCAGAAATAGATTACATTTTCTTCATATCATGTTTCTTTAGACCTGTCTGAAATAAATAATGGATTTATTGTGAAGGTGTAGGCTATATTACACAGATTTATTGGACTGAAATGTAGACGTTCCAATGGTCGGCATCAGTGGCTTGTAGGCTATGCGTGGAAGCCAGGAGATGCTAAATGTGTTTATGTTAATTAACGGTCAATTACCGTGAGACCTGCAGTTATTTGCTTGCCAATCAACTGAGACCTGCAGTTATTTGCTTGCCAATCAACTGAGACCTGCAGTTCTTTGCTTGCCAATCAACTGAGACCTGCAGTTATTTGCTTGCCAATCAACTGAGACCTGCAGTTATTTGCTTGCCAATCAACTGAGACCTGCAGTTATTTGCTTGCCAATCAACTGAGACCTGCAGTTATTTGCTTGCCAATCAACTGAGACCTGCAGTTATTTGCTTGCCAATCACCTGAGACCTGCAGTTATTTGCTTGCCAATCAACTGAGACCTGCAGTTATTTGCTTGCCAATCAACTGAGACCTGCAGTTATTTGCTTGCCAATCACCTGAGACCTGCAGTTATTTGCTTGCCAATCAACTGAGACCTGCAGTTATTTGCTTGCCAATCAACTGAGACCTGCAGTTATTTGCTTGCCAATCAACTGAGACCTGCAGTTATTTGCTTGCCAATCAACTGAGACCTGCAGTTATTTGCTTGCCAATCAACTGAGACCTGCAGTTATTTGCTTGCCAATCACCTGAGACCTGCAGTTATTTGCTTGCCAATCAACTGAGACCTGCAGTTATTTGCTTGCCAATCAACTGAGACCTGCAGTTATTTGCTTGCCAATCAACTGAGACCTGCAGTTATTTGCTTGCCAATCACCTGAGACCTGCAGTTATTTGCTTGCCAATCAACTGAGACCTGCAGTTATTTGCTTGCCAATCAACTGAGACCTGCAGTTATTTGCTTGCCAATCACCTGAGACCTGCAGTTATTTGCTTGCCAATCAACTGAGACCTGCAGTTATTTGCTTGCCAATCAACTGAGACCTGCAGTTATTTGCTTGCCAATCAACTGAGACCTGCAGTTATTTGCTTGCCAATCAACTGAGACCTGCAGTTATTTGCTTGCCAATCAACTGAGACCTGCAGTTATTTGCTTGCCAATCAACTGAGACCTGCAGTTATTTGCTTGCCAATCAACTGAGACCTGCAGTTATTTGCTTGCCAATCACCGGCTGACCGCAACAGCCCAAACTCTGTGTTACTTTTTGTCAAGAAAAATAAGGGATGAATAAGTCTGGTCCTTTCCTTCTCCCTTCCATATAGGTCTGGTCCTTTCCTTCTCCCTTCCATATAAGTCTGGTCCTTTCCTTCTCCCTTCCATATAGGTCTGGTCCTTTCCTTCTCCCTTCCATATAGGTCTGGTCCTTTCCTTCTCCCTTCCATATAGGTCTGGTCCTTTCCTTCTCCCTTCCATATAGGTCTGGTCCTTTCCTTCTCCCTTCCATATAGGTCTGGTCCTTTCCTTCTCCCTTCCATATAGGTCTGGTCCTTTCCTTCTCCCTTCCATATGGGTCTGGTCCTTTCCTTCTCCCTTCCATATAGGTCTGGTCCTTTCCTTCTCCCTTCCATATAGGTCTGGTCCTTTCCTTCTCCCTTCCATATAGGTCTGGTCCTTTCCTTCTCCCTTCCATATAGGTCTGGTCCTTTCCTTCTCCCTTCCATATAGGTCTGGTCCTTTCCTTCTCCCTTCCATATAGGTCTGGTCCTTTCCTTCTCCCTTCCATATAGGTCTGGTCCTTTCCTTCTCCCTTCCATATAGGTCTGGTCCTTTCCTTCTCCCTTCCATATAGGTCTGGTCCTTTCCTTCTCCCTTCCATTTTCCTCCTCTTTCTCACTCTCCGTCTTTTCCTCTCTCTCCCTGTCTGTCCGCTTTCCAATCCACTTGAGGAGATTACGTGGGGCGTCCCAGTGGAGATAGCAGTGGTTAAGACTTAACAACACTTAATGCTCTGCTGTTCACACACTGGGCCCGAGCAGCTAAACACAGTGTCCCTTGGCTTCTCATGTTCTGACATGTTGTCAACAGGTTAGCAGAATACTGTCTTTGTGTGCACAGGAAATACTTTATTTGAGTAATATTTAGATTAGAGGCGGTGTGTGTGTGTTCGCATACTGTGTGTGGGTGTGATTGAAATGAGAGAAACAGACACCAAAAGCATCAAAGTCCTTCACATACAGTGGCCTCTCAGTGGTAGACCGTGTGATCTGACGGGTTGGAAAGAGAGGGACGGTAGAGATCATGAACCACTAGTGCTCCACCAGGCCAGAACAGGACACAGCCCCAGAGAGAGGCCCCTGGCCTGGGCATGCCACTCTGCTCTGCGCCCCTGGGCTGGAGGTAGAAAAGCTCTGACTGACTGAGCCATGAGCTAACCTAGAGCTAGCCTAGTCATCATGACTAACTTTTAAACATTTTAACTCTTAGCTTTGTGTTTTGACTCTAAAAACCTCTAGCTGGCTCAGTTTCCTTGTTTTCTGCCAGCCAATACCAGGAGGGAGACTAGGCCTGCATCCCAAATTTCACCCCATTCTATATGTAGTGCACTACTTTTGACCAGGGCTCATAGGGCTCTGATCAAAAGTAGTGGACTATATAGGGAATAGGGTTCCATGTGGGACACACACAGTTATTTAATCCTGTTTCATAGAGGGATGAATTCAGCACGGTAATTGGTCGACACCAGTGGTAGTAGACTTCTAGACGTCAGCTCAATTATGTCATTATAAAACTTCACTGTTATTGACTGTGTTGAAAAGCCAATAGCGCAAATCCTGTCTGTCACGTTTCCCTTTATTACATTTCCTCTCTCTAAGACAATGCAGAGAACACCCATGGTCCTGTTTGAATAGGCTTAAAATGCATCCTTCCATGACATTAAAATGCATCACACATGACGTGATTGGTGAAATCAACACCAGTAGAAGCCTTGCTCACACCCATCTAAGCAGGTTAGATCATCAGACTACTTCTAGGAAGGAAGGAGGAATGCGTTTTTAACATCCGAAAAGGCCTAGGCCTATGCTACAGTTATCAAACGAGACACATCAATAGCGAGAGATTGGCATGCTACAGGAAACGTGTTACTGTTATCACATGTTTACGTGCTTGGCTACACAACTTTTCTCATGCCCACAGTAATGTTACATAAGCCATGGAGTTTAGGCTAATTAGTGCGGCTTGTTGAGGTAAGGGGACAGGTCACAGCGCAGTCGGACTGAAATATAACCCAAGGCTTAGTGGACAGTGGGTTGGCAGAGTACTGACTCTAGGTCAGTTATAAAACCTGTTTTACATCTCCCATCTAGTTAATCAATCAATTAGGCCTAATTTATTTTATTAAGCTATTTTTATATCAGCAATTGTCACAAGGTGCCCAGCCTAGACCCAAAAGAGCAAGAAAAGCAGAAGTGAAAGCACCAGGAAAGACTCCCTAGAAGGAATAAACCTAGGAAGAAACCTAGATAGGAACCAGGCCCAAAGGGGTGGTTCATCCTTTTCGGGCTGTACTGGTTATTCCCATGGGGTTAGGTGTTGCTCACTGCTCTAGGGGCAACTTCCTACTACTTAGGGTCTTCCTTGGTCCAATGAGCAGGCTTGTTTACTTCCTGTTGTTGTTGACTTCCTATTGTTGACTTCCTGTTGTCTTTTCCAGAGAAGGCCACGGATGGCGGCCTGCAGGCTGAGGACTGGACCCTCAACATGGAGATCTGTGACATCATCAACGAGACGGAGGAAGGGTGAGCTACTGACTACATCACATACACCAACACTTTCCCCTGACTGATTGACTAACTGGCTGAAAGACGGACTAACTGATTGACTAACTGGCTGAACGACGGACTAACTGACTGAAAGACGGACTACTGACTGAAAGACGGACTACTGACTGAAAGACGGACTAACTGAATGAAAGACGGACTAACTGACTGAAAGATGGACTAACTGGCTGAAAAACTGACTTACTGGCTGAAAGACGGACTTACTGGCTGAAAGACGGACTTACTGGCTGAAAGACGGACTTACTGGCTGAAAGACGGACTTACTGACTGAAAGACGGACTTACTGGCTGAAAGACGGACTGACTCACTGCTTGCCTTACTGACTGACTGAACAAGTCACTTGCACAAACACAAACCACTTATTACACTCAAAAATAACAAATAGTGTGCACAAATACAATACAACTTTATTGTCCATTAGTTACAGCGAACAACAGACAGTCTTCTGCTCTGCTCTCAAACTCCCTACACGGCACACATCACACATACAGTCGAGACAAGCACAGGGTCAAGCTGCAGTGCAGACAGAAGGGAACGAGAAAATGTCATTTTTTACTAATTAGCGTTAACTTCTCTTTTAGCTTAATGAGATGAAAGTTGTTGTTGACTCTCCTGAAATCGGTTGAGTCTGTTGCTGTGGCCTTTAGGAACAACTGGAGGGATTCAAACCCTCTACAATTCTTTCCTCTTCCCCGAATCATTCTTCTGCTTCCCCTTTCTCTCTTTTTTCTCTCCCTTTCTGTCTCTCACATTCCTCATGCCCACATGCACTCAAGCTTTGGCACACACACACACACACACACACTCACTCGCAGCCCCAGTCAGTCTATTCTGCTTGACTGAACACTGGACTGTCTTGTGTTCCAGTCACAGTGGTTAACAGGTCAGGTCTGACTGTCTGCTGGCTAGCTGTCTGACGTCCTGGAAGAACACAAGACTTCAGTACAATTCAGGGGAAAAAATGACCCATGTCTTAATATATATATAAATCAGGTTGAGAGAATGCCAAGAGTGTGCAAAGCTGTCATCAAGGTAAAGGGTGGCTATTTGAAGAATCTCAAATATAAAATATATTTTGATTTGTTTAACACTTTGTGGTTACTAAATGAGTCAACGTGTGTTATTTCATAGTTTTGATGTCTTCACTATTATTCTACAATGTAAAATGTTTTACAAATAAAGAAAAGCTCTTGAATGAGTAGGTGTGTCCAAACGTTTGACTGGTAGTGTACATTTGGAAGGAATGCCAGCTAGCAGCAAGACTAACTTTTGAGGTCAATTATTATATAGTCCCCCCGCTCACTCTCTTTCCACTAATGCCGCTTATCAGACAGATAAACAGACTGCCTACCTGAAACTTCTGGAAGTGGAACTTTTGACATGAGGTAGCACACACCAGTATTCCCTAAGTTCCTCTCTTTCTATAGTCTGTTCGTGTCTGAAGTCTGAAGGCCTCAACTCCCTCCCATAGGAGCCACTAGTGTCAGTGAGAGAGCATATCAGTGAGAGCCTGACTGTCAGTGAGACTACTGCCTGAGCACCACTCCGTTAATGTTTTATGTACTGCATACACTCAGCCGTGGCTGTCACAGACAGTGATATACACACTCTCATCTCTCCTCTGAAACATCACAGAGCTCCAGAGTTCATTAAGAGGTTCATGGAAGCTCATTACCTCAACTGTAGCACAGAGAGAAAGAGGGAGAGCTTTCTCTATTAAGATTAGCTTTGATATTTCTATAAGGCAGGCAGGAAGACCGATATACAGGCTCAGATAATAATAATAATAATAATAATAATATGCTATTTAGCAGACGCTTTTATCCAAAGCGACTTACAGTCATGCGTGCATACATTTTTGTGTATGTGTGGTCCCGGGGATCGAACCCACTACCTTGGCGTTACAAGCGCCGTGCACTACCAGCTGAGCAACAGATGACATATTCAAAATGCCATGTAAATCATGATGTGACACTGACAGATTAATGTTGACTAGCTATCCTAATTGCAGATCTCTTTTATAGCGTTCCCTTTATAGCTAATTTCACTTAGACAGGCTACCGGTGTAGAACTTTGTGAGATGTTATCCGACTGACTGTATTCTATCGGTCCCCAATAAAGTCAAGAAAGGCCTAAATCATAGTTTGAACTGTGGCCACAGCATACATACAGTCATGATGAGGATGCAGATGCAAACACTCACAGAGAGCAAACCATTTTTTTTGCCATGATTCATAATAGCTAACACTCTAAGGAACTGCATATACAGTCTTACACAACCACTAGTCACAGGCCTATTAATTACCCTACACTAACCAATCAATTCAATCCAGACCAGTATCTTTGATGTACTTTACATTTACATTTTACATTTTAGTCATTTAGCAGACGCTCTTATCCAGAGCGACTTACAGTTAGTGTATACATTTTTTTTTTTTTTTTATATATATATTTTTTTTTATACTGGCCCCCCGTGGGAATCGAACCCACAACCCTGGCGTTGCAAACGCCATGCTCTATCAACTGAGCTACATCCCTGCCGGCCATTCCCTCCCCTACCCTGGACGACGCTGGGCCAATTGTGCGCCGCCCATGAGTCTCCCGGTCGCGGCCGGCTGCGACAGAGCCTGGATTCGAACCAGGCTCTAGTGGCACAGTTAGCACTGCGATGCAGTGCCTTAGACCACTGCGCCACTCAGGATGGTTTTGATCATCAAAACCACCACGTTTACAGAATATGTAAAAAGCACTAAGTAACAAGTAGTTGATCATGTTTGTTTTGTTTCCCTGTTCACTCTGGTTACGCTGTTGGATACATGAAGCCAACATCAACCTGGAAACCCAGTTTGAATAGCATGGGCACTTCCTTTGTTTTCCACTTTAACAGCAGTATGACCAAATGTTGTTAAGCCTCTGGAAAGGTATTAGTTAAAAGCATTTAAACATAACAAGCAAATATATCACTACGGTGCAATGGAAACAATGCAAGAGTAGTTAGCTAGCTACTAAGTTACTTCAAAGTAGGCTAGTTAACGTTAACTAGCTAGCTAAACGGTACCCACCGCAACATTTGGCAAAATCCCTGATATAACCTAGCTAGTTGACTAGTTATAACGGCGTGTCTAGCTAGCTACTGGTGATTTAGTTAGCTTTAGCAGAAATATTAGCTACAGAGATAGCTTGCTAAGGGTAGAAAGATGGCTTGTTACGGGTAGGTAGTAATGCAAATTAAGTGGACACATGTAAACTGTTAACATATAGACTAATATGTTATAAATTGTGTTCTTACACTGGTACAGTTATGCCCTATGAGAAATGTACAACTGCGCATGTGCGAAAATAAAGAAAGGGCATTTTCCCGCGTTCTGGTTGAAACACCAACGATGAACATGTGTGTTTATTCCTCCGTTAAGTAAGCCGGTATTCCTGTCCTGAAGATGACAGCACCAACAGGTTATGGGCCCAGGAGGGAATATGGAAGCCGATGGAATAGATTATGTTTCGACGGAGATGAAAAAACTACGAGTTATGGGAGACTACGTTTTTGGGACACTTGCGTTGCTAGGGCTAAAGGCCACCATATTGAGCGTGGATGAAGATGAAGAAGACGGAGAGAAAAATGAAGAAGCCTACGCCGAATTGATACAGGTTTTGGATGATAAAAGTCTTTCCCTGATAATGAGAGAAGCAGCAGATGATGGGAGAAAAGCGTTGAAGATATTGAGGGAACATTATGCAGGTAAAGGGAAGCCACGTGTGATTAGCCTCTACACTGAGCTAACTTCTCTTCAGAAAGCCAGTGACGAAAGTGTTACGGATTATATCATTCGTGCTGAGACGGCTATTACAGCACTGAGGAATGCTGAAGAGACTTTAAGTGACGGGCTGTTGATTGCAATGATTCTGAAAGGTTTGCCCGAATCATTTAAGCCGTTTGCCATCCACATAACGCAGAGTGACGAGCCGACAACTTATGGCAAGTTCAAAACCAAGTTGAGGAGCTACGAAAGCACCGAGAAGTTTAGCGCCATTTCCACTGGCGACAACGTGATGAAGGCAAGTAACATTAAAGTTAGCTGGCCAAGAGGAAGAGATAAAGGGACCGAGATAACCTGCTTCAACTGTGGCCAGAAAGGGCACAAGGCCCGGGAATGTAGTGTTACTGGAGAGCACAGAGAACGGAGACAGTGGTGTAGTTTTTGCAAGCGCTCCACTCATACTGACGCAAATTGCAGACGAAAAAGAAGAGACAATGTGAAACAAGCAACAGATGCTGAAGGCCACACATTTGCATTCAAAATAAGTGACTGTCAGGTTCGTGGACTGAAACATAAAGGGCTGATGGTTGATACGGGAGCAACGTCACATATAGTCACGGACATCGGGAAGTTTAAGGAGTTTGACGAGACTTTCAAACCGGAAAAACATTCCGTGGAGCTGGCTGACGGAACAAGAACGAATGGTGTCGCGGAGAGGAGAGGTGCAGCGGAGATCTATGTGATGCTTTTTTAAAGGCCAATGCAGCTGATTTTATTTCAATGTCAAATCATTTCTGGGTAAAAATTAAGTACAGTGGCTTGCGAAAGTATTCACCCCCCTTGACATTTCTTCTATTTTGTTGCCTTACAACCTGGAATTAAAATGGATTTTTGGGGGGTTTGTATCATTTAACATGCCTAACACTTTGAAGATGCAAAATATTTTTGATTGTGAAACAAATAAAACAGAACTTGAGCGTGCATAACTATTCACACCCCCAAAGGCAATACTTTGTAGAGCCACCTTTTGCAGCAATTACAGCTGCAAGTCTCTTGGGGTATGTCTCTATAAGCTTGGCACATCTAGCCACTGGGATTTTTGCCCATTCTTCAAGGCAAAACTGCTCCAGCTCCTTCAAGTTGGATGGGTTCCGCTGATGTACAGCAATCTTTAAGTCATTCCACAGATTCTCAATTGGATTGAAGTCTGGGCTTTGACTAGGCCATTCCAAGACATTTAAATGTTTCCCCTTAAACCACTCGAGTGTTGCTTTAGCAGTATGCTTAGGGTCATTGTCCTGCTGGAAGGTGAACCTCCGTCCCAGTCTCAAATCTCTGGAAGACTGAAACAGGTTTCCCTCAAGAATTTCCCTGTATTTAGCGCCATCCATCATTCCTTCAATTCTGACCAGTTTCCCAGTCCCTGCCGATGAAAAACATCCCCACAGCATGATGCTGCCACCACCATGCTTCACTGTGGGGATGGTGTTCTCGGGGTGATGAGAGGTGTTGGGTCTGCGCCAGACATAGCGTTTTCCTTGATGGCCAAAAAGCTCAATTTTAGTCTCATCTGACCAGAGTACCTTGTTCCATATGTTTGGGGAGTCTCCCACATGCCTTTTGGTGAACACCAAACGTGTTTGCTTATTTTTTTCTTTAAGCAATGGCTTTTTTCTGGCAACTCTTCTATAAAGCCCAGCTCTGTGGAGTGTACGGCTTAAAGTGGTCCTATGGACAGATACTCCAATCTCCGCTGTGGAGCTTGGCAGCTCTTTCAGGGTTATCTTTGGTGTCTTTGTTGCCTCTCTGATTAATGCCCTCCTTGCCTGGTCTGTGAGTTTTGGTGGGCGGCCCTCTCTTAGCAGGTTTGTTGTGGTGTCATATTCTTTCAATTTTTTAATTATGGATTTAATGGTGCTCCGTGGGATGTTCAAAGTTTCAGATATTTTTTTATAATCCAACCCTGATCTGTACTTCTCCACAACTTTGTCCCTGACCTGTTTGGAGAGCTCCTTGGTCTTCATGGTGCCGCTTGCTTGGTGGTGCCCCTTGCTTAGTGGTGTTGCAGACTCTGGGGCCTTTCAGAACAGGTGTATATATACTGAGATCATGTGACACTTAGATTGCACACAGCTGGACTTTATTTAACTAATTATGTGACTTCTGAAGGTAATTGGTTGCACCAGATCTTATTTAGAGGCTTCATAGCAAAGGGGGTGAATACATATGCACGCACCACTTTTCCGTTATGATTTTTTTTATTTGAAAGAAGTTATTTTTTTCATTTCACTTCACCAATTTGGACTATTTTGTGTATGTCCATTACATGAAATCCAAATAAAAATAAAATACAATTACAGGTTGTAATGCAACAAAATAGGACACACGCCAAGGGGGATGAATACTTTTGCAAGGCCCTGTACATTACTGTAGTAATAGTTGTTAATTAAAATGGTAAGAAAGAACCAAAAATTGCTTTTTAGCAAAAAACTATTTCTCAAGCAAGACTTTTGCTAGGACTGTATGAGAGCTGGTCTGAGAAAGGGCCTAATGGGGGGGATATGTAACCTGAAAACCAGCTGTTATTGGTTTGGAACTCTTTGTTATTGGTCTATTAACTTATACTGCTTAGTGATCTCACCAGCCAAGCCAAAACTCCACCCATGCAAAACCTACTGATTTAGAAGGTCCTGTGTAAATTTATATTTTTAACCAGCAACTATAAGGACATAACACTGATCACATTATTTCAAACTTTTACAGTGTTAGTTTTATCAGCTGTTGTACAATATGATATAAAAAACTGAGTTTTGACTGTACTGGGCCTTTGAAGTGTGTGTGTGTGTGTGTTTAGACTGTCAGGTAGTAAACAATGTGTGGTTGTTGCCCCACGGAGGCAAGATATTTACTGCTAGTTGCCTTGTGACATCCCACCTGCACACGACTTCATACAAAATCAACAACACCACAGCTAAGATGGGTTAGGTCAATAAAAACAACGGTGTGAGTTGAGTTGATAGCATGACCAAAGTCCTATGCTAATCCAAGAATGCCATGCATACTTTTACTTTACATTAAGATTAGCTGCTTAACCATATAATTACTTACAGGACGCTATTTAACAGGATCTCTGTGCTTAGCTACGTTTCTGTGTTGTGTTCCTGCAGGCCTAAAGACGCCATCCGAGCACTGAAGAAGAGACTAAGTGGGAACAGGAACTACCGGGAGGTGATGCTAGGATTGACGGTGAGACAGGCTCTACTGAGGTTCCCAACGTGACCCACCTAAATCTTTTCAGATGATAAAGAGGGTGTGTGGTGTTGAAAAGCCTAAAACATGCAGGTTAAATCACTGATCATGTGTGCAAGTGCATCTGGAGACCCACCGGTAGAACCTGACCCCAGACCAATCAAATCAAGCAATCAATCAAATGTATATTATAAAGCCCTTCTTACAGCGGCAGTTGTCACAAAGCACTCAAGACCCACCATTTGGAAAACACTGGATGAGCACACCAGCAGGGACAGAGAGAGAATACGTCCAGATCTAGGCCTAGATCCAAACAATGCTTACTGCCTGAACTTACCCTCAACAACAACCGAGTCTAGGGGAAGCGAAACAAACAAATAGACCTTTCACATTTAGAGCACACTTACCACATTTGCAAACACGCCTGCATGCTTAACTAGGACAGTGCTATTATCTGTTACACTTGTTCTTCAATCCTGAGCTTCAAAAAGCCACCTATACAGACACACACACGTTCATGAATTAGCTGGGATGTATGGGGTAGCACTCGTAATACTTGATCTGTCCAGTATTGTCTGCTGTGTCTTCTCCCTCAGGCGATTTCTCAACTGTTATGTTTTTTTCTCTCTTCCTATTTTATTTTGTTTATGTGGTTCTTGCTTATTTAGCTGCATCCATCCAGCCCTTTGATCTGTGTGCTAGTTAAAAGCTTCTGTATTCCGTGTCAGATGAAAGAAGTCAGATCTTTGTGAATATCTGAGCACACATCTCTTCTTACAGGGAGATTCTCTCTATCATTCTTTCTCTTTCTCTCATCCTGATGTTTTACCTCTCTCTCTCTGCATGTACTGCAGTTTTATGTCTGTGTGTTTCGTGGTTTCTCTGTGTCGTGGTCAGCTAATGGAGGCAAGTATGACAGCACTCCATTCCCAGCTCTGTCTTGAGATTAATAGAGTCAATGAGTAGAATGTTGAAACATGTCTTACTACAGTAACATATGGACCTTCTTTTTGGACCATATGACATGTTCACATGGAACCTTTATAAAGTGATGTTATTCCAGAGAAATAGAATATGAAGACATACCTCCTTTCTTTTCTTTTCTTTCTTTTCTTTTCTTTCTTTCTTTTCTTTTCTTTTCTTTTCTTTTCTTTTCTTTTTCTTTCTTTCTTTCTTTCTTTCTTTCTTTCTTTCTTTCTTTCTTTCTTTCTTTCTTTCTTTCTTTCTTTCTTTCTTTCTTTCTTTCTTTCTTTCTTTCTTTCTTTCTTTCTTTCTTTCTTTCTTTCTTTCTTTCTTTCTTTCTTTCTTTCTTTCTTTCTTTCTTTCTTTCTTTCTTTCTTTCTTTCTTTCTTTCTTTCTTTCTTTCTTTCTTTCTTTCTTTCTTTCTTTCTTTCTTTCTTTCTTTCTTTCTTTCTTTCTTTCTTTCTTTCTTTCTTTCTTCTTTCTTTCTTTCTTTCTTTCTTTCTTTCTTTCTTTCTTTCTTTCTTTCTTTCTTTCTTCTTTCTTTCTTTCTTTCTTTCTTTCTTTCTTTCTTTCTTTCTTTCTTTCTTTCTTTCTTTCTTTCTTTCTTTCTTTCTTTCTTTCTTTCTTTCTTTCTTTCTTTCTTTCTTTCTTTCTTTCTTTCTTTCTTTCTTTCTTTCTTTCTTTCTTTCTTTCTTCTTTCTTTCTTTCTTTCTTTCTTTCTTTCTTTCTTTCTTTCTTTCTTTCTTTCTTTCTTTCTTTCTTTCTTTCTTTCTTTCTTTCTCTTTCTTTCTTTCTTTCTTTCTTTCTTTCTTTCTTTCTTTCTTTCTTTCTTTCTTTCTTTCTTTCTTTCTTTCTTTCTTTCTTTCTTTCTTTCTTTCTTTCTTTCTTTCTTTCTTTCTTTCTTTCTTTCTTTCTATAGGTGTTGGAGACGTGTGTAAAGAACTGCGGCCACCGGTTTCACGTCTTCGTGGCTAACCGGGATTTCATTGATGGTGTCCTCGTCAAAATCATCTCCCCCAAAACCAACCCCCCACCATCGTACAGGAAAAAGTCCTGGCTCTGATCCAGGTACAGCACATAATATCTATCTAAGAAACCCCTAGGTACTTTTCCATCTGAGAGGAGTGGATAGGTATAAGTAACTTGGTGAACATTTCACCAAGCCCATCAGAGAGCAAGGTGGAGCTACAACCTCCCATCTCTCACGCATTAGACAGCGCTATAAGAGGCCAGGCTACAGCAGTTATGAAAACCCTACATCCAAAATTAGTCCAGACACCTCAAACAAACCCCTCTAAATACAGTGAGAGGAGGAGAGAGGACACCTTCTACCTGAGCAGCTCCAGGCAGGTAACCAGCGACCGAACACACAAACACACAGGACTGATGTCAGCAACACAACACCTGGGCCCCTCACCATTTGGCCTTCATCTAGCCACTCCTCTCAGATGTCCACCAGTGCCTAGGATGTAGCGGCTAGGGGTTGTTTCCGGACACGGCCTTATTCTGTGTTTGTCTGTGTGTTGCCAGGCCTGGGCGGATGCCTTCAGGAGTAGCCCTGACCTGACGGGGGTGGTCCATATTTATGAGGAGCTGAAGAGGAAAGGCATTGAGTTCCCCATGGCTGACCTGGACGCTCTGTCACCCATCCACACACCACATAGGGTGAGACCCAACACGCACACACACACACACACACACACCACAGAGGGTGAGACCCAACACGCACACACACACATCACAGAGGGTGAGACCCAACACGCACACACACACACACCACAGAGGGTGAGACCCAACACGCACACACACACACATCACACCACAGATGGTGAGACCCAACACGCACACACACACACACACACCACAGAGGGTGAGACCCAACACACACATCACACCACAGAGGGTGAGACCCAACACGCACACACACCACAGAGGGTGAGACCCAACACGCACACACACACATCACACCACAGAGGGTGAGACCCAACACGCACACACACACACACCACAGAGGGTGAGACCCAACACGCACACACACACACACACACCACAGAGGGTGAGACCCAACACGCACACACACACATCACACCACAGAGGGTGAGACCCAACACACACACACACACATACACATCACACCACAGAGGGTGAGACCCAACACACACACACATCACACCACAGAGGGTGAGACCCAACACACACACACATATATGAACGCATGCTACAGAGGGTGCCACAAACACACACAAGCATGCACGCACCCACGCTACAGAGATAAAATAATCTGAAGCAGTGACCATACTGCCGTAGTAGCAGCACTGTACTAACTAACTTCATGTTGTGTTCTCTCTACAGGGTCTACCAGAGGTGGACCCGGCTGTACTAAAGTACAAAGCCCCCGTCCAGCCCCACGCTGCAGCCACAGCCACAGCTACAGCCACCCTCCCCAAGCCTGCAGCCGCCCCGGCTCCAGCCCCAGCCCCCGCCGCTCTCACCCCCGTCCTACAGATACCACACATCCCCAACGTACAGGGCCCCATCACCGCCAACCCTGAACAGGTGAGGATAAAGATGGCCTCTGAAGGCTAATGTTAAACTACTACCAGGGTCATGTTCATTAGGCCCAAAACGGAAGAAAACAGACTGGAACAGAGGGAGGGGGTGGCTACCTAGACGTTGCCCAATAAGAAACCAAGTATCGCCTGTCCTGAGGGTTGCGTCGAAGAACTTGATATGCATAATATGGGGGTGCATCTCACTAGTGTTAAGGTGCTTCCTCTTCTCTCCTCCTCTTCCCCTCCTCTCCTCTCCTCTTCTTCCCTTACTCTCCTTCAATTGCCCACTGCACTGGAATGACAGATGTGAGAACCATATGGCACTTGTTTTCACCTATCAAGTTCTAATAGATTAGTGAGGATGAAGGAAAGGATATTAGAAGATGAGGAGGAAGCCACTTTGACAATTGAGACGCATCCTGTAGGCCTTTATGCACAATCTTGGGCCCTCTTTGAAAACTGTCAACATACTGCCTTCCTTCCTCCCCTCCTTGGAGTTATCATTTACATTTACATTTTAGTCATTTAGCAGACGCTCTTATCCAGAGCGACATACAGTTAGTGAGTTTATCACTGATGTAACATACTGAGATAGGCGAAAGCAAGGGTGCCTCCACTTAGCTTTGATCAGATCAGGGAAGACTTTCTCTCGCTAACCCTTGACCCCTGTGTGTCCTCCTCAGATCGCCCGGCTGCGCAGTGAACTGGACATTGTGAGGGGAAACACCAAAGTGATGTCAGAGATGCTGACGGAGATGGTGCCTGGACAGGAGGACTCCTCGGACCTGGAACTCCTTCAGGTCAGAATATAAACTACACCCAGCATAGAAATACAATTACAGAACATTGACTTGAATGGGGATGCCGTTCTAGTAATTATATTTCTAAAACTCCAGGTCAGATACTACATCCCCCATAGAAATAGAATTACAACACAACATTGACTTGAATGGGGATGTCCATTCTAGTAATTATATTTATCTGACGCCCTTATACTACAAAAAATATATCACTGTATTGGTCCAAACTGTGGAAGCTTTTCATCATGGAGAATTTGAGACAGCTGTGTACTGCACGCAAAAAATTAATAAAAGGAATTCACCAGTAGCGCTCCATCTGTTTTTAGTTTTTATTTTACCCCTAAATACAAGTATAAACCTTCCCTGCTGTAGTCACCCTGCTGCTCAACTGAAATGTGTTGGAACTCATTTATCCCACTAGGGGGAGTCGTACCATCATAGTACCACCACTCTACATTTTACATTTACATTTTAGTCATTTAGCAGACACTCTTATCCAGAGCGACTTACAGTTAGTGAGTGCATACATTTTCATACTGGCCCCCCATGGGAAACGAACCCACAACCCTGGCGTTGCAAGCACCATGCTCTACCAACTGAGCTACAGGGGACTCTAGAGGGAGTAGTATCACCATAGTACCACCACTCTAGAGGGAGTAGTATCACCATAGGACCACCATAGTACCACCACTCTAGAGGGAGTAGGATCACCATAGTACCACCATAGTACCACCACTCTAGAGGGAGTAGTACCACCATAGTACCACCATAGTACCACCACTCTAGAGGGAGTAGTACCACCATAGTACCACCACTCTAGAGGGAGTAGTACCACCATAGTACCACCACTCTAGAGGGAGTAGTACCACCATAGTACCACCACTCTAGAGGGAGTAGTACCACCATAGTACCACCACTCTGGAGGAGTAGTACCACCATAGTACCACCACTCTAGAGGGAGTAGTACCACCATAGTACCACCACTCTAGGGGGAGTAGTACCACCATAGTACCACCACTCTAGAGGGAGTAGTACCACCATAGTACCACCACTCTAGAGGGAGTAGTACCACCATAGTATCACCACTCTAGAGGGAGTAGTACCACCATAGTACCACCACTCTAGAGGGAGTAGTACCACCACTCTAGAGGGAGTAGTATCACCATAGTACCACCACTCTAGAGGGAGTAGTACCACCACTCTAGAGGGAGTAGTATCACCATAGTACCACCACTCTAGAGGGAGTAGTACCACCACTCTAGAGGGAGTAGTACCACCATAGTACCACCACTCTAGAGGGAGTAGTATCACCACTCTAGAGGGAGTAGTATCACCATAGTACCACCACTCTAGAGGGAGTAGTACCACCACTCTAGAGGGAGTAGTATCACCATAGTACCACCACTCTAGAGGGAGTAGTACCACCATAGTACCACCACTCTAGAGGGAGTAGTACCACCATAGTACCACCACTCTAGAGGGAGTAGTACCACCATAGTACCACCACTCTAGAGGGAGTAGTATCACCACTCTAGAGGGAGTAGTACCACCATAGTACCACCACTCTAGAGGGAGTAGTACCACCATAGTACCACCACTCTAGAGGGAGTAGTACCACCACTCTAGAGGGAGTAGTACCACCATAGTACCACCACTCTAGAGGGAGTAGTACCACCATAGTACCACCACTCTAGAGGGAGTAGTACCACCACTCTAGAGGGAGTAGTACCACCATAGTACCACCACTCTAGAGGGAGTAGTACCACCATAGTACCACCACTCTAGAGGGAGTAGTACCACCACTCTAGAGGGAGTAGTACCACCATAGTACCACCACTCTAGAGGGAGTAGTACCACCATAGTACCACCACTCTAGAGGGAGGAGGAGTGAATGCTAAATATTACTGTACTGTACTTTCTTAAGTGACAGTTGGTGTAGGGTGAAGTTGCCCCTAGATGCTGATCTTGGATCAGTTTAGCATTTAATTGGTTGAGGTGAAGCTGATCCTAGATCTGTACCTAGGGCTCGATTCAAACCGCAACACCGAAGTTTTTTGTATTTTACCTTTATTTAACTAGGCAAGTCAGTTAAGAACAAATTCTTATTTACAATGACGGCCTACACCGGCCAAACCCGGACGACGCTGGGCCAATTGTGCGCCGCCCTATGGGACTCCCAATCACGGCCGGTTGTGATACAGCCTGGAATCGAACCAGGGGGTCTGTAGTGACGCCTCAAGCACTGAGATGCAGTGCCTTAGACCACTGCGCCACTTGGGAGCCCAAGCATGCTTGAAATTTTAAAGGTAGTTTCCGATTGAGCCGACATGCAGCGTTTACCGTGAATGCAGTCTCCGTGAACGCGGGAAGATTGCCTTGAAATTTCAATCGCGCTGTAGCTCTGAACTTTCGGCGATACGGATTGAATCGAGCCCCTATAGGGGAAACTTCACTCCGCAGCGTGACAGACCACTGCCTGTGGTCAAATTCCAAGAACTGACCACTAAGCACGCTCTCAGAACCTCAAAGAGAATGTAAGCTTCAGTGTTTTAATTAAATCCCCTACAGAATCCGGGTCTTGTGACACATACCACATAACCACTAGGCTTGATAAAGCAGAGCTGGCTGAGCTGTAGCGTTTCAGTATTGCTCCAAGCACTGAACCAATAGACTAGAATCAATGTGGTTCTCGATTAAGCAAAGGTGGGTCGTATTCATTAGGCACCAATGGAAGAAAACATATTGAAACAGGGAGGGACTACCTGAAACACACATTTTTGCTACGTTGTGCCCCAATGAATACGACACTGGATACCCTTTGTATTTCAGACTGAGGGTGTGATAGATAGGTATTTGAATCAGGTGACCTTTCCACTGTTTTGTGAGGTGACTTTAGGTAATACAGTTAAACTGTGATTCAAAAAATGTAATGTAAGTGTTGTGATTTCTCTTACTCAGTAACACAACTGAGTCTAATTATGGACATGTATGGCTATTGGCTAGCTAGAGACCTGTTTTAGGGAATTCTAGTCATCGACCTTCTGAGTGACAGACAGACTCTCACCTTTCCATCAGTGATGCCCTGTCCTCACCCTGTGTGTGTGTGTGTGTGTGTGTGTGTGTGTGTGTGTGTGTGTGTGTGTGTGTGTGTTAGGAGCTGAACAGGACGTGCAGGGCCATGCAGCAGCGGGTGGTGGAGCTGATCTCCCGGGTCTCCAACGAGGAGGTGACAGAGGAGCTGCTGCACATCAACGACGACCTCAACAACATCTTCCTACGATACGAGAGGTAACACACACACATGGGCATGACAATACACACAAACACACACAATTTAGCTTACCTGACTTCTTACGCTTACAGCTACACAAAGCCCACTGGTGAACGAGGATATCTACTCTGTGACATAATGTTGGCATGTAGAGCACATAGTTCCAGCAGGCCCTACCTACAAGAACAAAGTTAAACATCTTAGGCCTTGGGGACCTATCTGGAGCACACACTTCTATTAAACATTTGATGGCCTCAAAAAGTCAAAGCGTTCCTTTCATGTTTGTTTTTTAGAGATGAAAGAAATGTAAATGTATGATTCATGCCGATGCCTACGTGTTCGTTACGTTGAACTCAGAGGACTTGTCTTGTTGTGTGTTGCAGGTATGAGAGGTACCGGTCGGGTAGAGCGGCTCAGAATAACGGGGTGAGTTATCTTACTGCATCTATGAACAACTCAACAGGAGTGGATATACAGGGCCTTGCAAAAGTATTCATCCGCCTTGGCGTTTGTGCTATTTTGTTGCATTACAACCTGTAATTCAAATTGATTTTTATTTGGATTACATGTAATGGACATACACAAAATAGTCCAAATTGGTGAAGTGAAATAAAAAAAATTACTTGTTTCAAAAAATCCTAAAAAATAAATTACGGAAAAGTGGTGCGTGCATATGTATTCACCCCCTTTGCTATGAAGCCCCTAAATAAGATCTGGTGCAACCAATTACCTTCAGAAGTCACATAATTAGTTAAATAAAGTCCACCTGTGTGCAATCTAAGTGTCACATGATCTGCCACATGATCTCAGTATATATACACCTGTTCTGAAAGGCCCCAGAGTCTGCAACACCATTAAGCAAGGGGCACCACCAAGCAAGCGGCACCATGAAGACCAAGGAGCTCTCCAAACAGGTCAGGGACAAAGTTGTGGAGAAGTACAGATCAGGGTTGGGTTATAAAACAATATCTGAAACTTTGAACATCCCACGGAGCACCATTAAATCCAATATTAAAAAATGGAACGAATATGGCACCACAACAAACCTGCCAAGAGAGGGCCGCCCACCAAAACTCACAGACCAGGCAAGGAGGGTATTAATCAGAGAGGCAACAAAGACACCAAAGATAACCCTACAGGAGCTGCACATTTCCACAGCGGAGATTGGAGTATCTGTCCATAGGACCACTTTAAGCCGTACACTCCACAGAGCTTTTATGGAAGAGTGGCCAGAAAAAAGCCATTGCTTAAAGAAAAAAATAAGCAAACACGTTTGGTGTTTGCCAAAAGGCATGTGGGAGACTCCCCAAACATATGGAAGAAGGTACTCTGGTCAGATGAGACTAAAATTTAGCTTTTTGGCCATCAAGGAAAACGCTATGTCTGGCGCAGACCCAACACCTCTCATCACCCCGAGAACACCATCCCCACAGTGAATCATGGTGGTGGCAGCATCATGCTGTGGGGATGTTGTTCATCGGCAGGGACTGCGAAAACTGGTCAGAATTGAAGGAATGATGGATGGAGCTAAATACAGGGAAATTCTTGAGGGAAACCTGTTTCAGTCTTCCAGAGATTTCAAACTGGGACGGAGGTTCACCTTCCAGCAGGACAATGACGCTAAGCATACTGCTAAAGCAACACTCGAGTAGTTTAAGGGGAAACATTTAAATGTTTTGGAATGGCCTAGTCAAAGCCCAGACCTCAATCCAATTGAGAATCTGTGGTATGACTTATAGATTTCTCTACACCAGCGGAACCCATCCAACTTGAAGGAGCTGGAGCAGTTTTGCCTTGAAGAATGGGGAAAAATCCCAGTGGCTAGATGTGCCAAGCGTATAGAGACATACCCCAAGAGACTTGCAGCTGTAATTGCTGCAAAAGGTGGCTCTACAAAGTATTGACTTTGGGGGGGTGAATATTTATGCACGCTCAAGTTTTCTATTTTTTTGTTTTATTTCTTGTTTGTTTCACCCAAAAAAACATTTTGCATCTTCAAAGTGGTAGGCATGTTGTGTAAATCAAATGATACAAACCCCCCAAAAATCCATTTTAATTCCAGGTTGTAAGGCAACAAAATAGGAAAAATGCCAAGGGGGGTGAATACTTTCGCAAGCCACTGTACATGTTACTATCTGTCAGTTTGTTGTGATTACCACAATGCTCTACCCACACAATCACACATGCTTACTTTACACACTCACTCACAACACACACACTTCAACACACACACACTTCCACATTTCCACACTCATCACATACGCTGCTGTTACTGTCTATTATCTATCCTGTTGCCTAGTCACTTTATCCCTACATATACAGTGGGGAAAAAAAGTATTTAGTCAGCCACCAATTGTGCAAGTTCTCCCACTTAAAAAGATGAGAGAGGCCTGTAATTTTCATCATAGGTACACGTCAACTATGACAGACAAAATGAGAATTTTTTTCTCCAGAAAATCACATTGTAGGATTTTTTATGAATTTATTTGCAAATTATGGTGGAAAATAAGTATTTGGTCAATAACAAAAGTTTCTCAATACTTTGTTATATACCCTTTGTTGGCAATGACACAGGTCAAACGTTTTCTGTAAGTCTTCACAAGGTTTTCACACACTGTTGCTGGTATTTTGGCCCATTCCTCCATGCAGATCTCCTCTAGAGCAGTGATGTTTTGGGGCTGTCGCTGGGCAACACGGACTTTCAACTCCCTCCAAAGATTTTCTATGGGGTTGAGATCTGGAGACTGGCTAGGCCACTCCAGGACCTTGAAATGCTTCTTACGAAGCCACTCCTTCGTTGCCCGGGCGGTGTGTTTGGGATCATTGTCATGCTGAAAGACCCAGCCACGTTTCATCTTCAATGCCCTTGCTGATGGAACGAGGTTTTCACTCAAAATCTCACGATACATGGCCCCATTCATTCTTTCCTTTACACGGATCAGTCGTCCTGGTCCCTTTGCAGAAAAACAGCCCCAAAGCATGATGTTTCCACCCCCATGCTTCACAGTAGGTATGGTGTTCTTTGGATGCAACTCAGCATTCTTTGTCCTCCAAACACGACGAGTTGAGTTTTTACCAAAAAGTTCTATTTTGGTTTCATCTGACCATATGACATTCTCCCAATCCCCTCTTCTGGATCATCCAAATGCACTCTAGCAAACTTCAGACGGGCCTGGACATGTACTGGCTTAAGCAGGGGGACACGTCTGAAACTGCAGGATTTGAGTCCCTGGCGGCGTAGTGTGTTACTGATGGTAGGCTTTGTTACTTTGGTCCCAGCTCTCTGCAGGTCATTCACTTGGTCCCCCCGTGTGGTTCTGGGATTTTTGCTCACCGTTCTTGTGATCATTTTGACTCCACGGGTGAGATCTTGCGTGGAGCCCCAGATCGAGGGGAGATTATCAGTGGTCTTGTATGTCTTCCATTTCCTAATAATTGCTCCCACAGTTGATTTCTTCAAACCAAGCTGCTTACCTATTGCAGATTCAGTCTTCCCAGCCTGGTGCAGGTCTACAATTTTGTTTCTGGTGTCCTTTGACAGCTCTTAGGTCTTGGCCATAGTGGAGTTTGGAGTGTGACTGTTTGAGGTTGTGGACAGGTGTCTTTTATACTGATAACAAGTTCAAACAGGTGCCATTAATACAGGTAACGAGTGGAGGACAGAGGAGCCTCTTAAAGAAGAAGTTACAGGTCTGTGAGAGCCAGAAATCTTGCTTGTTTGTAGGTGACCAAATACTTATTTTCCACCATAATTTGCAAATAAATTCATTAAAAATCCTACAATGTGATTTTCTGGATTTTCTTTTCTCAATTTGTCTGTCATAGTTGACGTGTACCTATGATGAAAATTACAGGCCTCTCTCATCTTTTTAAGTGGGAGAACTTGCACAATTGGTGGCTGACTAAATACTTTTTTTCCCCACTGTATGTACATATCTACCTCAATTACCTCGTACCCCTGCACATTGACTGGGTACTGCTACCCCATGTAAATAGCCAAGCTGTCATTACTCATTGTGGATTTATTCCTCGTGCCATCATTTTTAAATATTATTATAATATATTTTTTTATTGTATTCTGCATTGTTGGGAAGGGGCCGTAAGTAAGCATTTCACTGTTAGTCTACACATGTTGTTTACGAAGCATGTGACAAATAACATTTGATTTGATTATGTCTGATTTGTTTCAGTGCATTTTCAATGTGATATGATTTAGATTGTCAATGTTTGTGACTGATTTGCTGCATGTATAGCAGTTTTATGTCTCTGTGTGTTTCTCTGTTTCTTTGTGTCGTGGTCAGCTAATGGAGGCAAGTATGACAGCACTCCATTCTATCCCAGCTCTGTCTTGAGATGAATAGAGTCAATAAGGAAAATGTTGAAACATGTCTTACTACAGTAAGACCAAATGACATGTTCACATGGAACCTTTTATATAGTGGTGTTGTTCCAGAGAACTAGAATATGAAGTCATTCTGTGTTCCAATGGCACGTTGTGTTTGCTAATCCAAGTTTATCATTTTAAAAGGCTAATTGATCATTAGAAAACCCTTTTGCAATTATGTTAGCACAGCTGAAAACTGTTGTGCTGATTTAAATAAGCAATAAAACTGGCCTTCTTGAGACTAGTTGAGTATCTGGAGCATCAGAAATTGTGGGTTCGATTACAGGATCAAAATGGGCAGAAACAAATAACTTTCTTCTGAAACTCGTCAGTCTATTCTTGTTCTGAGAAATTAAGGCTATTCCATGCGAGAAATTGCCAAGAAACTGAAGATCTCGTACAACGCTGTGTACTACTCCCTTCACAGAACAGTGCAAACTGGCTCTAACCAGAATAGAAAGAGGAATAGTTAAATTAAATAGTACCCGCAATACACCAGTCTCAACGTCAACAGTGAAGAGGCGACTCCGGGATGCTGACCTTCTAGGCAGAGTTGCAAAGAAAAAGCCATATCTCAGACTGGGCAATAAAAATAAAAGATTAAGATGGGCAGACTGAGATATGGCTTTTTCTTTGCAACTCTGCCTAGAAGGTCAGTTTGCACTGTTCTGTGAAGGGAGTAGTACACAGCGTTGTACGAGATCTTCAGTTTCTTGGCAATTTCTCGCATGGAATAGCCTTAATTTCTCAGAACAAGAATAGACTGACGAGTTTCAGAAGAAAGTTATTTGTTTCTGGCCATTTTGAGCCTGTAATCGAACCCACAATTGCTGATGCTCCAGATACTCAACTAGTCTCAAGAAGGCCAGTTTTATTGCTTCTTTAAATCAGCACAACAGTTTTCAGCTGTGCTAACATAATTGCAAAAGGGTTTTCTAATGATCAATTAGCCTTTTCAAATTATAAACTTGGATTAGCAAACACAACGTGCCACTGGAACACAGGACTGATGGTTGCTGATAATGGGCCTCTGTACGCCTATGTAGACCATAAAAAATCAGCAGTTTCCAGCTACAATAGCCTTTTACAACATTAACAATGTCTACACTGTATTTCTGATCAATTTGATGTTATTTTAATGGACAAAAAAATTGCTTTTCTTTTGAAAACAAGGACATTTCTAAGTGACCCCAAACTTTTGAACAGTAGTATATGTATATACATTGGGGAGAACAAGTATTTGATACACTGCCGATTTTTGCAGGTTTTCCTACTTACAAAGCATGTAGAGGTCTGTAATTGTTATCATAGGTACACTTCAACTGTGAGAGACGGAATCTAAAACAAAAATCCAGAAAATCACATTGTATGATTTTTAAGTAATTAATTTGCATTTTATTGCATGACATAAGTATTTGATACATCAGAAAAGCAGAACTTAATATTTGGTAGAGAAACCTTTGTTTGCAATTACAGAGATCATACGTTTCCTGTAGGTCTTGACCAGGTTTGCACATCCTGCAGCAGGGATTTTGGCCCACTCCTCCATACAGACCTTCTCCAGATCCTTCAGGTTTCGGGGCTGTCGCTGGGCAATACGGACTTTCAGCTCCCTCCAAAGATTTTCTATTGGGTTCAGATCTGGAGACTGGCTAGGCCACTCCAGGACCTTGAGATGCTTCTTACGGAGACACTCCTTAGTTGCCCTGGCTGTGTGTTTCGGGTCGTTGTCATGCTGGAAGACCCAGCCACGACCCATCTTCAATGCTCTTACTGAGGGAAGGAGGTTGTTGGCCAAGATCTCGTGATACATGGCGAGTGGAGTTTAGACCAAAAAGCTCTATTTTTGTCTCATCAGACCACATGACCTTCTCCCATTCCTCCTCTGGATCATCCAGATGGTCATTGGCAAACTTCAGACCGGCCTGGACATGCGCTGGCTTGAGCAGGGGGACCTTGCGTGCGCTGCAGGATTTTAATCCATGACGGCGTAGTGTGTTACTAATGGTTTTCTTTGAGACTGTGGTCCCAGCTCTCTTCAGGTCATTGACCAGGTCCTGCCGTGTAGTTCTGGGCTGATCCCTCACCTTCCTCATGATCATTGATGCCCCACGAGGTGAGATCTTGCATGGAGCCCCAGACCAAGGGTGATTGACCGTCATCTTGAACTTCTTCCATTTTCTAATAATTGCGCTAACAGTTGTTGCCTTCTCACCAAGCTGCTTGCCTATTATGCTGTAGCCCATCCCAGGCTTGTGCAGGTCTACAATTTTATCCCTGATGTCCTTACACAGCTCTCTGGTCTTGGCCATTGTGGAGACGTTGGAGTCTGTTTGATTGAGTGTGTGGACAGGTGTCTTTTATACAGGTAACGAGTTCAAACAGGTGCAGTTAATACAGGTAATGAGTGGAGAACAGGAGGGCTTCTTAAAGACAAACTAACAGGTCTGTGAGAGCCGGAATTCTTACTGGTTGGTAGGTGATCAAATACTTATGTCATGCAATAAAATGCAAAATATTACTTAAAAATCATACAATGTGATTTTCTGGATTTTTGTTTTAGATTCCGTCTCTCACAGTTGAAGTGTACCTATGATAAAAATTACAGACCTCTACATGCTTTGTAAGTAGGAAAACCTGCAAAATCAGCAGTGTATCAAATACTTGTTCTCCCCACTGTGTATATATATATATATATATATATATAAGCAAACCCCTCTGATGTCCATAGTCTAAAATAGAGGACAGTGATGTGTTGGACCAGTAGACATCTCCAGTACCTCCTACCTCTGTTAATCTTCTCTACAGGAGCCACCGCTGTATGTGTGTTGACTGTGTTCTGTTGTGTCTCCCTCCAGATGCTGAGCGAAGCCACAGAGGACAACCTGATAGACCTAACGCCAGGCTCGCCCGCTGTGGTCAGCCTCCGAGCCACCCCCACACCACCATCCAGCGTCCCCCCCGTAGCCGCCCCCAGGGCTGGGGCTACAGGGGCTGCAGCCTCCCCTGCCCGGACCCCGGCCCTGATCCAAGACCCTACCTCCGGCCCCTCAACTCTGTCCACTCAGCTCGCTGGCCTAGGTAAGGATGGGGAAGGGTTCAATAGGAACATAAATGGTACACTGTGTACTGTATACAAATGCATTATACTGCAATGATGCGTAGCCTATAGCATGCAACACACCGCCCATACATACATGCAGCCCCAGCCCTGCCTTACACACACACACACACACACACACACACACACACACACACACAGTGGAGTGTAAGAAGGTTTATAATCAGGGAAATAAGCCCTGCTCCATAACTCTCATAATGCACTGTAAATGACTCCCCTGTTAGCCTAAATGATGTTGCTGCACTCTGTGGCACTATGCTCTGGCTGAGGCCTTAGATAGAGAAAAATGCCTTAGCAGGCAGGGGGAGAACATGGTAGAATATGCTCCTTTGATCTATAGTGCTTGCGTCTTAAATGGCACTCTATTGCCTATGTAGTGCACTACTTTTGACCAGGGCCCATCGGGAATAGGGTGCCATTTGGGACGCACACAGTGAGTGGAGTAAGAGAGGTGCTTCTGAATTATGAGGGATTCTAGAGGACTGGTGAAGGATGATGACTGTTATTGATTCTAGAGGACTGGCGCAGGATGATGACTGTCATTGATTCTAGAGGATTGGTTCAGCATGATGACTGTCATTGATTCCAGAGGACTGGTGCAGGATGTTGACTCATTGATTCTAGAGGACTGGTGCAGGATGATGACTGTTATTAATTCTAGAGGACTGGCGCAGGATGATGACTGTCATTGATTTTAGAGGACTGGCGCAGGATGATGACTGTCATTGATTTTAGAGGACTGGCGCAGGATGATGACTGTTATTGATTCTAGAGGACTGGCGCAGGATGATGACTGTCATTGATTTTAGAGGACTGGCGCAGGATGATGACTGTCATTGGTTCTAGAGCACTGGTGCAGGATGATGACTGTAATTAATTCTAGAGGACTGGAGGATGACTGTATTTGATTCTAGAGGATCAGATGATGACTGACGACTGATTCTAGAGGACTGGCACAGGATGATGACTGTCATTGATTCTAGAGGACTGGTGCAGGATGATGACTGTAATTGATTCTAGAGGACTGGTGCGGGATGATGACTGTCATTGATTCCAGAGGACTGGTGCAGGATGATGACTCATTGATTCCAGAGGACTGGCGCAGGATGATGACTGTCATTGATTGTAGAGGACTGGTGCAGGATGATGACTGTTATTGATTCTAGAGGACTGGTGCAGGATGATGACTGTCATTGATTCCAGAGGACTGGCGCAGGATGATGACTGCCATTGATTCCAGAGGACTGGCGCAGGATGATGACTGTCATTGATTTTAGAGGACTGGTGCAGGATGATGACTGTAATTGATTCTAGAGGACTGGTGCAGGATGATGACTCATTGATTCCAGAGGACTGGCGCAGGATGATGACTGTCATTGATTGTAGAGGACTGGTGCAGGATGATGACTGTTATTGATTCTAGAGGACTGGTGCAGGATGATGACTGTCATTGATTCCAGAGGACTGGCGCAGGATGATGACTGCCATTGATTCCAGAGGACTGGCGCAGGATGATGACTGTCATTGATTCTAGAGGACTGGTGCAGGATGATGACTGTCATTGATTCTAGAGGACTGGTGCAGGATGATGACTGTCATTGATTCCAGAGGACTGGTGCAGGATGATGACTGTTATTGTGGACATTTAGATCTCATCTCTCTTTTACTCTCTTCCCTACACCCCCTTTTACACCCTCTCTCAACTCTTTCTCTCTTCCTTTCTTTCTCTTCCCCTCCTCTCTTCTCTCTCTCTCTCTCTCTCTCTCTGCCTCTCTCTCTCTCTCTCTCTGCCTCTCTCTCTCTCTCTCTCTGCATCTCTCTCTCTCTCTGCCTCTCTCTCTCTCCCTATCTCCCTCTACCTCTGCCCCTCTCTCTCTCTCTCTCTCTCTCTCTCTCTCTCTCTCTCTCTCTCTCTCTCTCTCTCCCCCTCAGATGTGGGTGGGGACAGTGTCAGTGGTACCCTGTCCTCTCTGTCGGGCCACAACCTTGGAGACGACTTTGACATGTTCGCTCAGACCAGGACCAGCTCTCTGGCCGACAAACGCAGAAAGTATGGCTTCTTCAAGCTTAGCTCTCCCTTTTGCTTCTAGAACCCATTCCAAACTTCTAGAACCCTGTTACAATGGATTTGCAGCTTTGATCCTGTCGGACTCGGACTGCAGTGTGTGCAGTCCAGCAATAGCACACCTGATTAATATAATCAATTTATCATAGTCTTCTAGTTAGGCTAACATAAATGTAATCTGGTGTGTTAGAGCTGGGCTGGAACAAAATCCTGCAATTTGCTGTCCCCCAGGACCAGAGTTGTGAATGTGTTTTTGTCCACTCCTGTTCTAGAGCCACTCTCAGCCTTCCAGAACAATCTCCATGCCACACAGTGGGACTGGCTCTAACTTGTTCTCTGTTTGTGTTTTTGTGTGTGTTTGTTGTCAGTGTGAAGTACGAGGACCCTCGGGCCCTGGGCGGGCTTGCCTCGGCTCTGGATGTCAGACAACAGAACACCACTGGAGGGGTGAGTGCACCAAAGCATGCTGGGGGATGTAGTTTAGATTCACATCCCCCCCCCACATTGAAGTGTAGAGTGTGGTTGACGTGCTGTTAAAATGGTTGACAAGGTTAATCTCTCAGCCCCTGGTCTCCTCTCTCTGCATGTGATTGACCTCGGCTCTCTGTACCACAAATGGCACCCTATTCCCTATATAGTGCACTGGTCAAAAGTACTAAACTATATAGGGAATAGGGTGCCATTGGACGCAGCCTCTGACAGACTTTACCAGAGTAATACCAGATGAATACAGTAGTAGACCATGGCTAGCCAGCTCTGAATGGTGAACTACACTCTTGTAGTGTTGTAGTAACAAACACAGACAATAAGCATGGCTTGTAGTCTAGTATAACTAGGTACTCTAAAGAGGTACATGTAATACTCTCTCTAAACATTTTAAACTATAAACTCCCATTACTTGGTCATTCTGTCATTCCTCAGTATAGTTTTTTTTGGGGTGTTCTTTTCTTCCTCTTGTCTTGTTCATTGCACTCTGTAAGACAGTATTTGGTCACGTTATGTGTGTCAAAGATCATAGGAAACCATGCTATTGAATTCCACTTTTTGCATGTCACCTTTTCTCCTTCAAATTGTCAAAACTATTTTTTGGATGAGTTTTTTTTCTAGTACCACAGTCAGTCAGTACTAACAAGGCACTTTGTAATTATCAGGTTTTACACTACTAAACTAGATGTAGATTCTGCACATGTAAGGCCAGACACAAAGTATTATGAAATCTACACTCTCTCTCTCACACACACACCGATTACACAAACCGATTACACACACCCTTCACCCTCCAGTGCCAGTTGAGATTGCCTCAGATGGAATGTAACTGCCAGTCTGGGGCTTAGTGATCAGCTGAGGGCTCAAAGTTCAAACTCCTTATTTCCTTCCTCCTTTCCCCATGCGTTCACCTTTTTATTGGAATGATTCTGTATTTTTCCTCTCGTCTGTTCCCCCCCATCTTTCCTTCTCCCCATCTTTTCTTCAGTCTGGTTTGTTGCGTTGCATTTGATTTCTCTGTTTCTCTCTGTGCTCTGTTGCTCTGGTCTGGGGCTTCCTCTATCTTCAATCTTGTGTAAGGTCTTGTTCTGTTGTTGATTCAGCTGAGGGTGATAGGGGATGATAACCCAGAGTTGGAGCTGCCCATAGACAGCTGGCTTATTACCCAAGGAATGGTGAGGACTCCATCCTCAGTGTCCTCCCCCTATGTCCAGTCACCCCATCACCCATATCCCCCCTCCACCCCTGGCCCCCTCGTCACCATCCATCCATCCCCCTGACCATCCATATCCCAGCACTGATAAACCAGCTAGCACCAACAGTAGAATGGAGACACATTAGAAAAAGCCAGACGACTCCTCCAATTGTACAATACCCACACAATGATGAATAAATAAGCTGTTAGAATCTTAATTTGTCCTTGTGTGCTCTGAAAGGAGTCAAGACTCCTAGGACCTCTGAGATGGTGAATCTGAGTCATTATGCATATTCTGGATACACACACACACACACACATATACATATATATATATATATATATATATATATATATATATATATATATATATATACAGTGGGGAGAACAAGCATTTGAAACACTGCCGATTTTGCAGGTTTTCCTACTTACAAAGCATGTAGAGGTCTGTAATTTTTATCATAGGTACACTTCAACTGTGAGAGACGGAATCTAAAACAAAAATCCAGAAAATCACATTGTATGATTTTTAAGTAATTCATTTGCATTTTATTGCATGACATAAGTATTTGATACATCAGAAAAGCAGAACGTAATATTTGGTAGAGAAACCTTTGTTTGCAATTACAGAGATCATACGTTTCCTGTAGGTCTTGACCAGGTTTGCACACACTGCAGCAAGGATTTTGGCCCACTCCTCCATACAGACCTCCAGATCCTTCAGGTTTCGGGGCTGTTGCTGGGCAATACGGACTTTCAGCTCCCTCCAAAGATTTTCTATTGGGTTCATGTCTGGAGACTGGCTAGGCCACTCCAGGACCTTGAGATGCTTCTTACGGAGCCACTCCTTAGTTGCCCTGGCTGTGTGTTTCAGGTCGTTGTCATGCTGGAAGACCCAGCCACGACCCATCTTCAATGCTCTTACTGAGGGAAGGAGGTTGTTGGCCAAGATCTCGCGATACATGGCCCCATCCATCCTCCCCTCAATACGGTGCATGTCGTCCTGTCCCCTTTGCAGAAAAGCATCCCCAAAGAATGATGTTTCCACCTCCATGCTTCACGGTTGGGATGGTGTTCTTGGGGTTGTACTCATCCTTCTTCCTCCAAACACGGCGAGTGGAGTTTAGACCAAAAGCTCTATTTTTGTCTCATCAGACCACATGACCTTCTCCCATTCCTCCTCTGGATCATCCAGATGGTCATTGGCAACTTCAGACGCGGCCTGGACATGCGCTGGCTGCGAGCAGGGGACATTGCGCCTGCAGGATTTTAATCCATGACGGCGTAGTGTGTTACTAATGGTTTTCTTTGAGACTGTGGTCCCAGCTCTCTTCAGGTCATTGACCAGGTCCTGCCGTGTAGTTCTGGGCTGATCCCCTCACCTTCCTCATGATCATTGATGCCCCACGAGGTGAGATCTTGCATGGAGCCCCAGACCGAGGGTGATTGACCGTCATCTTGAACTTCTTCCATTTTCTAATAATTGCGCCAACAGTTGTTGCCTTCTCACCAAGCTGCTTGCCTATTGTCCTGTAGCCCATCCCAGCCTTGTGCAGGTCTACAATTTTATCCCTGATGTCCTTATACAGCTCTCTGGTCTTGGCCATTGTGGAGAGGTTGGAGTCTGTTTGATTGAGTGTGTGGATAGGTGTCTTTTATACAGGTAACGAGTTCAAACAGGTGCAGTTAATACAGGTAATGAGTGGAGAACAGGAGGGCTTCTTAAAGAAAAACTAACAGGTCTGTGAGAGCCGGAATTCTTACTGGTTGGTAGGTGATCAAATACTTATGTCATGCAATAAAATGCAAATAAATTCATTAAAAATCATACAATGTGATTTTCTGGATTTTTGTTTTAGATTCCGTCTCTCACAGTTGAAGTGTACCTAATGATAAAAATTACAGACCTCTACATGCTTTGTAAGTAGGAAAACCTGCAAAATCGGCAGTGTATTAAATACTTGTTCTCGCCACTGTATATATATATATATATACAGTGGGGGAAAAAAGTATTTAGTCAGCCATCAATTGTGCAAGTTCTCCCACTTAAAAAGATGAGAGAGGCCTGTAATTTTCATCATAGGTACACGTCAACTATGACAGACAAATTGAGCATTTTTTTCCCAGAAAATCACATTGTAGGATTTTTAATGAATTTATTTGCAAATTATGGTGGAAAATAAGTATTTGGTCACCTACAAACAAGCAAGATTTCTGGCTCTCACAGACCTGTAACTTCTTCTTTAAGAGGCTCCTCTGTCCTCCACTCGTTACCTGTATTAATGGCACCTGTTTGAACTTGTTATCAGTATAAAAAGACACCTGTCCACAACCTCAAACAGTCACACTCCAAACTCCACTATGGCCAAGACCAAAGAGCTGTCAAAGGACACCAGAAACAAAATTGTAGACCTGCACCAGGCTGGGAAGACTGAATCTGCAATAGGTAAGCAGCTTGGTTTGAAGAAATCAACTGTGGGAGCAATTATTAGGAAATGGAAGACATACAAGACCACTGATAATCTCCCTCGATCTGGGGCTCCACGCAAGATCTCACCCCCGTGGGGTCAAAATGATCACAAGAACGGTGAGCAAAAATCCTAGAACCACACGGGGGGACCAAGTGAATGACCTGCAGAGAGCTGGGACCAAAGTAACAAAGCCTACCATCAGTAACACACTACGCCGCCAGGGACTCAAATCCTGCAGTGCCAGACGTGTCCCCCTGCTTAAGCCAGTACATGTCCAGGCCCGTCTGAAGTTTGCTAGAGTGCATTTGGATGATCCAGAAGAGGATTGGGAGAATGTCATATGGTCAGATGAAACCAAAATATAACTTTTTGGTAAAAACTCAACTCGACGTGTTTGGAGGACAAATAATGCTGAGTTGCATCCAAAGAACACCATACCTACTGTGAAGCATGGGGGTGGAAACATCATGCTTTGGGGCTGTTTTTCTGCAAAGGGACCAGGACGACTGATCCGTGTAAAGGACAGAATGAATGGGGCCATGTATCGAGATTTTGAGTGAAAACCTCGTTCCATCAGCAAGGGCATTGAAGATGAAACGTGGCTGGGTCTTTCAGCATGACAATGATCCCAAACACACCGCCCGGGCAACGAAGGAGTGGCTTCGTAAGAAGCATTTCAAGGTCCTGGAGTGGCCTAGCCAGTCTCCAGATCTCAACCCCATAGAAAATATTTGGAGGGAGTTGAAAGTCCGTGTTGCCCAGCGACAACCCCAAAACATATATAATTATAATAATATATAATATAATTAGTCATTTAGCAGACGCTCTTATCCAGAGCGACTTACAGGAGCAATTAGGGTTAAGTGCCTTGCTCAAGGGCACATCGACAGATTTTTCACCTAGTCGGCTCGGGGATTAGAACCAGAGACCTTTCGGTTACTGGCACAACGCTCTTAACCACTAAGCTACCTGCCGCCTGCTGTAGAGGAGATCTGCATGGAGGAATGGGCCAAAATACCAGCAACAGTGTGTGAAAACCTTGTGAAGACTTACAGAAAACGTTTGACCTGTGTCATTGCCAACAAAGGGTATATAACAAAGTATTGAGAAACTTTTGTTATTGACCAAATACTTATTTTCCACCATAATTTGCAAATAAATTCATAAAAAATCCTACAATGTGATTATCTGGATTTTTTTTTCTCAATTTGTCTGTCATAGTTGACGTGTACCTATGATGAAAATTACAGGCCTCTCTCGTCTTTTTAAGTGGGAGAACTTGCACAATTGGTGGTTGACTAAATACTTTTTCCCCCCACTGTACACATACACGCGCGCGCGCGCACACACACATACACACATACACACATACACACACACACACACACACACACACACACACACACACACACACACACACACACACACACACACACACACACACACACACACACACACACACCTACTGTTACACATGTGGACTCCCTTCACTCTGTCCCTCCTACTGTTGGTCCTGGTCCTCTCATCCCTCCATCCTCTCCTCCTCCCCTCATGGATGAAGTGAAAGGTCTGCTTGGTCCCCAGGACCAGGTGTGGGTTTTCATCAGTCACAAACAGTACATGTCTAACAGTAACACACTAAACCCAGGAGAGGTACAGATACTTTACTGCTTGCTGCACAACAGGTGTTAAGTTGACAAGGCTGTTGACATCATAGAAATAGAATCACTAGAATGGGAATCCCCATTCAAGTCAGTGGGTCTATAATGGGTAGACCGGCGGCCATTTTGAAAGTGATTCTATTTCTATGGTTGACATCAGATTTGTTGTCAATAGTATCATTATTGCTGATTGGACCTGGTTCAAACGTCTGTGTAGTAGAAAGTATCATCTCTGTCACATTCATTGTCAAGCTAACAGTCTATAGAGAAATTTTTTGAAGTATACTGAACAAAAATATAAACGCAACATGCAACAATTTCTAAGATTTTACTGAGTTACAGTTCATATGAGGAAATTAGTCAATTAAAATAAATTTATTAGGCCCTAATCTATGGATTTCACATGACTGGGAATACAGAATGCGTCTGTTGGTCACCGATACCTTTTTAAAAGATGGGCCTCAAAATGGCCTATTTCTGTGCATTCAAATTGCCATCGATAAAATGCAATTGTGTTCGTTGTCCATTGCTTATGCCTGCCCATACCATAACCCCACCGCCACCATGGGGCACTCTGTTCACAACGTTGACATCAGCAAACCACTCGCAACACGACGCCATACACGTTGTCTGCGATTGTGAGGCCGGTTGGACGTACTGTCAAATTCTCTAAAGCGGCGTTAAGGAGGCTTATGGTAAAGAAATTAACATTAAATTATCTGGCAACAGCTCTGGTGGACATTCCTACAGTCAGCATGCCAATTGCACGCTCCCTCAAAACTTGAGACATCTGTGGCATTGTGTTGTGTGACAAAACTGCGCATTTTAGAGTGGCCTTTTATTGTCCCCAGCACAAGGTGCACCTGGGTAATGCTAATGCTATTTAACAACACTTTACATGTTGCGTTTATATTTTTGTTCAGTGTAGATAATATACTATACATATTAAGACAACTAGTATAGTAGTTCCATTTTAACACTGGAAGACTAGTGCATTAACTGATTTAACATATTAAACCTATTAGCTACAATACTGTTGATGTGATGCATTGATTGCTGTTATGATTGGTATAAAACTGTTCCATATTGTACCATACTTATTATTTCTTTCAATTATGGTCCTTCTTCTATGTCAACCCTGTTGACCATGGTATGTTGACCATGTTATGTCAACCCTGTTGACCATGGTATGTTGACCATGTTATGTCAACCCTGTTGACCATGGTATGTTGACCTTGGTATGTCAACCCTATTGACCATGGTATGTTGACCTTGGTATGTCAACCCTATTGACCATGGTATGTTGACCATGGTAAGTCAACCCTGTTGACGATGGTAAGTCAACCCTGTTGACCATGTAATGTCAACCCTGTTGACCATGGTATATGTCGACCATGGTATGTCAACCCTGTTGACCATGGTATGTTGACCATGATATGTCAACCCTGTCGACCCTGTTGGCTTTGAAAAGTTGGCATTGCATAATGTTCAACACCCGGAATCTGTGAATAAGGCTTAACAACAATATATTGTGAAGTTGCTCGAAAGGAGTGTAGCTAGCTAGACAGCCAAAGTCCAAATGATCTGACTTGCGTATCATTATGCAAATCACGTGACTCCCACGTGTGGGGAATTCCCTTACAGTAACTCACCCTCTGTTTTACCTTTGAGTGAGTTTTCTATCTACCACTAGTGACCTAGTGTATGGAGCATCCTACACAACAGTACCTTTGATGTTTTCCTTTTTTGATTCCTCAATAGACTGGTGGAGACTGAAAAAACCCACCACTACTTCACAAAGAGTGATTGTTTCAACATCTCTCATCAAAGTCCCAAAAGATCTATCAGAATCTTTAAGAGCATTATACATTTATGTCCTTCTCATATCGGTACACAACAGTGGAATTTGATCTGTTAGAGAATCTAGATTCTAAAGACTAGATTGTAGATATGACGTCAGTGAATGCAGATGCCTGGCAGCTTGAGCATGATCTCTTCTCTATCTTATTCTTCTGCTCAAAGCATGACTAGTCTGTGTACTTCTGAGTAACTTCTCAGTATCTCCTTCTCTTCGATCTTTGTGATCAGCAACTAAAAGGAGCTTGGATGAGATCGGCTATGATTCAGTTGCATCATGACACTGATGTTTAATAAATGGTTCAGGTTAGGATCTGGGGAAGGTAAGCTGATTCTAGACCTGTGCATATAGGCATACTTCTACCCAGAACCATTAAACCAGGAGGGTAAGCTGATCCTAGATCTGTGCATACAGGCAACTGTTAGGGCAGCCTTCATGACCATTGACCCCTCTCCTATCAGACCTGATTGCTGGTACTGTACCCTGAGTTACTCCGACCTCTACACACACACACCATGGCATCCACCCTCTCACATTCTCCTTTCCATTCTCACTGTCACTGCATGTCATGCAGCCAGCGTTGCTTATGCTCTGTGTGTGCGTGTGTCATTATGACATTAGTCCTCATTCCCAGTCTTCGGTGGTCCCTGTGTTTTGCAGGTTGTCCTTCCAACAAATGATTGAATCATGTTAATTGGCTGATCTGTTAATTGACTAATGATGTGGACTAATTAACACAGTGTTACATAACTGCAGCTGGTAGTTCCATACCTACTCATTAGAACCAATGAGGACAAAATAATTACCTGGGAAGTGGTCTGGGACTGGAGTTTTCCCTGAATCCTGACCATGTGATTTGACCCAGGTACAACTCTGGACCCTGGTTATTGCCTATGACCTGGTTATTGCCTATGCCCAGTCAGGAAAAAATCCTGTCCATATGCATAATAAATCAATGTGTTGAACATGATAAAGGAAACCTGCACACATAGGGACTCCTCTGTGTCTGAGGACCACTGTGATGTGTCTGGTGTTCTCTTCCTCTGCTCTTGGTTTTGGTTTGATGGCTTTGTTTTTGTTATTTGTCATTTTCCTCTCAGAGCCTCCGGTGAATCTATTCTTGTTGTTTTTCTTTTGTTTTTGTCGTTTCTTTGTTTTGTTTCTGTTGTCGGGTGGGTGTGGCGGTGGGGTTTATTATTTTGTGTGGCTTTGTGCCGTCCCCTGGGTTTGTCCATGGCTTTGCTCCATAGATCCCCGTATCGCAGTCCTCTGTCATGGATGACATAGAGGAGTGGCTCTGTGCTGATGTGGTGAGACTTCTTTACCTTGATTTCTCTCTCTCTCTTCTCTCACGTTTCTTTTCTTTTTCTTTTATCACATGACATTTCTATCCATCTCACGTAACCAGGTAGATCACATGTAGTGTTCTTAACTTTAGTTGACCATCTTCTATTGATACATTATCTGACTAATGGTTTTCCACCAATGATGTGAGTGATATAACAATATAAAAGTGATCTATGAGATGTACTATCTCTCACATGCTACCGTAATGCTAATCTAGAGAATAAAACCTGCCAGTCTAAAGATGACATTGGTACTGTATCACATCACACCAGGTGACGCTACAGTGGTTATTCCTGATGAATGTGAAAGGTAGACACAGGTCCTGTTGTTAAAGGGATATAGCAGAGTAAATATGTTCCTGAAAGGTTGGATGGACGAGTGGATGGATCTATTGGAAGCATGGGTCCAACACAGTGGTGGAAAGTACATGTTCTTGAAGTACCTCAATGTCAGTACAAAAGCACTGGGTGGGAGTGACCTCCCTGAGTTGTGAATGGTGTCCTGTAGGAGTTAGGAAGGTAAGTAGCCTAGTCAACTTGTACGTAGGGTTGCAAAATTCCTGTAACTTTCCCAAAATACCCTGGTTTTCAAGAAATCCCAGTTGGAAGATTCCTGGAATCAAGAGGGAATAAGCAGGGAATCCGTTAATTCTATACTGGGATTTCTGGGAAACTGGGATTTTGGGAAATAATTTTGCAACCCATACTTATACAATACCTAAGGGAAGACCAATTTTTTGACTTTGTCTCCTAACAATGTCAATTTACTGTAAGGCATCTTGGTGAGTCAATAGTTGTGTGATCCTCCTGGCAGAATTGACCACAAATGTTATGGATTCACTGATTTCTGTTTCTTCTCCTCTGAATAGAAAGGCGATGGTTTAGATGGTGAGGAAGGGGTGACGAGTGAAGGTATGGATGGATTCAGGGCACTAACACTTGATACTGCGCATTTTATTTTTTATTTATTTTTATTTATTTTTTACATTTTTTGCATGTGTAGAAGCTCTCATTAAATGTGGCATAGATTCTGCTTCTTACTTTGTGTGTCAAAATTCTCTGATCAGCTCTTTAGCACTTGATATATTAGGCTGCGTTTACACAGGCAGCCTAATTCTGATCTTTGCCACTTAATTGGTCTTTTGACCAATCCGATCAGATCAGAATTGGGCTGCCCGTGTAAACGTAGCCTTTGTGCTCTTATTCTCAAGCCTGCTCCTGGAGAGCCACAGTACTGCAGGCTTTTGTCTCAGCTAATACCATCACACCTGATTCAACCAATCTACTGATCTTCAACACATTGATTGCATGAATGAGGTGTTTCACTGCTGATGTGGGGCAAATAACATGCAGTACTGTGCCTCTCCAGAAGGTGCAGCAATGACGATCACTATGCAAAAAGTCAACAACTGACAAACCATGTCCTGCTGTTAACAGGGGTTTTCTCTCCTCTTCCTGTAGAGTTTGATAAGTTTCTGGAGGATCGAGCGAAGGTGGTCGATTCCTTACCATCGCTCCCTAGTGATGAGCCTGGTCCCCCTATCAGCGCCCCCAGCGGCACCCGCAAGAAGGCCGAACGGACGGAGGATGCCCTCTTTGCCTTGTAGAGTCTACCCCAGGAAACCCCTCTCTCTGAGGCATCTACAGCACCTAGGTACCCCAGGCCCACTTGCTCCATCCGGCACTCCTGCCAAGCAGCAGTGTAGCTACTGAACTGAACACCAATCCTGCTCCTGCAGAGGACCATGCTTGCTGTCTGCCCGCGCAGCCGTGTTGCATCATGTATTACTATTGAGGTTTTGATCCGTCTGTCAGTGTGGGATATGTCTGTAGTCTTGTATCTCATCTGCAGCTAGCTACCCGAAGGAGGATATAACCTAACATTGTGAGGATAGCAAACATTACTGACCTGTCTCTGTCTGTTTTCACATTTCAAAAGGGAAAACCAAAAAATATATAGCTGCATGCAGCCGTGGCAGGGTTCAAGCCCTATGGCACCACAGCAAATATCTGTTACACAGCTTTTATATTTGCTTTCCTCTTTTGAAAAGCTTTTGTCAGCTTCCCTCCATGTTATCTTGTGTGGTGTGTACATAGGGGAAGGAAAGGGTCCAAAATAATATTTTCAATCAGAACCTAAGAAACACCAAATATTTGCGATAGGTATTGTTAATACTACCTCTACAATTGTAAAACAACCGGATCAGTTGCAACAGTGACGCTTAGCTCTGGTAGTACCTGTACACTATGTAAGTGTAACAAGTAAATAAGACTAAGAGGCTTTAATGACAAAAACAATTACTAAATGTGTCTATCACAGGAGGTTGGTGGCACCTTAATTGGGAAGTTCGGGCATGTGGTAATGAATGGAGTGGAATGAGTGGAAAGGTATCAACAACATCAAACACATGGTGCCATGTGTTTAATGCCATTCCATTTGCTTCGTTCCAGCCATTATTATGAGCCATCCTCCCCTCAGCAGCCTCCACAGGTGTCTTCTAATATTGGGCTATTCGTCAACATTTTCCTTCCCCTTCTACTATGATGAGACCAATTTAATGAGCTTTATGCACTTTTGGACCCTTGAACAGTTCAGTATGTATATCCTTGTGTTAATAAGATGGCAACTCTTTTTTTATATAGGAAACAAAACATTTTTTTCTTAGACTAATTGCATATGATTTTATGGATTTTATGAAATTTACAGCCCTTTTCTCGCCCTTCAAAGCACACTTTTTCCTGACATGGAAATTAAAGGAAAAGAACAGGCGAAATATGGCACTGAAAATCTAATCAAATTTCAATTTCATGATAGCGTATTGGTAGCATACTTGACAGAAAATAATTATTGCAAACGCTTATACATGTAGTTATTGTAAAGAAAAGTGTCCATATGTTTACATAAATATATGTATATACATCAGAAATATGTGAGTATTACCTGCAGTACATGTTTAAAAGTCAAACCGAATTAATAGCTTTTATGTACGTCGCTAAGCCGAAAGGCTAACTCATTCATGTATTGTTTGGTCTCCTGGTTGTATATGTACAGTAATGTCATGCAGGAAAATAAATTCCTCACAAATCCTTTCTACTTTGGGGAAAGCGCCCCTGCTCTCCTCTCCTTACTCATACATGTGTGGGACAGAAAGAGGTTTGGATGTGCTTCAGAAGGATGACCAAAAACGTTATTTTACCGTGTTTTATGTATTTTTACTGTGGTCTGAATTGTTTGGTAAAGCTTCCTGTCTTTATTTTTGAGGATTACATTTGGTGGTAGCTGTGGGCTGTGACTCTGCTAGTGGGACTGCCCCTTTAACCTATTTTAACATTCTATTTGAGTTTGCTTACCTACAATAGGTAATGCAGTTAGATGAGGGCATAACATTAATTTCCTGTTGTCAGGAAGACATGGGCTATAGACCACACTTTGAGGCAAAAGAGGTTCTTTCTTCATTCCAACTCTTTTGCCAGTACCTTTCAAAGTTAATGCTTATAAAGCTTCTACAAGTAACACCAAATTAATAACGACAAAACGCCATGACGTTTCACGTCAATAGGAACTATTTGTGTTTATTCGCAAATATCCTTATATACTTAACAAAGTTACGTGTATTATACTGTAAATGAGACTCATTTAAATAAAATGTCATATTTGTCAGAAAATACCTTACTGTATCTGTTATTTAAAAAGATCCGCTTCCAGATAAAACATTATTTGTAACAATCATTTATAAATGTTAGAGGGTGACATTACAAACAAGTAAATGATTTGTCTTAGGCATTAATGTTTGAATGTGTTTTAGAATACTGTAACAGAATGAACTGTTATTAATGAGCTTTTACTCCGTTTCATTTTTGTCCTATTTGGTCTTATATTGCTTTAATTATACCTCTTAGGAGGCCGTATGAAATAGTAGCATATATTTTACAATCAAGAATTGCTGTTCCTCTTATGTCTTAAGACTGGACAAAAGCAAAGAGATGTTTGAACTAAGATTCTTTGTTACTGAAATGTAACCTCTCACTTGATCAATTACAGAGTTGATTTCTATGTGTGTGTGTCACTTTTTCTTTTTTTTTCTTTTTAACCAGAAAGAGTTCTGTGTATATGCTTTATGTCAGAGATTAATGTGATGATGCAAAGCTCTGACTGCAACCTTACTCTTTTACGGCTGTCCTCCGATCAGATGGTTGTGTGAAACTGTTGAGTTGCTATGGAACGTGAATCTGTTGCCGTTGCTATGGAACGTGAACCTGTTGGGTTGCTATGGAACGTGAACCTGTTGGGTTGCTATGGGACATGTGAACCTGTTGGGTTGCTATGGAACATGTGAATCTGTTGGGTTGCTATGGAACGTGAACCTGTTGGGTTGCAACAGGAATAAGCTACTGGACATTGTAACCATTGTAACGCACTGTATCTCTTCACTACCCGTAAAACTGGTTGAAAATATGTAATTTCAACAGCAAAAGTAGTTGGGTATGGACATGGGGGAGTTGGAAATTGTGTCCTCCAGTGTTCTGTTTAGGAACAGTTGTTTTTCCTGACCAAGAAATGTTCCGGTCTAGACTAAATGGTCAGGTCACATGGTCAGGAGAACTCCTGTCCCTCCTTCTGTATGTTGGTGTGGGTGTTCTATGGCTGTGCTGTTCTGCCATTCATTACTTTGGATTCAGCTTTCTATTGTGTGACCTGATGATGCACGTATTAACCAATAAAACACTAGCAACGTGTGACCTCTACCAACACTTCGTTTGTGGTTATTTTCTCGTGTTTGTGTGTATTACATTTGTCCTTGCGATGGAGTTAGGATATGAAATATGATAGTGAACACACATGGTAAATTCAGGCAGAGACAAGCTCATGGTTCAACCTGGGATAGTGGCCCACTGAGTGATGCAACGGACTCACTTCTTGCACCATGTTATTCATAGCAATGCATGTTTCCCCTGCCCTGACCCTTTCCCCTTATAGTTATACCTACCCTCCCATGCCAAAGTAATTGTTTCCTGTTGATGTCCATGCAGACACTCCAGATGTATTAACGCAACAATTTCAAAGATTTTACTGAGTTACAGTTCATATAAGGAAATCAGTCAATTAAAATAAATTGATTAGGCCCTAATCTATAGATTTCACATGACTGGGAATAAAGATATGTATCTGTTAGTCACAGATACCTTTTTTTTTTTTTTTTAAGTAGGGGCGTGGATCAGAAAACCAGTCCGTATCATTTGACTCATGCAGCGCGACACATCTCCTTCGCATAGAGTTGATCAGGCTGTTGATTGTGGCCTGTGGAATGTTGTCCCACTCCTCTTCAATGGCTGTGCGAAGTTGCTGGATATTGGCGGGAACTGGAACACGCTGTTGTACATATCGATCCAGAGCATCCCAAACATGCTCAATGGGTGACGTGTCTGGTGAGTATGCAGGCCATGGAAGAACTGGGAAATGTTCAGCTTCCAGGAATTGTGTACAGATCCTTGCGACATGGGGCTGTGCATTATCATGCTGAAACATGAGGTGATGGCGGCAGATGAATTGCATGACAATGGGCCTCAGGATCTCATCACGGTATCGCTGTGTATTTAAAACTGCCATCGATTAAAATGCAATTGTGTTCGTTGTCTGTAGCTTATGCCCGCCCAAACCATAACCCCACCGCCACCATGGGGCACTCTGTTCACAACGTTGACATCAGCAAACCGCTTGCCCACACGACGCCATACACGCTGTCTGCCATCTGCCTGGTACAGTTGAAACCGGGATTCATCCGTGAAGAGCGCACTTCTCCAGCGGGCCAGTGGCCATCGAAGGTGAGCATTTGCCCACTGAAGTCGGTTACAATGCCGAGCTGGAGTCAGGTCAAGACCCTGGTGAGGACGACGAGCACGCAGATGAGCTTCCCTGAGACGTTTCTGACAGTTTGTGCAGAAATTCTTTGGTTGTGCAAACCCAGTTTCATCAGCTGTCCAGGTGGTTAGTCTCAGACCATCCCGCAGGTGAAGAAGCCGGATGTGGAGGTCCTGGGCTGGCGTGGTTACACTTGGTCTGCGGTTTTGAGGCTGGTTGGACGTACTGCCAAATTCTCTAAAACGACGTTAAGGTGGCTTATGGTAGAGAAATATCTGGCAACAGCTCTGGTGGACATTTCTGCAGTCAACATGCCAATGCACGCTCCCTCACAACTTGAGACATCTGTGGCATTGTGTTGTGTGACAAAACTGCACATTTTGGAGTGGCCTTTTATTGCCCCCAGCATAAGGTGCACCTGTGTAATGATCATACTGTTTAATCTTGATATGCCACACCTGTCAGGTGGATGGATTATCTTGGCAAAGGAGAAATGCTCACAAACAGGGATGTAAACAATTTGTGCACAATTTGAGAGAAATAAGCTTTTTGTGCGTATGGACATTTTCTGGGATCTTTTCTTTCAGCTCATGAAACACGGGACCAACACTTTACATGTTGCTTTTATATTTTTGTTCAGTATAGATCCATCTGGATCTCCCTGACTGAATACATTGTACACCCATAGAACTCTCTATTGGATCTATGCGGATAACTGACTGATCCTTTGGCTGCCTGTTGAGCATCACACTGATCTCCTGGCGTGTTGCAAGATTCAAATGAGCAGCATGTTAGTCAGGACAACTATCAACAAAGGCAGTCCTGCTGACAGCAGGCCGGGCCCCTATATACTATATCTTTCCTGCTCCACTGCTTGCTATTCAACAACTAGTTTGCTGCTGTGCTACTGTCGGTCGTTGACCCATTTCTTTCCCTTACCACGCCTTTGTTGTGCCCCCTTTGTGTGTGCTTGTGTTTCGGTGAGCTCACACATGGCTCACATGTCCTACTACAATCCACATATCTGTGTTCTCTAGGATGGAGATGTTGTTGATAATTAACTCAAGGTTATTATTGCTGATTATTCAATGGTCATTCTAGAGAGCCATTACTTGTGTTAATTGCTTAATTGCCATGGTTTGAATAATACATTTTGTGTTATTTATTGTTTGAAGATAACATTGTTTGCTTTGACTTTATGCTACATCTCGTTGTCCAACCAAAGGGGACTTCCATGAGCTTTGGTAAGTCAACCCTGTTAATCTTGTCTTGCCCTAAAAGTTTTGAAGCAGCACATAAGTCCATCTATATAATTAGCCAGCTCCCCCTTCCCCTCCACTACTCCAGGAGAAATACATGATGTAACCACGTGAGCCAAAGTCGTGATGTCAGATCACCCCACTCGGTTTCCGAGTTCCCCATTGGTCGATTTCTCTGGTTCTACAGGCTGAGTCATCACTACGGGCCACACAAGCATGGACAGTGGTTAGCCCACCCCTGCTTGGCGTTGATTGGCTGCTAAGGACAAGCCCATAATAAACATACCCATGCTGTTGCTTTTCGAGAGGAAAATACAATTTTCTCTATTATAAAACGCTACTAATGCATGATATAAGTGCAGACCATGAAACAAAACAAATATTAAAAACATGACAAGATATTTCCACATTAAATCAATGTATTTGCCCCTTGAAGAGGCTCAGTTGGTAGAGCATGGCGCTTGTAACGCCAGGGTTGTGGGTTCGTTTCCCACGGGGGGCCAGTATGAAAAATGTATGCACTAACTGTAAGTCGCTCTGGATAAGAGCGTCTGCTAAAAATGTAAATGTAAAGTTATAAACTTCTGTTATGTATTTCCCCACAGTGTTCATCCTACATAATAGTAGTTTTCAAGGAACACGAAAGCCCAAGTAAAGAACACTGCTTATTTACTCTTCACAATAGCCATGCACAAATGTAAATGCCATATGGACATATTGTATTTTGTCTGGGAGTTGCCAGTCAAAACAGGCTTGAGACTGTGAAGGGGGGAGGCGGAATTCACAGGTTGTCGGGGATTGGCTAGAACAAGTGTCACTCATTAAGCGCTCTGTAACCAGCTAGCTAAGCGTGTGGATCCTCAATGAGCACTGTTTAGCGTGACAAGTGTGCCTCTTGGGCATCAATATGAAGACAGGAGAAGGCACTATTTGACAGATCAATAACAAAGTTGGAGTTTCTCACTGGCATTATTGCAAATGTAGCTAGATACCCAGACATCGATTTAAGTGGAAATCGCAAGTTTTAAGCCACAGTGAGTTAGCTAACGCTAGCCATAACGAGACAGCAAAAATGAACTTGTCTTTTGACGATCATTCACTGGATAATCTGGATCCAACCCTATCCCTAAATGACCCCAGCGATATTGACACGGCTCTGCTCAATGACATTGATGGTAAGAACGTTAAACTTACTAGCAAAACTGGCAACTTCAACTTGGTAATGTTAGCTAGTTTTAGCTAACTATCCATATTGTTACGAATGTTAGCTAGCTAGCCAAAGAAGTGACAGCTACAGCAGTAACACACACATGAAACAGCTTGTACACAAATAACGTTAAACTGAGTGAGGTACTATTAACTACTTACTATAGGCACCCAGTGAGTCATTTTGATTTACAGCTTACCCGTCAGTTACCTGTCACGTTAGCTAACTAACATTAGTTATGACCTCAAATCAAATGTACGAGTTGTTTATATTTGACTCAAACAGTATGTGATAGTAGGAGAAGTCTTCCTTCTCAGGGTCGAGGAGAATCCTAGCTGACCTTAAGGAACTAACGTTAGCTAGCTACTGTCTGAGTTCGGTGTTTGTCTTTCTGTTGTTGCTGCTTTCGTTCTTGCGTTTTGGTTCTCATCTAACTCTAGACACATTTGTATCTGCTATTTTGTATGTTAATGATAAGATAAAATAATGTGTATACTATACACGAGCTGATATTTCGCTGCTAATTTGTGTGTGATGAACGGAACAGAAGCTAGTTACAATGTGCCCCGCCCCCTCCAACTTGTCCTACTGACATCACGATGAGGTTAATATCGAGCATTCCCTGTCCGGTTCATTTCAAGAGGCGTGAAGTAAGGCTATAACATGATCTGATGGCTGCTTTTTCCCCGCCCAAATACACACTATATATGTTTCAGTCTTATTAAAATGTTAATAGTTTATATTTTAATTAGTTAAATTGTATCGAACCTAGTTATATTAATGCATTCAATTGAATAGTGGTTATTCGATTCGTTGGTGGTATTACCTAATGTTATTTGTCAGTATAATCAATGGCTTGTATGCACTCACTAACTGTAAATCGCTCTGGATAAGAGCGTCTGCTAAATGACTAAAATGTAAAATGCTTGATTGTTTGCCAACAAGTGCTCTGCTGCAACATCTCACCCTTCCACCCTAAAAGTTGACCTAGAGTAACCCAGCACTGAATTGTCCCATAGTAACCCCTTTTCGTTGAAACCACGTGCTTCCTCTCTTTCTGTCTTGGGGCTGGCCTGCATTGCAAGTGTCTGAGGCGCTTTCTGATTGGTCGGCAGCGATCACCTCATACAAAACCTTGGTTTACAAATCCAGACTAGTCAGGCTGCTGTGGCTGTGCAGACAGAGAGCAGAAGCAAAGGCAGAAGCATGAAGTGTGTTCCCTTATTACTGGACCCAGTCCTTATAATATATGACTATTAGCTTTATGATTTGGTCTAAGATTAAACAAAATGGTCCTTCTCCTTGCCAGGGAACATCCTCCTCACTGTGCTGCCTGAAACTCATTTGAGATAGCCTAGCCTATTTCTGTTGGAAATCCAGAAGAATAGGCTATACTGTACTAATGAAGGTTTCTCATAGACAGTAATTGTGAGCATCTCTAGCCGATGAAACAAGTATGCTATACGGTGTATTACCCTAAAACAAGACCTGTTTTATTATTATTGTTAGAGAATAATGTTTTCAGTGTGAGTAACTAACTTGTTACTATTACTCAATTTCATGTTATAATGTAAAGTACTATCATGCCATGCTCACGTGGAGGGTGCAGCATAGCATAGTAAACATCACCAGTGATTTTCATCAACACTAAATTCTTGCATCTTTCCATCCTCACCTACTCAGGTTTGTTGTCCCTTGTTGTCTCCCTTCTGGAGCCCATTAGAGTGGCATAGACCCAGTCTGCTCTGCTGCAGTGGCCACATAATAACTGCATTACTGACCACTGACCAGGACTAGGACTGCACTGAGCTGGCCCCATTTACTGTCCTGCTCTACTTCTCAGATCAGGGCCCATATCCACAAAGTATCTCAGAGTATGAGTGCTGATCTAGGATCAGATCTTTTGTGTACATGATAATCTGATTCATTCTGATCAAAACTGATCTTAGATCAGCGCCTACTCTGAGACACTTTATGAGCCCAGTTCTTGGTGTTTTCCAATTGAGTTAGGGCAGAAATTCAGTGATCCATTACCATGTGGTGTGGAGAGAGAAATGGGAGAAATGCTCTGTCAGTCTCCCAGTGGTTCAAGCCTTAATTTAACAAGCCTTTTATTGACAATAGTGAAACGCTCCGATTGAATTACAGGGTTTTATCTCTGCTCCATTCAGAGGCCCAGAGACCTAGTTTGGTCATTGGAAGGCATGCTGTTAAGATGTTCTAAATGAGTGCTGTATGGATTGGACAAAAGGGTCTGCTGTGTGGTGTGTACAGATGTTTGTTCCAGCCCAGCTTTAACACACAAGATTCAACTAATCACAGTCTTCAATTTAGACTACTTTGCCTTATTTGACCCTCTTCTCCTGATTTCTTCAACTGTGGCAATTTCATGGTTAACAAGCTATCCCCTGTCTCTCTCTGTCTCCGTGGTTCTCTCAACCTATGGAATACTCTGACTATATCTCCATCTCTCCTCAGACATGCTGCAGCTCATCAACAACCAGGACATGGTGGAGTTCAACCAGGACATGGCTGGTATCTTTGACCCCCCTCAGTTCACAGGGGTCACCCCTACCCAGGACCTCCCTGTCCCCGGCCTGCCCCACTCCATCCCCTCCCCTCCATCCTCCACATCCTCCTCCATCCTGAGCAGCAGCCCCCACCTTGATGCTCTCCTGGGGCCTCCCATCATCCGTAGTTCCTCCCCCCCAGACAAGGCCTTCCACCCCCCCACCTTCCAGCAGTCGCCCCTGGCCCAGGTCACCACCTCCACCCCTGTACCACTACCCAGGCCGCAGCAGCAGCCAGCACCCCAGCAAAGCTCTCCATCAGCCCAGGCTGCTCAGGGTCTCAGGCAGCCCAAGGTGGACCAGCCCCAGCCCCTGCCGGTCCTCTCCCCCCCAGCCCCTGTTCCAATCCAGCTTCCTCCCCCAGCCTCTACCTCCCACACTGTACCCGGCCAGAGCCCCGTGTTCAGTGCCGCCCCCCAGGCCCTGTTCACCTCTCCTGCACCCCAGCAGCAGCAGCCCCAGGCTCAGCTGCTGCCCCAGCCCCAGGTCCATGCCCAGCAGATCCGGATTAATTACAGCACCCAGAATGGCTACAAAGGTGAGGAACAGATTAAATCTATATTCCTCAGTATTAACAGTTGAAATGCTGGTAGTAGATGGATGAGAGTCTACAATAGCAGTAAATAAGGTCTTCTAGGCCAAGGGAGCAAACAGATGCAAGGAAACTTAAAACTGAGTCACTCACCCTAACCCTTCCACGTGGAGATGAAACATAGCTATCTTCCTCCTTAATGGTTGTAGGGGTTTCCCCATGCCCCTCCCTACTCACCCCCCCAGTCCTGCCAGGTAATGTGAGGGAGGGAGCCCCACCATGTGCTGCTAGTAGTAGGAGCAGTAGCAGTAGTAGTAGCAGCAGCACAACCACCACCATCACCACATGGTCGTTAAGACTGTCTTATTTATGGTGCAGAGCCACACTGTTGTGGCTGGATGAGAGCAGAGCATGACTGGAGGAACAACTCACACACCTACTCTCACACACATACTCTCAGGGCAAAAAGTAGGGACTGATAATGGACACTGGTATACAAAGCACAGTCACTCACTCCATGAAGAAAACACACTTGTTGTTATGTTATCAGGAGAGTTGTGTACTACGATGCAGTAACAGTAGTAGTACAGCATGTTTCCAAAGGAGAGTCAGTGGGTTACTCAACCTCCGCTGACTGTCAGTCAAAATCCCAATCTAAGACCCTTTGGTCAGAGTGAAGGACCGTCCCTGAGGCTGAAAGAGGGTGTTTTGTCTACACTATCTATGAGGCACACTCAGATACACACACACACTTGCGCGCATACAGTGGGGAGAACAAGTATTTGATACACTGCTGATTTTGCAGGTTTTCCTATTTACAAAGCATGTAGAGGTCTGTAATTTTCAACTGTGAGAGACGGAATCTATAACAAAAATCCAGAAAATCACATTGTATGATTTTTAAGTAATTAATTTGCATTTTATTGCATGACATACAGTGGGGGAAAAAAGTATTTAGTCAGCCACCAATTGTGCAAGTTCTCCCACTTAAAAAGATGAGGTAGGCCTGTAATTTTCATCATAGGTACACGTCAACTATGACAGACAAAATGAGAAAAAAAAATCCAGAACATCACATTGTAGGATTTTTAATGAATTGATTTTCAAATTATGGTGGAAAATAAGTATTTGTTCAATAACAAAAGTTTCTCAATACTTTGTTATATACCCTTTGTTGGCAGTGACACAGGTCAAACGTTTTCTGTAAGTCTTCACAAGGTTTTCACACACTGTTGCTGGTATTTTGGCCCATTCCTCCATGCAGATCTCCTCTAGAGCAGTGATGTTTTGGGGCTGTCGCTGGGCAACACGGACTTTCAACTCCCTCCAAAGATTTTCTATGGGGTTGAGATCTGGAGACTGGCTTGGCCACTCCAGGACCTTGAAATGCTTCTTACGAAGCCACTCCTTCGTTGCCCGGGCGGTGTGTTTGGGATCATTGTCATGCTGAAAGACCCAGCTACGTTTCATCTTCAATGCCCTTGCTGATGGAAGGAGGTTTTCACTCAAAATCTCACAATACATGGCCCCATTCATTCTTTCCTTTACACGGATCAGTCGTCCTGGTCCCTTTGCAGAAAAACAGCCCCAAAGCATGATGTTTCCACCCCCATGCTTCACAGTAGGTATGGTATTCTTTGGATGCAACTCAGCATTCTTTGTCCTCCAAACACGGCCGAGTTGAGTTTTTACCAAAAAGTTCTATTTTGGTTTCATCTGACCATATGACATTCTCCCAATCCTCTTCTGGATCATCCAAATGCACTCTAGCAAACTTCAGACGGGCCTGGACATGTACTGGCTTAAGCAGGGGGACACGTCTGGCACTGCAGGATTTGAGTCCCTGGCGGCGTAGTGTGTTACTGATGGTAGGCTTTGTTACTTTGGTCCCAGCTCTCTGCAGGTCATTCACTAGGTCCCCCTGTGTGGTTCTGGGATTTTTGCTCACCGTTCTTGTGATCATTTTGACCCCACGGGGTGAGATCTTGCGTGGAGCCCCCAGATCGAGGGAGCTTATCAGTGGTCTTGTATGTCTTCCATTTCCTAATAATTGCTCCCACAGTTGATTTCTTCAAACCAAGCTGCTTACCTATTGCAGATTCAGTCTTCCCAGCCTGGTGCAGGTCTACAATTTTGTTTCTGGTGTCCTTTGACAGCTCTTTGGTCTTGGCCATAGTGGAGTTTGGAGTGTGACTGTTTAAGGTTGTGGACAGGTGTCTTTTATACTGATAACAAGTTCAAACAGGTGCCATTAATACAGGTAACGAGTGGAGGACAGAGGAGCCTCTTAAAGAAGAAGTTACAGGTCTGTGAGAGCCAGAAATCTTGCTTGTTTGTAGGTGACCAAATACTTATTTTCCACCATAATTTGCAAATAAATTCATTAAAAATCCTACAATGTGATTTTCTGGATTTTTTTTTCTCAATTTGTCTGTCATAGTTGACGTGTACCTATGATGAAAATTACAGGCCTCTCTCATCTTTTTAAGTGGGAGAACTTGCACAATTGTTGGCTGACTAAATACATTTTTCCCCCACTGTAAGTATTTGATACATCAAAAAAGCAAAACTTAATATTTGGTACAGAAACCTTTGTTTGCAATTACAGAGATCATACGTTTCCTGTAGGTCTTGACCAGGTTTGCACACACTGCAGCAGGGATTTTGGCCCACTCCTTCATACAGACCTCTCCAGATCCTTCAGGTTTCGGGGCTGTCGCTGGGCAATACGGACTTTCAGCTCCCTCCAAAGATTTTCTATTGGGTTCAGGTCTGGAGACTGGCTAGGCCACTCCAGGACCTTGAGATGCTTCTTACGGAGCCACTCCTTAGTTGCCCTGGCTTTGTGTTTCGGGTCGTTGTCATGCTGGAAGACCCAGCAATTACCCATCTTCAATACTCTTACTGAGGGAAGGAGGTTGTTGGCCAAGATCTCGCGATACATGGCCCCATCCATCCTCCCCTCAATACGGTGCGGTCGTCCTGTCCCCTTTGCAGAAAAGCATCCCCAAAGAATGATGTTTCCACCTCCATGCTTCACGGTTGGGATGGTGTTCTTGGGGTTGTACTCATCCTTCTTCTTCCTCCAAACACGGCGAGTGGAGTTTAGACCAAAAAGCTCTATTTTTGTCTCATCAGACCACATGACCTTCTCCCATTCCTCCTCTGGATCATCCAGATGGTCATTGGCAAACTTCAGACGGGCCTCGACATGCGCTGGCTTGAGCAGGGGGACCTTGCTTGCGCTGCAGGATTTTAATCCATGACGGCGTAGTGTGTTACTAATGGTTTTCTTTGAGACTGTGTTCCCAGCTCTCTTCAGGTCATTGACCAGGTCCTGCCGTGTAGTTCTGGGCTGATACCTCACCTTCCTCATGATCATTGATGCCCCACGAGGTGAGATCAGTTGTTGCCTTCTCACCAAGCTGTTTGCCTATTGTCCTGTAGCCCATCCCAGCCTTGTGCAGGTCTACAATTTTATCCCTGATGTCCTTACACAGCTCTCTGGTCTTGGCCATTGTGGAGAGGTTGGAGTCTGTTTGATTGAGTGTGTGGACAGGTGTCTTTTATACAGGTAACGAGTTCAAACAGGTGCAGTTAATACAGGTAATGAGTGGAGAACAGGAGGGCTTCTTAAAGAAAAACTAACAGGTCTGTGAGAGCCGGAATTCTTACTGGTTGGTAGGTGATCAAATACTTATGTCATGCAATAAAATGCAAATTACTTAAAAATCATACAATGTGATTTTCTGGATTTTTGTTTTAGATTCCGTCTCTCACAGTTGAAGTGTACCTAAGATAAAAAATTACAGACCTCTACATGCTTTGTAAGTAGGAAAACCTGCAAAATCGGCAGTGTATCAAATACTTGTTCTCCCCACTGTACCTGTTTAACATTGTCCCTTTGACAGTGTTATGAAACTACTGTAAGAGCTCTGCCCCATGCAGCCATGCCCTAGCATTACAAACCTACTGACTCTGTGTGGACCGATGCCCTTACAGCCACCTAACATGCTATTATGTTACACACACTGCCTGCTACAGTCATCATATCGTATGTTTTCTAGGTCAAAGTTAATTCCTACAATAATAATCTATACTGTTATGGGTCGGTGACTCAAGTGTCCTTATTGCTGCTTCTGCCATTATATCACATCATGATATCACTCTCCAGCGGTGAAAGGTCATACGCTACTAAGCCACGCAATTTATGTGAACTTTGGCCTTGCCAGAGACTTATGGTGACGACAGTTTAGATGGTGTTTTGTTTTTACAGCTCCACTGCTAGTTGGTCAATTGTGTTTGAACTATTTTTGGTTTGATTCATAAGTCCACACTAGCAGGACGTTTTGAATGGGAAAACGAAAATTAGCGTTTATTGGACAAGTTTAGGTAATCCTTCCCTGTTTCAGGCAGTTTTCTTCCGTTTGGTGCCTAATGAACATGACCCTGATTATTTTTCTAGCTGTCAATCATCAAGGAGGCCCTGCCCAGCCCATGGTAAGCCTGTCATCGACCCCTTCCGGCGTTCAGCCAATGACCATCCAGGCTCTGACCACCACGGCCCCCCTCCTGACCACCTCAGCAAGCCCCCCAGCTCAGACCATCGCATCACACCACGTTCAACAAGTCCAACAAGTGAGTTTGTTCACCTGTGTGTGTTGTTCGATGAGACCCATTAACCCCAAGAAAATCACCACACCAGAAAAAAATGATTTGTTCTTTGTATTCAAACCTATTATTTTACCAGTATTTGTTTCATGACTAATTTGTTTCATTGCACATTTTTTTCATTACTAATTTATTTCAATGGAAATGCTCCCTCAGGTCTATAGTTTAACCCTCCATCGCTCTCTCTCACTCGCTCCCCCTCTCCTCTCAGGTGTTGCTCCAGCCCCAGTTTATCAAGGCTGAGTCTCTGCTGCTGACCACCCTGAACCGTGACCCCTGCATGGTCACTACTGTGGCCTCTCCCTGTATCACCTCCCTGGCCACCACCACATCCCAGAGCACCCACTCACTACAGGTAGGAACCACCACCACATCCCAGAGCACCCACTCACTACAGGTAGGAACCACCACCACATCCCAGAGCACCCACTCACTACAGGTAGGAACCACCACCACATCCCAGAGCACCCACTCACTACAGGTAGGAACCACCACCACATCCCAGAACACCCACTCACTACAGGTAGGAACCACCACCACATCCCAGAACACCCACTCACTACAGGTAGGAACCACCACCACATCCCAGAACACCCACTCACTACAGGTAGGAACCACCACCACATCCCAGAACACCCACTCACTACAGGTAGGAACCATAGGAACTAGATGATAGTATAATAACTAGAATTATAATGTCATAAAGTAATAACAACAACTAGAAACTGTCATTTTCCTGAAGAAAAATTGTCCAAAAGTATTTTTATGGTAGTGGAAGAAGACAAAGTATTGTGCTATGTAGGGCATAGTGTCAATCTAGACCAGGGGTGTCAAACAATACTGCCTGTTGTTTGAGGGGGAAACAAACTCAATATACTTTAAAATGACTAAAACCACATCGGAAGTGTGTAGAAATGATAATTGACCTATATTCATACAGTTTCTTGACTGTCAAGCTCACTAATGCAAAAAAACGATGGATAGAGGAGTATTTTTAGCAAATTTTGACGGCAATGAAATATAAGACATTTTCAGTGCGGCCCTCTGGACCTCGTTGAAGACAGAATGCGGCCCCGGGGCAAATTGAGTTTGACACCCCATCTAGATGCAACTTTAGTGATCGTCTTCTTAGAAAAAACTTCTCTCCTCCTACCCTCTCATTCTGTCCTCCCTCTTTCTTCCTCCTTACCTCCCCCCTCCCTCTCTCTAGGCTCTGATGAGTGGTGGCACCTTCCTGACCAGGGTGCCAGTGATGATGGACTCTGACAAGCTGCCCATCAACCGTATCACAATCAGCAGTAAACCTATGGGCCTGCCCCCCAAGGGCGAGAAGCGGACCGCCCACAACGCCATTGAGAAGCGCTACCGCTCGTCCATCAACGACAAGATCATTGAGCTTAAAGACCTGGTGGCCGGGACTGAGGCCAAGGTATTAATATTGAAAATATATACGTAGAGTTTTTAAATTACATTTATAAAATATTATTTACAACATACATTTTAAGCAAGAGATTCCCATTAAGATACTGTAGAGCTTTCAAGAACTGAATCATCTGACAGAGAAAAGTAACTGGCTGTGTCTGAATACCCATACTAGTGGACTACATACTGCATACTCATTTAGGCTTTTGATCAGATAAATTGACGCGCTGTACCAAAACGAACAAATGGCAGGAGTAAACACAATCGCACATTAGATGACGCATTCTGAGTACTATTTTCAAAATTGTACATACTATAAAAGTATTTTTTACATTTATTTTTTGCGTACCGTTTAGTACGCTAGTATGGGTATTGGGACACGACCACTGTTTTGTTTGTGGATTCCAATATTAAGATGCTGTGTTAGTATTATATCTAAGTAAGCTCAAAGGCATACTGTTTATCAGAGGCTCTTAAAATCTTGCTTTAAGTTTGTATTCACCTTTTTCATCGGCTAAGCAGCTCAACAAGTTGTTGTATTGACCTTTTTCATCCGCTAAGCAGCTCAACAAGTCAGCAATTCTGAAGAAGGCAATAGACTACATCCGCTACCTACAGCAGTCCAACCAGAAACTAAAAGCAGAGAACATGGCCCTGAAAATGTCTGCCCAGAAGAACAGTGAGTGGTCCTTCTCCTCCCTGCCCTGGCTCTTCTTCTCCTTTTCTGCCTGCCCTTTCCTCTCCTCCATCCTCCCTTTATCACCATCCTATTGTTATTCATTATGAAGAAGAAGGATTCATCATGGCTAAAGCTTCTGTCATTTAATTTCTTAAAGAAGTGCTTTGTGAAATGCAGTCATTTTCTGATGGCTAGTGCTGGTTGTGCTTGAATCAAGAGCTGGGTCCGTATTCATAAAGCGTCTCAGAGTAGGAGGGCTGATCTAGGATCAGGTTCCCCCTGTCCATATAATTCTATTCATTAAACTGATTCTAGATCAGCACTCTGAGACACTTTATAGATACGGGCCCTGGGACAGATGTCATAACAGTATGATGATGATGGCCGGAACTATTCTGAGGTTGACCCTTTCTTTCTCTACCTCCCTCCTCTTTTTTCTCTCCTCCTCTCTCTTACTCCTTCCATCTCCTTCCCCTCTCTCCCTCCTCCTCTCTGTTCTCCAGAGTCTCTGAAGGACCTGGTTGCCATGGAGGTGGACGGCCCACAGACGGACGTGAAGAGCGAGCTGCCCACCCCTCCGCCCTCCGACGTGGGCTCTCCCACCTCCTACTCCCACTGTGGCAGCGACTCAGAACCTGACAGCCCCATGGGGGAGGACAGCAAGGTTGGTTTCACAACCTGAGACGTGAAACCTCACTGAAAAAGCTTAGAGTGGAGCCAGTCAGGATACTGGATGTTACCTGTAACTAATGCTTCTCATGACTTGGAGAAAGGAGCTTGGAAGATGTTGGACTTCTCTGCTATAGTTCCCTAGAATAGAACGCTGAGAAAGGAACTGGTAATTCTCTAGCAACATACATCCTGTAGCAACAAGGATGGAGACAAATAAAAACAGAGACGCTAAACCGTTGTTTTGTTCAATGGCTAACAATAGGGATATCAAGTGTCTCCAATAATCATGTAAAGTAAACATATGATAATAAGTTATAGTTCTTAGTTCTAACTCCCTGATTACAATTGTAGTTCCAGTTCCATCTCTACTTCTTGATCTAGTTCTAATTCTAACCCTGACTCCTTATGTTGTCTCCTCTTCTCTCCTGTCCTCTCCCCTGCAGCCGGCGGTCAATCTGATGGACACGTCATCGTCCACCCCGGGCGGTGCAGGCATGCTGGACCGCTCCCGCATGGCGCTGTGCACATTCACCTTCCTCTTCCTCTCCCTCAACCCCCTGGCCTCCATGCTGTGTGGAGGGATGGGCTCCAGCACCACCGCTAACAACGACGCAGTGCATCCTGGGACAGGCAGGAACATGCTGGGCCTAGACAACGCAGGTATGGAGGGAAAGAGGGAAGGTGGCGGAGGTGTGTATCTGTGTGTCTTACTCCTAGTGAGTTCATCTAATACTCCCATGTGTATTTTCTAGTAGGTCCATCTCTTCTGTGTCTGTGTTTGCGTGCATGTCTCCTAAACTCATTCTGTGTGGGTGTCTCCTAAACTCATTCTGTGTGGGTGTCTCCTAAACTCATTCTGTGTGTAGGTGTCTCCTAAACTCATTCTGTGTGGGTGTCTCCTAAACTCATTCTGTGTGTAGGTGTCTCCTAAACTCATTCTGTGTGGGTGTCTCCTAAACTCATTCTGTGTGTAGGTGTCTCCTAAACTCATTCTGTGTGTAGGTGTCTCCTAAACTCATTCTGTGTGGGTGTCTCCTAAACTCATTCTGTGTGTAGGTGTCTCCTAAACTCATTCTGTGTGGGTGTCTCCTAAACTCATTCTGTGTGTAGGTGTCTCCTAAACTCATTCTGTGTGTAGGTGTCTCCTAAACTCATTCTGTGTGTAGGTGTCTCCTAAACTCATTCTGTGTGTAGGTGTCTCCTAAACTCATTCTGTGTGTGGGTGTCTCCTAAACTCATTCTGTGTGTAGGTGTCTCCTAAACTCATTCTGTGTGTGGGTGTCTCCTAAACTCATTCTGTGTGTGGGTGTCTCCTAAACTCATTCTGTGTGTAGGTGTCTCCTAAACTCATTCTGTGTGGGTGTCTCCTAAACTCATTCTGTGTGTAGGTGTCTCCTAAACACCCTCTCTCAGTGTAGGTGTCTCCTAAACTAATTCTGTATAGGTGTCTCCTAAACATCCTCTCTCTGTGTTCTCCTCCCAGCTGACTCGTGGGGCTGGATGGACTGGATGCTGCCCACTCTGTTGGTGTGGCTGCTGAATGGTGTGCTGGTGGCTGGGGTTCTGGTCAGACTGTTGGTCTATGGAGAGCCAGTCACCAGGCCCCACTCTGGATCCTCCGTGCTGTTCTGGAGGCACCGCAAGCAAGCAGACCTCGACCTGGCACGGGTGAGAATATGGAGAATGTGATTTCATCCCAAATGGCATCCTATTCCCTATATAGTGTACTACCTTCAAAATTAGTGCAGTATGTAGGGAATGGGGTGCCGTTTGGGATGAAAACCATATGCATACTGTCGTAAGCACATACTGACCTTAAGACGCACACACACACCCCTTCCCCCCACCCTCCATACTCACCCCCCATCACTCTTACCCCCCTCTCCCTCCCCAAATAGGGAGACTTTGCCCAGGCCAGTCAGAACCTATGGACCTGCCTCAAGGCCCTGGGTCGTCCCTTACCCACCTCTCAGTTGGACCTGGCCTGTGCCGCCCTGTGGGCCCTGCTCCGCCTCTGCCTCCAGCGCCTGGGGGTGGGTCGCTGGTTGGCTGCCAGGGCCGGGGGGCTCCGCGCCAGGGGGCTCCGGGAGGACGCGCGTAAGAGCAGCCGCGACGCTGCCCTGGTCTACCACCGCCTGCACCAGCTGCACATGACTGGTAGGTGGAAATTGAAAACTGGACTTGGACTGTGGCTTTTAATGCTAAGGCAAACCTTGCCTACTCACTCTGAGACAAGGTTACTAGATAGTTGATTTATTTGATATTATTTATTTAAGTTCATACACCTACTGTTGCCCTGCCCACATGGGCTTACAAGACACTACAGAACAAAATAACATTTTACAAATTATATACATACAATGATCATGGCCAGTATAGCTACCATCTAACCACACTACACAACCAGCTACCATCTAGCCACACTACACAACCAGCTACCATCTAGCCACACTACACAACCAGCTACCATCTAGCCTCACTACACAACCAGCTACCATCTAGCCTCACTACACAACCAGCTACCATCTAGCCTCACTACACAACCAGCTACCATCTAGCCTCACTACACAACCAGCTACCATCTAGCCACACTACACAACCAGCTACCATCTAGCCTCACTACACCACCAGCTACCATCTAGCCTCACTACACCACCATCTAGCCACACTACGCCACCAGCTACCATCTAGCCTCACTACACAACCAGCTACGATCTAGCCTCACTACACAACCAGCTACCATCTAGCCTCACTACACAACCAGCTACCATCTAGCCTCACTACACAACCAGCTACCATCTAGCCTCACTACACAACCAGCTACCATCTAGCCTCACTACACCACCAGCTACCATCTAGCCTCACTACACCACCATCTAGCCACACTACGCCACCAGCTACCATCTAGCCACACTACACAACCAGCTACCATCTAGCCTCACTACACAACCAGCTACCATCTAGCCACACTACACCACCAGCTCCCATCTAGCCACACTACACCACCAGCTACCATCTAGCCACACTACACCACCAGCTCCCATCTAGCCACACTACACCACCAGCTACCATCTAGCCACACTACACCACTAGCTACCATCTAGCCTCACTACACCACCATCTAGCCACACTACACAACCAGCTACCATCTAGCCTCACTACACAACCAGCTCCCATCTAGCCACACTACACAACCAGCTACCATCTAGCCTCACTACACCACCAGCTACCATCTAGCCTCACTACACCACCATCTAGCCACACTACGCCACCAGCTACCATCTAGCCACACTACACAACCAGCTACCATCTAGCCTCACTACACAACCAGCTACCATCTAGCCACACTACACCACCAGCTCCCATCTAGCCACACTACGCCACCAGCTACCATCTAGCCACACTACACAACCAGCTACCATCTAGCCACACTACACCACCAGCTACCATCTAGCCACACTACACCACCAGCTACCATCTAGCCTCACTACACCACCATCTAGCCACACTACACCACCAGCTACCATCGAGCCACACTACACCACCATCGAGCCACACTACACCACCATCGAGCCACACTACACCACCAGCTACCATCTAGCCTCACTACACCACCATCTAGCCACACCAGGCCACCAGCTACCATCTAGCCTCACTACACAACCAGCTACCATCTAGCCTCACTACACAACCAGCTACCATCTAGCCTCACTACACAACCAGCTACCATCTAGCCTCACTATACAACCAGCTACCATCTAGCCTCACTACACAACCAGCTACCATCTAGCCTCACTACACCACCAGCTACCATCTAGCCTCACTACACCACCATCTAGCCACACTACGCCACCAGCTACCATCTAGCCACACTACACAACCAGCTACCATCTAGCCTCACTACACAACCAGCTACCATCTAGCCACACTACACCACCAGCTCCCATCTAGCCACACTACACCACCAGCTACCATCTAGCCACACTACACCACCAGCTCCCATCTAGCCACACTACACCACCAGCTACCATCTAGCCACACTACACCACTAGCTACCATCTAGCCTCACTACACCACCATCTAGCCACACTACACAACCAGCTACCATCTAGCCTCACTACACAACCAGCTCCCATCTAGCCTCACTACACCACCAGCTACCATCTAGCCTCACTACACCACCATCTAGCCACACTACGCCACCAGCTACCATCTAGCCACACTACACAACCAGCTACCATCTAGCCTCACTACACAACCAGCTACCATCTAGCCACACTACACCACCAGCTCCCATCTAGCCACACTACGCCACCAGCTACCATCTAGCCACACTACACAACCAGCTACCATCTAGCCACACTACACCACCAGCTACCATCTAGCCACACTACACCACCAGCTACCATCTAGCCTCACTACACCACCATCTAGACACACTACACCACCAGCTACCATCGAGCCACTCTACACCACCATCGAGCCACACTACACCACCAGCTACCATCTAGCCTCACTACACCACCATCTAGCCACACCAGGCCACCAGCTACCATCTAGCCTCACTACACAACCAGCTACCATCTAGCCTCACTACACAACCAGCTACCATCTAGCCACACTACACAACCAGCTACCATCTAGCCTCACTACACCACCATCTAGCCACACTACGCCACCAGCTACCATCTAGCCACACTACACCACCATCTAGCCACACTACACCACCATCTAGCCACACTACACCACCAGCTACCATCTAGCCACACTACACCACCAGCTACCATCTAGCCTCACTACACAACCAGCTACCATCTAGCCTCACTACACAACCAGCTACCATCTAGCCACGCTACACTACACCAACATCTAGCCACACTAAACCACTATTTAGCCACACTACACCACCATCTAGCCACACTACACCACCATCTAGCCACACTACACCACTATTTAGCCACACTACACCACCATCTAGCCACACTACACCACTATTTAGCCACACTACACCACCATCTAGCCACACTACACCTCCAGCTACCATATAGCCACACTACACAACCAGCTACCATCTAGCCACACTACACCACTATTTAGCCACACTACACCACCATCTAGCCACACTACACCACCATCTAGCCACACTACACCACCATCTAGCCACACTACACCACTATTTAGCCACACTACACCACCATCTAGCCTCACTACACCACCAGCTACCATCTAGCCTCACTACACCACCAGCTACCATCTAGCCACACTACACCACCAGCTACCATCTAGCTTCACTACACCACCATCTAGCCACACTACACCACCAGCTATCATCTAGCCACACTACACCACCATCGAGCCACACTACACCACCATCGAGCCACACTACACCACCATCGAGCCACACTACACCACCATCGAGCCACACTACACCACCATCGAGCCACACTACACCACCATCGAGCCACACTACACCACCATCGAGCCACACTACACCACCAGCTACCATCTAGCCTCACTACACAACCAGCTACCATCTAGCCACACCAGGCCACCAGCTACCATCTAGCCTCACTACACAACCAGCTACCATCTAGCCACACTACACAACCAGCTACCATCTAGCCTCACTACACCACCATCTAGCCACACTACGCCACCAGCTACCATCTAGCCACATTACACCACCATCTAGCCACACTACACAACCAGCTACCATCTAGCCACACTACACCACCATCGAGCCACACTACACCACCAGCTACCATACCTTTCTCAGAAGCACAGCATTGGTAGAATAGAAATGTCTTACTATTGTTAAGCATATAATATGAATAATTAACAAATCAGGTAAACATGTAATTTTTCTCTCACACTACACCACCAGCTCCCATCTAGCCACACTACACCACCAGCTACCATCTAGCCTCACTACACCACCATCTAGCCTCACTACACAACCAGCTACCATCTAGCCTCACTACACCACCATCTAGCCTCACTACACAACCAGCTACCATCTAGCCACACTACACAACCAGCTACCATCTAGTCTCACTACACAACCAGCTACCATCTAGCCACACTACACCACCAGCTACCATCTAGCCTCACTACACAACCAGCTACCATCTAGCCTCACTACACAACCAGCTACCATCTAGCCTCACTACACAACCAGCTACCATCTAGCCTTACTACACAACCAGCTACCATCTAGCCTCACTACACAACCAGCTACCATCTAGCCTCACTACACCACCAGCTACCATCTAGCCACACTACACCACCAGCTACCATCTAGCCACACTACACCACCAGCTACCATCTAGCCACACTACACCACCAGCTACCATCTAGCCACACTACACCACCAGCTACCATCTAGCCTCACTACACCACCATCTAGCCACACTACACCACCAGCTACCATCTAGCCACACTACACCACCATCTAGCCTCACTACACAACCAGCTACCATCTAGCCACACTACACAACCAGCTACCATCTAGCCACACTACACAACCAGCTACCATCTAGCCACACTACACAACCAGCTACCATCTAGCCACACTACGCTACCATCTAGCCTCACTACACAACCAGCTACCATCTAGCCTCACTACACAACCAGCTACCATCTAGCCTCACTACACAACCAGCTACCATCTAGCCTCACTACACAACCAGCTACCATCTAGCCACACTACGCCACCAGCTACCATCTAGCCACACTACGCCACCAGCTACCATCTAGCCACACTACACCACCATCTAGCCACACTACACCACCAGCTACCATCTAGCCACACTACACCACCATCTAGCCACACTACACCACCATCTAACCACACTACACCACCATCTAGCCACACTACACCACCATCTAGCCACACTACACCACCATCTAGCCACACTACACCACCAGCTACCATCTAGCCTCACTACACAACCAGCTACCATCTAGCCACACTACGCCACCAGCTACCATCTAGCCACACTACGCCACCAGCTACCATCTAGCCACACTACACCACCAGCTACCATCTAGCCTCACTACACCACCATCTAGCCACACTACACCACCAGCTACCATCTAGCCACACTACACCACCATCTAGCCTCACTACACAACCAGCTACCATCTAGCCACACTACACAACCAGCTACCATCTAGCCACACTACACAACCAGCTACCATCTAGCCACACTACACAACCAGCTACCATCTAGCCACACTACACAACCAGCTACCATCTAGCCTCACTACACAACCAGCTACCATCTAGCCTCACTACACAACCAGCTACCATCTAGCCTCACTACACAACCAGCTACCATCTAGCCTCACTACACAACCAGCTACCATCTAGCCACACTACGCCACCAGCTACCATCTAGCCACACTACGCCACCAGCTACCATCTAGCCACACTACACCACCATCTAGCCACACTACACCACCAGCTACCATCTAGCCACACTACACCACCATCTAGCCACACTACACCACCATCTAGCCACACTACACCACCAGCTACCATCTAGCCTCACTACACAACCAGCTACCATCTAGCCTCACTACACAACCAGCTACCATCTAGCCTTACTACACAACCAGCTACCATCTAGCCTCACTACACAACCAGCTACCATCTAGCCTCACTACACCACCAGCTACCATCTAGCCACACTACACCACCAGCTACCATCTAGCCACACTACACCACCAGCTACCATCTAGCCACACTACACCACCAGCTACCATCTAGCCACACTACACCACCAGCTACCATCTAGCCTCACTACACCACCATCTAGCCACACTACACCACCATCTAGCCACACTACACCACCAGCTACCATCTAGCCTCACTACACAACCAGCTACCATCTAGCCACACTACACCACCATCTAGCCTCACTACACCACCAGCTACCATCTAGCCACACTACACCACCATCTAGCCTCACTACACAACCAGCTACCATCTAGCCACACTACACAACCAGCTACCATCTAGCCACACTACACAACCAGCTACCATCTAGCCACACTACACAACCAGCTACCATCTAGCCACACTACGCTACCATCTAGCCTCACTACACAACCAGCTACCATCTAGCCTCACTACACAACCAGCTACCATCTAGCCTCACTACACAACCAGCTACCATCTAGCCTCACTACACAACCAGCTACCATCTAGCCACACTACACAACCAGCTACCATCTAGCCACACTACGCCACCAGCTACCATCTAGCCACACTACGCCACCAGCTACCATCTAGCCACACTACACCACCATCTAGCCACACTACACCACCAGCTACCATCTAGCCACACTACACCACCATCTAGCCACACTACACCACCATCTAACCACACTACACCACCATCTAGCCACACTACACCACCATCTAGCCACACTACACCACCATCTAGCCACACTACACCACCATCTAGCCACACTACACCACCAGCTACCATCTAGCCTCACTACACAACCAGCTACCATCTAGCCACACTACGCCACCAGCTACCATCTAGCCACACTACGCCACCAGCTACCATCTAGCCACACTACACCACCAGCTACCATCTAGCCTCACTACACCACCATCTAGCCACACTACACCACCAGCTACCATCTAGCCACACTACACCACCATCTAGCCTCACTACACAACCAGCTACCATCTAGCCACACTACACAACCAGCTACCATCTAGCCACACTACACAACCAGCTACCATCTAGCCACACTACACAACCAGCTACCATCTAGCCTCACTACACAACCAGCTACCATCTAGCCTCACTACACAACCAGCTACCATCTAGCCTCACTACACAACCAGCTACCATCTAGCCTCACTACACAACCAGCTACCATCTAGCCACACTACGCCACCAGCTACCATCTAGCCACACTACGCCACCAGCTACCATCTAGCCACACTACACCACCATCTAGCCACACTACACCACCAGCTACCATCTAGCCACACTACACCACCATCTAGCCACACTACACCACCATCTAGCCACACTACACCACCAGCTACCATCTAGCCTCACTACACAACCAGCTACCATCTAGCCTCACTACACAACCAGTACATTTCTCCTTCTCCTCCAGGCATTGTGAACAAACTGAGCAATCTCAAACATTCCCAGTCTGAAACAATTTCAAAATCACACAGTAGGCAAATTCTCTCCTCTTCAGTACTACTGTCCAATACAGAATTATCCACTAGCTCCCTACTCCTACGCACTTTGTGTAGACCTTAGAGGAGTGGATAGGTGTTTTCTGTGTTTGTTCAGCCAAGCTGTCTATAATCAACGTGTGTGTGTTTGCAGGTAAGCTGGGCGGTAGCCACCTGTCTGCCGTTCACATGGCTCTGAGTGCTGTAAACCTAGCAGAGTGTTCAGGCTCCTGTCTCCCCGTGGCCATGTTAGGAGAGGTCTACGTCTCCGCAGCCTTACGAGTCAAAGCCAGCCTACCCAGACTCCTTCACTTCTCCTCCGTGAGTCACAGAGTTACGTTATCAAGTGGTGTGTTTGATTGTGAGAGAGAGAGAAGGAGAGAGAGGGGGAGATGGAGAGAGGGTTAGATGGAGAGGGGGAGATGGAGAGATGGAGAGAGGGTTAGATGGAGAGATGGAGAGAGGGGGAGATGTAGAGAGGGTTAGATGTAGAGAGGGGGAGATGTAGAGAGGGTTAGATGTAGATAGGGTTAGATGGAGAGATGGGGAGATGTAGAGAGGGGGAGATGTAGATAGGGTTAGATGTAGATAGGGTTAGATGGAGAGATGGGGAGATGTAGAGAGGGGGAGATGTAGAGAGGGGGAGATGTAGAGAGGGTTAGATGTAGAGAGGGGGAGATGTAGAGAGGGGGAGATGTAGAGAGGGGGAGATGTAGAGAGGGGGAGATGTAGAGAGGGGGAGATGTAGTGAGGGTTAGATGTAGAGAGGGTTAGATGTAGATAGGGTTAGATGTAGAGAGGGGGAGATGTAGAGAGGGTTAGATGTAGATAGGGTTAGATGGAGAGATGGAGAGAGGGGGAGATGTAGAGAGCGGGGAAGAGGGAGAGATGGAGAGAGGGGGAGATGGAGAGAGGGGGAGATGTAGAGAGGGTTAGATGGAGAGATGGAGAGAGGGGGAGATGTAGAGAGGGGGGAAGAGGGAGAGATGGAGAGAGGGGGAGATGGAGAGAGGGGGGAAGAGGGAGAGATGGAGAGAGGGTTAGATGGAGAGAGGGGGAGATGTAGAGAGCGGGGAGATGGAGAGAGGGTTAGATGGAGAGATGGAGATGTAGAGAGCGGAGAGATGGAGAGATGGAGAGAGGGGGAGATGGAGAGATGGAGATGTAGAGAGCGGAGAGATGGAGAGATGGAGAGAGGGGGAGATGGAGAGAGCGGGGAAGAGGGAGAGATGGAGAGAGGGGGAGATGGAGAGAGGGTTAGATGTAGAGATGGAGAGAGGGGGAGATGTAGAGAGCGGGGAAGAGGGAGAGATGGAGAGAGGGGGAGATGGAGAGATGGAGAGAGGGGGAGATGTAGAGGGGGAGATGGAGAGAGGGGGAGATGTAGAGATGGAGAGAGGGGGAGATGTAGAGATGGAGAGAGGGGGAGATGTAGAGAGGGTTAGATGTAGATAGGGTTAGATGGAGAGAGGGTTAGATGGAGAGATGGAGAGAGGGGGAGATGTAGAGATGGAGAGAGGGGGAGATGTAGAGATGGAGAGAGGGGGAGATGTAGAGAGGGGGGGAGATGTAGAGATGGAGAGAGGGGGAGATGTAGAGAGAGGGGGAGATGTAGAGATGGAGAGAGGGGGAGATGTAGAGAGGGGGGGAGATGTAGAGATGGAGAGAGGGGGAGATGTAGAGAGAGGGGGAGATGTAGAGATGGAGAGAGGGGGAGATGTAGAGAGAGGGGGAGATGTAGAGATGGAGAGAGAGGGAGATGGAGAGAGGGGGAGATGTAGAGAGAGGGGGAGATGTAGAGAGGGGGAGATGTAGAGAGGGGGAGATGTAGAGATGGAGAGAGGGGGAGATGTAGAGATGGAGAGAGGGGGAGATGTAGAGAGAGGGGGAGATGTAGAGATGGAGAGAGGGGGAGATGTAGAGAGAGGGGGAGATGTAGAGATGGAGAGAGGGGGGAGATGTAGAGATGGAGAGAGGGGGAGATGTAGAGAGAGGGGGAGATGTAGAGATGGAGAGAGGGGGAGATGTAGAGATGGAGAGAGGGGGAGATGTAGAGATGGAGAGAGGGGGAGATGTAGAGATGGAGAGAGGGGGAGATGTAGAGATGGAGAGAGGGGGAGATGTAGAGATGGAGAGAGGGGGAGATGGAGAGAGGGGGAGATGTAGAGATGGAGAGAGGGGGAGATGGAGAGAGGGGGAGATGTAGAGATGGAGAGAGGGGGAGAGGGGAGATGGAGAGATGGAGAGAGGGGGAGATGTAGAGAGGGTTAGATGGAGAGATGTAGAGAGGGGGAGATGGAGAGAGGGGGAGATGTAGAGATGGAGAGAGGGGGAGATGTAGAGATGGAGAGAGGGGGAGATGTAGAGATGGAGAGAGGGTTAGATGGAGAGATGGAGATGTAGAGATGGAGAGATGGAGAGAGGGGGAGATGGAGAGAGGGGGAGATGGAGAGAGGGGGAGATGTAGAGATGGAGAGATGGAGAGAGGGGAGATGTAGAGATGGAGAGAGGGGAGATGTAGAGATGGAGAGAGGGGAGATGTAGAGATGGAGAGAGGGGGAGATGTAGAGATGGAGAGAGGGGGAGATGTAGAGATGGAGAGAGGGGGAGATGTAGAGATGGAGAGAGGGGGAGATGGAGAGAGGGGGGAGATGTAGAGACGGAGAGAGGGGGAGATGGAGAGAGGGGGAGATGGAGAGAGGGGGAGATGGAGAGATGGAGAGAGGGGGAGATGTAGAGATGGAGAGAGGGGAGATGTAGAGATGGAGAGAGGGGGAGATGGAGAGATGGAGATGTAGAGATGGAGAGAGGGGGAGATGTAGAGATGGGGAGATGGAGAGATGGAGAGAGGGGGAGATGGAGAGAGGGGGAGATGTAGAGAGGGGAGATGGAGAGAGGGGGAGATGTAGAGATGGAGAGAGGGGGAGATGTAGAGATGGAGAGAGGGGGAGATGTAGAGATGGAGAGAGGGAGAGACTGACTATGACTATATTGTGTGATTTGTTGCTCAGTGTATCGTGTGTGTGTCTGTCTGTCTGTCTGCCTGCCTCTGTACTCACTCCTGTATCTCCATGTCTCTCTCCATCCCTAGCGTGTGTTCCTGAGCAGCGCCCGCCAGGCGTGTCTCTCCTCCAGTGGCAGTGTCCCCCCGGCCATGCAATGGCTCTGTCACCCTCTGGGCCACCGCTTCTTTGTGGACGGGGACTGGGCCGTCCGCAGCACACCCAAAGATAGCATCTACAGCCAGGCAGGGAACACCGGTCAGTACTGTAGACACACCACACAGTGTCTGCTTCCCAATTGGCACTTTTTTCCCTGGTTTATAGTGTACTGCTATTGACCAGAGCCTCTCAGAAAAATTAGCATTGAGAGGCTCTATAGGTCGACAGCTTATGTTTTAATGAAAGGAGACATTAATATAATCTGTCATGGAAACTGGTTATGACGAAAGCAATATGGGCAACACATGTTTTCATTGTCTAAATTGGTTGACATGACTATGCTAACCTCAACCCTAATTCTTCTCTCTTTGTCTCCTTAGTGGACCCTCTGGCCCAGGTGACCCAGGCCTTTAGGGAGCACCTGTTGGAGAAGGCTCTATACTGTGTGGCCCAGCCCCGGGGGGAGAAGACCCCCAGTGATGGAGAGGGGTAGGTGCAACACATAGCCAAATAGTGTTATCAGGTTATCTGTAGAAGTCTTAAAAGTTGCCCTTATCAATCCCATTGAATTTTAGCTAGTGGTGCCTAAGTTAGCTGACGTTTGTAGTGGCTGTAAAATTAAAATAAAAAAGTCCCATAGGCTACTTTCAGGGTGTGGAGAACCATCTAACATTGAGTTGTAAAATACAGAATGTTTAATTTATTTATTCATATTTTAGGCCTTCCTTTGTCTTAAATTGTCTAAAATCCCTTTTTGAACAAGCTAGATCCTATTATGTGTGTGTTTTCAAGGCTAATAGTCTTTTAAATACTTTTAACTAACTAAGCTGTGTGTGTGTTCCTCAGGGAGTATGCAGATGCTCTGGAGTACCTTCAGCTGTTGACTAGTGCATCAGACGCCGCCGGAGCCACCACCCAGTCCTTCGCCATCGGATCCAACATGGCTACCGTCACTGGTACGACTCCTGGTCTTATATTTATATGTCAATATGCTGTGGTCCGAGTCTCACCTCAATCACCTCTACGGTTCAGGCACAATACTGGGTGTATCTCAGTTAGGGTGTACATGACGGTGTATCTGTAGTCTAAAGTGGCTTCCTCTCCTTATCTGCTTTCCTTCATTCACACTGATCTTCAGTAACGTGAGTGAACACTTGTCTGGCTACCTTCTGACATTGCTTCCTCTGATCCCTGTATTGTCAAATCAGTGCAATCAAAGACAAGGATACAAGGAGAGGAAGCCACTATAGACTGTTGAGATGCCCCCTTTCACCACCTCCCTCTCTCTCTCGCTCCTTTCACCACCTCCCTCTCTCTCGCTCCTTTCACCACTTCTCTCTCGCTCTCTTGCTCCTTTCACCACTTCTCTCTCTCTCTCTCTCGCTCCTTTCACCACCTCTCTCTCGCTTCTTTCACCACCTCCCTCTCTCTCTCGCTCCTTTCACCACTTCTCTCTCTCGCTCTCTCGCTCCTTTCACCACCTCCCTCTCTCTCGCTCCTTTCACCACTTCTCTCTCTCACTCCTTTCACCACTTCTCTCTCTCGCTCTCTCGCTCCTTTCACCACCTCCCTCTCTCTCGCTCCTTTCACCACTTCTCTCTCTCACTCCTTTCACCACTTCTCTCTCTCACTCCTTTCACCACTTCTCTCTCTCTCTCGCTCTCTCGCTCCTTTCACCACCTCCCTCGCTCTCTCACTCCTTTCACCACCTCCCTCTCTCTCTCGCTCCTTTCACCACTTCTCTCTCTCTCGCTCCTTTCACCACCTCCCTCTCTCTCTCACTCCTTTCACCACCTCCCTCTCTCTCTCACTCCTTTCACCACTTCTCTCTCTCTCACTCCTTTCACCACCACCCTCTCTCTCTCACTCCTTTCACCACCTCCCTCTCTCTCTCACTCCTTTCACCACCTCCCTCTCTCTCTCACTCCTTTCACCACCTCTCTCTCTCTCGCTCCTTTCACCACCACCTCTCTCTCTCTCTCTCGCTCCTTTCACCACCTCTCTCTCTCTCTCGCTCCTTTCACCACCTCTTTCTCGCTCCTTTCACCACCTCCCTCTCTCCCTTGCTCCTTTCACCACCTCCTTCTCTCTCTCGCTCCTTTCACCACCTCCCTCGCTCTCTCGCTCCTTTGACCACCTCCCTCTCTCTCTCGCTCCTTTCACCACCTCCCTCTCTCTCTCGCTCCTTTCACCACCTCTCTCTCTCTCTCGCTCCTTTCACCACCTCTCTCTCTCTCTCGCTCCTTTCACCACCTCTCTCTCTCTTGCTCCTTTCACCACCTCCCTCTCTCGCTCCTTTTCGCTGAGAGGAGATGGGAGGTTAAAAGAAAAGGCGTTGTCCCCTGCAGCGCTCAATTCTATCTTCCAGTCCTGTCAAGTCTCTAATCACCTTGAAGAAGTAGCTAGTCCTGTCAAGTCTCTAATCACCTTGAAGAAGTAGCTAGTCCTGTCAAGTCTCTAATCACCTTGAAGTAGCTAGAGAAGGAAGAGAGTTTGAAAGGAGACCTTTCTTGGCGTGGTGTTAGATTTCCCAGTCAGCATAGCTGTGTGTGTGTGTGTGTGTGTGTGTGTGTGTGTGTGTGTGTGTGTGTGTGTGTGTGTGTGTGTGCGCATTTGATTTGATTTATTAGGATTGCCATTGGCCGACGCCAATGGTGACAGCTAGTCTTACTGGGGTCCGACACATATCGAAAAATACATTACAGACAAAATACTTTACAATTTACATACATTTAAAAACATTAACATGTAGTGTGTGTGTATGCATCTATCAGGTACACATACATCAGTACATACACACAAGTAGGTCACATGGGGGAAAGATGTTATGCTGCGAGGTGTTGCTTGAAACCAGGTTTGCTGTTCACTTGCGCTATATAAGAGGGAAGGGAGTTCCATGCACTCATGGATGGCTCTGTATAATACTGTACGTTTCCTTGAATTTATTCTGGATTTTGGGACTGTGAAAAGACCCCTGGTGGCATGTCTGATGGAGTAAGTGTGTGTGTCAGTGCTGTGTGTAAGTTGACTATGCAAACAATTAGGAATTTCCAACACATTAATGTTTCTTATAAAAACAAAAAGTGACGCAGTCAGTCTTTCCTCAACTCTTAGCCAAGAGAGACTGGCGTGCATAGTATTAATATTAGCCCTCTGATTACAATGAAGAGCAAGACTGGGCCAGCTGCAGCTTAACTAGGTCTTTCTTTGCAGCACTTGACCATATGACTGGACAATAATCAAGATAAGATAAAACTAGAGCATGCAGGACTTGCTTTGTGGAATGTGGTGTCAGAAAAGCAGACATCTCTTTATTACGGACAGACCTCCCCATCTCTACAACCATTGAATCTGTATGTTTTCACCATGCCAGTTTACAATCCAAGGTAACACCAAGTAATTTAGTCTCCTCAACTTGTTCAACAGCCACACCATTCATTACCAGATTCAGCTGTGGTCTAGAACTTAGTTAATGATTTCTACCAAATACAATGCTCTTAGTTTGAGAGACTGGTCACCCATTCCAAAACCGACTGCAACTCTTTGTTAAGGGTTTCAGTGACTTTATTAGCAGTGGTTGCTGATGCGTATATGGTTGAATCATCAGCATACATGGACACACATGCTTTGTTTGATGCCAGTGGCTGGTCATTGGTAAAAATAGAAAAGAGAAGGCTGCCTAGAGAGCTGCCCTGCGGTACATCACACTTTACATGTTTGACATTAGAGAAACTTCCATTAAAGAAAACCCTCTGAGTTATATTAGATAACTCTGAATCCATGATATGGCAGAGAGTGAAAAGCCATAACACATATGTTTTCTCAACAGCTGGTTATGGTCTATAATATCAAAGGCTGCACTGAAATCTAACATTACAGCTCCCACAATCTTCTTATTATCAATTTCTTTCAACCAATAATCAGTCATTTGTGTCAGTGCAGTACATGTTGAGTGCCATTCTCTATAAGCATGCTGAAAGTCTTTTGTTAATTTGTTTACAGAGAACTAGCATTGTATTTGGTCAAACAATTTTTTCTAACAGTTTGCTAAGAGCTGTCAGCAAGCTGATAGGTCTGCTGTTAGAGCCAGTAAAGGCTGCTTTACCACTCTTGGGTAGTGGAATGACTTTGGCTTCCCTCCAGGCCTGTGGACAAATACTTTCCTCTAGACTCAGATTAAAGATATGACAGATAGGAGTGGCTATAAAGTCAGCTACCGTCCTCAGTAGCTTTCCATCTAAGTTGTCAATGCCAGGAGGTTTGTCATTACTGATCGATTACAATTAGTTTTCCACCTCTCCCACACGAACTTTACAAAATTCAAACTTGCAATGCTTTTCTTTCATTATTTGTTTATATATGCATGAATACGATGGCTCACTGTTTGTTGTCATTTCCTGCCTAAGTTTGCCCACTTTGCCAATGAAGTAATCATTAAAATATCTGGCAACATCAAATGGTTTTGTGATGAATAAGCCATCTGATTGGATGAAAGATGGAGTTCAATTTGTCTTTCTGCCCATAATTTCATTTAAAGTATTCAAACTTTTTTTCCATCATTCTTTATATCATTGATCTTGTTTTCATAATACAGTTTCTTCTTCTTTTTGTTGAGTTTAGTCACATAATTCTCAATTTGCAGTAAGTCAGCCAGTCAGATGTGCAGCCAGACTTATTAGCCACTCCTTTTGCCCCATCTCTTTCAACCATACAGTTTTTCAATTCCTCATCAATCCATGGAGCCTTAACAGTTCTAACAGTCAGTTTCCTAACAGGTGCATGTTTATCAATAATTGGAAGAAGCAATTTATTGAATTCATCAAGTGCAGCGTCTGGATGCTCCTTATTAATCACTTCAGACCAACAAATATTTTTAACATCATACTCATAAGAGTCGCAGCAAAATCTTTTGTATGATCTCTTATATACTATTTTAGGCCCAGCTTTTGGAACTTTGGCTTTCCTGGATATGATCACTGCATCCAATGGGTACGGATACAGCTTTAGAACAAAGTGCTACACATTTCCTTTCATATTTGTTTTTTATGCATGAGTACGATGGCTCACTGTTCATTGTTGGCATTTCCTGCCTAAGTTTGCCCACTTTGCCAATGAAGTAATCATTAAAATAAATGGCAACATCAAAAGGTTTTGTGATGAATAAGCCATCTGATTTGATGAAGATGCGTGTGTGTTGGCCCAATGTTAAGCAGTGGAGGTCATCTCCCTTGGAGAGATGTGGCTATCAGTATAGCTGCAGTATTAGCAGGTTGTGACCACGCCAGAGAGGGAACAGATTGAAACTCAGGTCATCATCACCAGCACCTGGATTTGCTCATGTGTGAAATGGAGAGAGTGAGGGGGAGAGAGATAAGAGAGGGATAGTGTCTGTGTTTCAGCATGTCTGTCGCTAACACTTTATTTGGATAGTCCCAAATAGATCGTTTGTAGATGTTCAATAACTGTCAACATCATGTCAACTAACTATCCTCTAACCTTGAACCTAAATTTAACCCTAACCCAAAACTTAACCCTAAGTGTAACCATAACCCTAAACTTAACCCTAGCCCGAACCCTAAACCTAGCAGTAATTCTAAACTTAACCCTAAACTTAACCCCAGCTAGCTGTTGTGTATCAACAGAGTTACAGTTTATATTTTGTATCTCTAGATCAGCTATAGGAACTATCCAAATAATAACCTGTCTGTCTGTGTGTACTTTCTTTATTGACATCTATCTCTCTGTGTGTGTGTGTGTAAACCTTGTCTGTGACCTCCAGGCTGTGACCCTCATTCCAAATGGTGGTCGTCGGTTGCCGTGGTGATCATTAACTGGCTCCAAGGAGATGACGCAGCGGCCGAGAGACTGTATCCCGCCGCCGAGCACCTGCCCCGTAGTCTACAGACGGCAGAGTGAGTACACACACACACACCCACACACACACAGCTGAGGGACTGTACCCAGACAACTCCCCCCCCCACACACACACACACTTCCCCAGTTCTTCTCCACCACCTTTCTCAACAGGGTTTTTCATGTGTCCTCAGGAGTCCGTTGCCCAAGGCGTCTTTGAACACGTTCCGAGCGGTGCGTGCCATGCTGACCAAACCAGAGAACTGCCAACTGAGTCTGAGCCACAGTGAGAAGGCCAGCGGCCTGCTGAGAGACAGCCTCAACCTGGGACCACACTGTCACAGCAGCAGCCTAGACAAGGTACACACATACACACACACACACATACACATACACATACACATACACATACACATACACACACACATACACACACACATACGCAGCAGCTATGGCCAGAGCTGTGGTGCATTGTAGTTGCATTGCATGTGTGTCTCAGCTGAGTGCAATGTTCCTGCAGTGCAACACAGAGCTGGGCCCCATACAGCACAATGGACAGGATACATCAATACACCCTGTTACTGCCTTTCAAACTAATGTCATTTTTAATACGCACACACACGATAAGGTTTGCCTCCTCTCTCTCCATCCATCCATCCATCCATCCATCCATCCATCCATCCATCCATCCATCCATCCATCCATCCATCCATCCATCCATCCATCCATCCATCCATCCATCCATCCATCCATCCATCCATCCCTCCCCCAGGTGGTCCAGTTGCTGCTGTGTGACCTGCTGCTGGTGATGCGGACGAACGTGTGGCGTCTGCAGCAGAGCTCCAATCCCGGAGGTCTCTCCTTGCAGGCCTCCCCGGCCGAGCTGCATGGCTTCCAGCAGGACCTCTCCTCCCTCAGGAAGCTGGCCCAGAGCTTCAGGCCCGCCATGCGCAGGGTAGGACATGGAGGGAGACCTGCACATGTAGACACGGGCGCACACATGTGTATGGACGCATAGACACACAGGTTGAGAGAGAGAGAGAGAGATCACCTACAGAGAGATGAACCTGGAGAAGAGTCCCCTAAGCAAGCTGGTCCTGGGGCTCTGTTCACAAACACAAACAGACCCCACAGAGCCCCATGACAGCAACACAATTAGACCCAACCTAATCATGAGAAAACAAAAAGATAATTACTTGACACATTGGAAAGAATTAACAAAAAAACGGTGTAAAAAAAACCAACAAAAAAACGGTGTTTGACTATGTACAGACTCAGTGAGCATAGCCTTGCTATTGAGAAAGGCCGCCGTAGGCAGACCTGGCTCTCAAGAGAAGACAGGCTATGTGCACACTGGCCACAAAATGAGGTGGAAACTGAGCTGCACTTCCTAACCTCCTGCCAAATGTATGACCATATTAGAGACACATATTTCCCTCAGATTACACAGATCCACAAAGAATTCAAAAACAAACCCAATTTTGATAAACTCCCATATCTATTGTGTGAAATATCACAGTGTGCCATCACAACAGCAACATTTGTGACCTGTTGCCGCAAGAAAAGGGCAACCAGTGAAGAACAAACACCATTGTAAATACAACCCATATTTATGTTTATTTATTTTCCCTTTTGTAATTTAACTATTTGCACATAATATAACATTTGAAATGTCTTTATTATTTTGGAACTTTTGTTAGTGTAATGTTTACTGTACATTTTTATTGTTTATTTCACTTTTGTTTATTATCTACTTCACTTGCTTTGGCAATGTTAACATATGTTTCCCATGCCAATAAAGCCCTTCAATTGAAATTGAATTGCGAGAGAGAGACTCAATTGGGTAGAGCAGAGCTATTTCTGACCTATCACTCATCAAATGCTTTTCTCTCTGCTCTCCTCCCACTTTCCTCCCTCTCTCCCTCTCAGTTGTTTCTTCATGAGGCGACCGCCAGGCTGATGGCTGGGGCCAGTCCCACGCGAACACACCAGCTCCTGGACCGCTCGCTCAGACGCAGAGCCACCCCCGGAGCCAAGACAGGTAACTGCAGAGAGGGTTATTGGTAGTTTGTTTGTGTGTGAGAAAGGTTGGAAGTGTGTGTGTTTTGTGTGCCATTTTTAAGCCTTTCATAACAAGGTTGAAAGGGACACGGATGCGACATGAGTGTAGTTATCTGTGTAATATCCCTCTCTGTATCCCCCACGACTCACCTCTCTCCTCTCTCTCTCTCTGTGTGTGTGTGTGATTCTACAGAGGAGTGTGAGATGCGTCCTGGCCAGAGGGAGCAGGCTGAGGCGGTGATGTTGGCGTGTCGCTACCTGCCCCCCTCCTTCCTGTCGGCACCGGGCCAGCGGGTGGGCATGCTTGCTGACGCAGCCCGTACCCTGGAGAAGCTGGGGGACAAGCGTACCCTCCACGACTGCCAGCAGATGATCATTAAGCTGGGCAGCGGCACCACTGTCACCTCTGCCTAGACTATACAGAGCGAGACAAAGAGACCAGCTCCCCCCCCCCCCCCCCCCCCCACACACACACACACACACACACACACACACACACACACACACACAAACAAATGGATGAAGGAGGTTTTTGGCATTTGGCCTGCAGCTGACGAACAGACATACAGACAGTCTGCCTAGACACTGAGAATCATATCATATCAGACAGACAGACAGACAAATAAACATACTTGACAGTTACCTGCCGTCGGTTTCATATCACCCCTTATCCCTGATTCACCTATCAGTACAGTAGACAGCTCGCAGACTGACAGTTTAGCAGGGGAGGACCTCACCTCTCCTTCACCCCAAAAAAGTGTTGCCATTGACACTGTTGACATGATCTGTCATGTAACCTAGTCATCCTCACCAGAATATATAGGTTCATATTTCTGTTTCTTTTCTATTACTCTGTGTGAAATGCACTGTAGTGGCGGAGTGTGTCCGCTGGGTGGGGTTGTGGCGCCCTCTGCAGGACTGTGAAGGTGTGACGCCTGGAATCGTGTGTGTGTGTGTGCGTGTGTGAGAGGGAGAGAGACCAGGGGAAAGGTTTTTACATGCAGTTATACACTACTAGCCCCATGTTTTGATTGGGCGATGCACCTTACAAAGCGAAGCACTCTGTTGTTGTTATTGGTGTGTTTAGAGAGTGGCTGTCCGTCTGATTGGCTGCGGTGCGATGTGATATCATCATGGGTGGGAGGAGCAAACCGTGTTGGGACAGACTGGGCTTTTTGAGGAGCACAACGTTTCAGAAAAAATAGAAATGTATCATGTAGAGTAGACAGGTTTCTCTATCATGTTGAAAAGAGGACCATGACAGATCTATACATTGTGTTTCTATCTGTGACGATCTTAAATGTTGCATCTCTCTCGCGTCTTTTTATCTGCACTGGCCCAGAGAGGCTGTATTTGATTAGTTAAATAATATTGTGGCTTTTTCTTTTCATATTTTTTTCTTTATTGTTGTTGCTGTGTATATATTTTAAAGTGTATTTATAATCTGTCTGAGATTTGTTCTGTTGATCAGTATTTTCCATTGGCCGGGTGATAATTATTACTTTCCACCCTCATTGTGTAGCATTGGCAGAGGCTTGGGGTCTAATGGGGAGTATGGGTGTGTCCCAAATGGCACCCTATTCCCTATATAGTGCCCTACTTTCTATGGACCCTAGTCAAAAGTAGTGCGCCATGAATGGGTGCCATTTGGTATGTGTTACTTAACCTATGTTTGTTGACAGTGTTTCCATAGTTGGTTAGTGTGTCAAAAAAGGGGACAGTGTCCATGTGCTATGGGGACAAAGGAGTGTCAAAGACCATTCAATATTCTCATCAGACTCATTTGAGCGTTTGCACTATTGCACAAGGTGTCTACTACCATTATGATGATATCAAAAAGAGTTGGCGGTGTCGAGTCCTCGAGCGATAGGCTCGAGTCTAGGGTTGAGCTTCCAGACACTTCCAGACAGAACAGTGTGGTGACCATAGAAATAGAACGAATGGCCGCCAATCCACCCATCACAGAACATTGACTTGAATGGGATTGTCCGTTCTAGTAATTATATTTCTATGGTGGTGACCCCCCCCAAAGTCACTCAGTTCAAGACCAATAGCTTACAGAAGAGCCCGAGTCACATCTAGTATTTCTAGATCTCATCATTTCATTGACTCTTGTTGTTATCATCTCTTCTTCCAAAGAAAACCAGAAGCAAGGCAGCCCCGGCCTCCTGTAGTCAGGCCCCTGGGTCCTGTTCACTAGGTACCAAATTGAAGAAAATGGACTGAAACAGGGAGCGAGTTTTTGCTCTTGTCCAATAAGAAACTGTAAACACGTTGTGTGCGCCTATGAACAGGACCCAGATGTTAAAAAGACAGAGAGAAGAGTTGTGTGTGTGTGTACAACCCTGTTCCAGAACCACAGTTTTTGTTTTCAGAAGACTGTAAAACCCCATTTTGATTATTTAGCATGCTTTTGTTGTGTTTATCCCAGGACATGCTAGTTTGTAATAGTGTATCATTGTAAGTGACTGACTGAGGGACACTGGACTGATGATTCCTTCCCAGTGTGACTGTGTGTTAAATCATCGCAACCACATCTGAACATGTAGTAGTAGTATTATTATTATATTGTTTCTTAACCAACATATTCTTTCCTTCCCTCTTTCTCCTTCTTTGCTCATTGGTTTATTCCTTGATATGTAAATAAAAAAGAACATTTTGTAATGAAATGCCTCCGGGTCTATTGTGGTGCTTTGATGGGAGGGGGTGTGTGTGTGAAGGTTATTCAGTAAACTGAAACTACCGAACGGTTGCTAGTTCTAATCCCCGAGCCGCCAAGGTGAAAAATCTATTGATGTGCCCTTGAGAAAGGCACTTAACCCTAAATGCTCCAGGGTGGCCGTTGATAAGGGCAGACCCTGGCTGTGACCCCACTCTCTGAGGGTCTCAGGGAGAGTGGGATATGCAAAAACACATTTCCAGTTCACACATGCGTATTATTACAGACTTGTATATGTGTGAAATAGGACAAATATAAGCACCCGCAAAAATTAATGTTATTATTGAAATGTAACTAAAACGAAAAATAATCATGAAAAATAATTTAGCAAACAAATAAAATAATTAACAAACCTGTTTTTTGGGGCAAAAATCTAATCGGGTTTCCATGCTTTTTGGTGTTTGTCAAGCTGCTGAATCTGGCAGGTAAATGTGTCCAGGAGCTGGCGATGTTGTGCATTGGTATCGCCACACTAGAGTATGTGAGCGGAGCTGGAGTGGAGCGGAGCGAGGAGCTAAGCTGGAGTGGAGTGGAGCTGGAGTGGAGCGGAGCTGGAGTGGAGCTGGAGTGGAGCGGAGCTGGAGTGGAGCGGAGCTGGAGTGGAGCTGGAGTGGAGCGGAGCTGGAGTGGAGCGGAGCTGGAGTGGAGCTGGAGTGGAGCGGAGCTGGAGTGGAGCGGAGCTGGAGTGGAGCTGGAGCGGAGCTGGAGTGGAGCTGGAGCGGAGCTGGAGCGGAGCTGGAGTGGAGCGGAGCTGGAGTGGAGCTGGAGTGGAGCTGGAGTGGAGCGGAGCTGGAGTGGAGCTGGAGTGGAGCGGAGCTGGAGTGGAGCTGGAGTGGAGCGGAGCTGGAGTGGAGCTGGAGTGGAGTGGAGCTGGAGTGGAGCTGGAGTGGAGTGGAGCTGGAGTGGAGCGGAGCTGGAGTGGAGTGGAGTGGAGCTGGAGTGGAGTGGAGCTGGAGTGGAGCAGAGCTGGAGTGGAGCGTGGAGCGAGATTCCCAAAGGCTGGAGCATCAGCCTTCTCGCCCGCTGCAATTTCGCTCCAGTAGTACTCACTTCACACGCTCAGGGCATGCTCGGCCCAGCATGCATTTGTAGTCTACTTGTGTGCTGCTATAGCCCCTTGCTTTAGCTACTGTCATCTACTATGCTAAATATTTTCATAAAGAAACTGATAAAACACTCAAGCAAGAGAGGGAGTGTGGTGATGTAGTGTCCACAACTAAAGAATCATTGTGGAATCTGAAAAGACACGTATCCCAAAAGCATGATGGTGTACTTATTACGTGCACAACGAGGTGGGTAGCAAAGTATTTATAAACTAAAAATAAGATCTCTTAAACTTTTTGTTCTATTATCTGTACAACAGGCCATAATTGATATTGGCCTGGCATATTCCCACGTTCAAGGAGCTTTCAGTTTTGATTGGGTTATTTTGCCTAAAAACCTTTAGGCCTACCTACAGTGGGGAAAAAAAGTATTTAGTCAGCCACCAATTGTGCAAGTTCTCCCACTTAAAAAGATGAGAGAGGCCTGTAATTTTCATCATAGGTACACGTCAACTATGACAGACAAATTGAGAAACAAAAATCCAGAAAATCACATTGTAGGATTTTTTATGAATTTATTTGCAAATTATGGTGGAAAATAAGTATTTGGTCAATAACAAAAGTTTCTCAATACTTTGTTATATACCCTTTGTTGGCAATGACACAGGTCAAACGTTTTCTGTAAGTCTTCACAAGGTTTTCACACACTGTTGCTGGTATTTTGGCCCATTCCTCCATGCAGATCTCCTCTAGAGCAGTGATGTTTTGGGGCTGTCACTGGGCAACACGGACTTTCAACTCCCTCCAAATATTTTCTATGGGGTTGAGATCTGGAGACTGGCTAGGCCACTCCAGGACCTTGAAATGCTTCTTACGAAGCCACTCCTTCGTTGCCCGGGTGGTGTGTTTGGGATCATTGTCATGCTGAAAGACCCAGCCACGTTTCATCTTCAATGCCCTTGCTGATGGAAGGAGGTTTTCACTCAAAATCTCACGATACATGGCCACATTCATTCTTTCCTTTACACGGATCAGTCGTCCTGGTCCCTTTGCAGAAAAACAGCCCCAAAGCATGATGTTTTCACCCCCATGCTTCACAGTAGGTTTTTTAATTTTTTTATTTCACCTTTATTTAACCAGGTAAGCCAGTTGAGAACAAGTTCTCATTTACAACTGCGACCTGGCCAAGATAAAGCAAAGCAGTGCGATAAAAACAACACAGAGTTACATATGGGGTAAAAAACATAAGTCAAAAATACAACAGAAAATATATATACAGTGTGTGCAAATGTAGCAAGTTATGGAGGTAAGGCAATAAATAGGCTATAGTGCAAAATAATTACAATATTATTAACACTGGAATGCTAGATGTGCAAGAGATTATGTGCAAATAGAGATACTGGGGTGCAAAAGAGCAAAATAAATAACAATATAGGGATGAGGTAGTTGGGTGGGCTAATTTCAGATGGGCTGTGTACAGGTGCAGTGATCGGTAAGGTGCTCTGACAACTGATGCTAAAGTTAGTGAGGGAGATAAGAGTCTCCAGCTTCAGAGATTTTTGCAATTCGTTCCAGTCATTGGCAGCAGAGAACTGGAAGGAATGGCGGCCAAAGGAGGTGTTGGCTTTGGGAATGACCAGTGCGATATACCTGCTGGAGCGCAGACTACGGGTGGGTGCTGCTATGGTGACCAATGAGCTAAGATAAGGCGGGGATTTGCCTAGCAGTGATTTATAGATGGCCTGGAGCCAGTGGGTTTGACGACGAACATGTAGTGAGGACCAGCCAACAAGAGCGTACAGGTCACAGTGGTGGGTAGCGTATGGGGCTTTGGAGACAAAACGGATGGCACTGTGATAGACTACATCCAATTTGCTGAGTAGAGTGTTGGAGGCTATTTTGTAAATGACATCGCGAAGTCAAGGATCGGTAGGATAGTCAGTTTTACGAGGGCATGTTTGGCAGCATGAGTGAAGGAGGCTTTGTTGCGAAATAGGAAGCCGATTCTAGATGTAACTTTGGATTGGAGATTCTTTATGTGAGTCTGGAAGGAGAGTTTACAGTCTAACCAGACACCTAGGTATTTGTAGTTGTCCACATACTCTAGGTCAGACCCGTCAAGAGTGGTGATTCTAGTCGGGTGGGCGGGTGCCAGCAGCGTTCGATTGAAAAGCATGCATTTAGTTTTACTAGTGTTTAAGAGCAGTTGGAGGCTACTGAAGGAGTGTTGTATGGCATTGAAGCTCGTTTGGAGGTTTGTTAACACAGTGTCCAATGAAGGGCCAGATGTATACAAAAATGGTGTCGTCTCGTAGAGGTGGATCTGAGAGTCACCAGCAGCAAGAGCGACATCATTGATATACACGGAGAAAAGTGTCGGCCCAAGAATTGAACCCTGTGGCACCCCCATAGAGACTGCCATAGGTCCAGACAACAGGCCCTCCGATTTGACACACTGAACTCTATCTGAGAAGTAGTTGGTGAACCAGGCGAGGCAGTCATTTGAGAAACCAAGGCTATTTAGTCTGCCAATAAGAATGCGGTGGTTGACAGAGTCGAAAGAAAGGTATGGTGTTCTTTGGATGCAACTCAGCATTCTTTGTCCTCCAAACACGACAAGTTGAGTTTTTACCAAAAAGTTATATTTTGGATTCATCTGACCATATGACATTCTCCCAATCCTCTTCTGGATCATCCAAATGCACTCTAGCAAACTTCAGATGGGCCTGGACATGTACTGGCTTAAGCAGGGGGACATGTCTGGCACTGCAGGATTTGAGTCCCTGGCGGCGTAGTGTGTTACTGATGGTAGGCTTTGTTACTTTGGTCCCAGCTCTCTGCAGGTCATTCACTAGGTCCCCCCGTGTGGTTCTGGGATTTTTGCTCACCGTTCTTGTGATCATTTTGACCCCACGGGGGTGAGATCTTGCGTGGAGCCCCAGATCGAGGGAGATTATCAGTGGTCTTGTATGTCTTCCATTTCCTAATAATTGCTCCCACAGTTGATTTCTTCAAACCAAACTGCTTACCTATTGCAGATTCAGTCTTCCCAGCCTGGTGCAGGTCTACAATTTTGTTTCTGGTGTCCTTTGACAGCTCTTTGGTCTTGGCCATAGTGGAGTTTGGAGTGTGACTGTTTGAGGTTGTGGACAGGTGTCTTTTATACTGATAACAAGTTCAAACAGGTGCCATTAATACAGGTAATGAGTGGAGGACAGAGGAGCCTCTTAAAGAAGAAATAACAGGTCTGTGAGAGCCAGAAATCTTGCTTGTTTGTAGGTGACCAAATACTTATTTTCCACCATAATTTGCAAATAAATTCATTAAAAATCCTACAATGTGATTTTCTGGATTTTTTTTCTCTCAATTTGTCTGTCATAGTTGACGTGTACCTATGATGAAAATTACAGGCCTCTCTCATCTTTTTAAGTGGGAGAACTTGCACAATTGGTGGCTGACTAAATACTTTTCTCCCCCACTGTATATATATAAAAATAAAAATAAAAAACAGTGTCTCTGCCCAGCCTGGCAAGAGTGGCCAAAAGGGTGTTTAGCTTCCCCAGTGGCTCTGCAAGTGTGGAGAGGATATTCTCCGCTGCTGGCCTGCTCTCCAGGCACCATTGCATGAGCCTGAAGCCACAGACTGGCCAAACTCATGTTTCTAAAATTGAATTCAAAGGCACTAATAAGTCATTTTAAATTTAATTTGTATTTCATTCTAAGTAAGTCACAGCCTATATGTGCAATTTATAGACTATATAATGATTTAATACAATGACATGTTGTTTAAATGCTGAGCCCTTTACGTCCCTACCAAGCTGTTGTGTCTCACTCGCAAATGCTTCACAATGTATTTCTTTGTAGACTATAACCTATAAATAATATAGACTAAATAATTCATTTTCGTACCTTCTTAGCCTCCCTGTCTGGCTCCTGACCTATTTAGAGTGTTTATATGTTGTTTAATATGACATGTAGCCTATTTGAAATGATGTGTGCTTCTTACATTCACCTTTTCATGTTTATTCAAATACTTTTCATTCAAAGCCATATGGTTTGGTTTCAATACTTCAAAACCAATTGGTAGGTCCAGGTATTCACAAAAATAGATGGGTGTTGGTTGAATGGAGCGAATTTGGAGCTGCAGTTTTTTCTTCTTCTGTGAGAGCAGAGCGGTTTTTAGCAGAGGGTGGGAAAGGACATGGAGCGCAGAGCGGTGGGCAAGCACCGCTCCATGAGTGAGCAATGAATGGGATTTCCAACCACAACTCCGCTCACAGGCTCTGCACCACACTAACAGAAAACTATAATTTATACAGTCATTTGGGGTATTATCAATAGTAAAATACTGTGAAAGTTTTACTGCAGCATGCTGTCAATTATGGTGCATTGTGGGAACATTTTGTGGGCTGGGAAAATAATGGCTGTATTTCGAATGGTACTGTTATTCCACCCCACAGAATACAGTACTATACCGTATTTTTGGAGTGCTGAAAACGTTTTGACCACTAGTGGTATTGTTGTTTCTGTCTCATTAACATATTTTGAGGCGTGTCTTATAGGAGGCTATGCCCCATCAATGTAAAATGTATAGAGGACAGATTAGAGTGGCAGCAAGTCTTAAACCTTTAATACTTGAGCCTTTTGCCATGTCTTTTTTTTAATCTGTTTTGCCCTGTAGTCGCTGTCAGTTTGGAAAGACATGCTCCAGAACTTTGGCGACTACTAAGTATTTTTTAAACCTTCCGCTTTGGGCCGGATGTGTCAATGTGTAGTTCATACATGCAGAATGAATCTTACCTCAATTAGCCACGAAATCCCTAGTTTGAAAGCAACTGTTTTTTCTGGAAGCTGTGCTGCGCCATTTCTCCTAAATTTTCCCCCACGTGGGCCAGCCCCCTAGCAATTTGAGTTATAGCCAGTGCTTGACTTGGACTGAAATAGGTGCTGGTACTCATTTTGGGTGCCTGTTTTGTTTATATTTATGTGCAGGAGCTCCACAATACTGTTGAGCTAATAAGAGGTGCAGGAGCTCAAGCAGTAGAACATTTGAGGTGCTGGTACTCCGCTCCGGTGAGCTCCTGCCCAAGTCAAGCACTGGTCCTAGCCAATGAGCTTCAGCCCTTCGCCATTTGAGTGACAGCTAGCAAGATGCGCACACACAGCAGAGCAAGAGAGAGAGAGAGAGCAATGACGTGGTGCATATATCTGCACATACTGTACGTGACGTAGTACGCAATATTCGGGTACCACTTTTGTCTCGTGAATGCTACTTTCAGAACTACTGGCTAAAAAGTATGGAAAAGTACCGGAGAATCTCTATAAGGTCTCTAGAAGTGCAAGTAATATAAACCACCAAATATTTATTGATATGCTGTAATGTGTAAACATTCAGCCAACCTGCTTGCACCAATCCCATGTAATTACAGTAAAATACTGTGAAATACAAACCACATCTCCCCTCAATGAATTTCATTCATTCATCCAGTCAATTATTCACGCATTCATTATTCTACGGTATTGTAATGTGTCATTACACAGTACTTGCTTTGATTCTGTATTTAGATTACAGTAGGTGTACTGCAATATGAAATACAGTAACTTACTTGCCACTTTGCTCCTTGTAAGTTACTGTCAAATTCACGTCAACCCCTTTACAGTGTAGCTATCACTAGCTAACAGGGAAAAATGTAATTCTTCTTACATGTACTACTAAAATTAAAAAGCCTTGGATTGGTGTAAACATGGGTGAAAGAGTTTCCACCATATTTTTTGCACCAGTCTCAGCGCTATGCCTTTTTAAATCCAAGTCACATTGAGATTGACTTTATCATTGAAACCTAACCTAACTTATGACCTGACCCATCACCTTATGTATTACTGCTCCCCAGTTGCAAGAAGTGACCCCGCCCACCCCCCCCCCCAAAAAAAATACAACACTGACACATGCTCCAACGCATGCTTTCTGTCCTTAACACTGAAACTGAAACTAAATAATGTAACAACAAAATTGAAATATTTCGATACAACTAAAAGTAAATAGAAACTAGCATGTCAGGTCTGAAAACAAACTGAAAGTAGCTGAATTTAAAATAAAAAGCTAAATAAATAAAAATGAATATAAAAACACAAAACTATAATAACCTTTGTGTGTGTACTGTGTGTGTGTGTATGCACCTTTGTGTGTCATGATGTCCCAATTCTTACATCTGTATTTCTGTCCTCATAGTATGTCATTAATGATCACTAATGTGTGTCTGTGTGTCAGTGCAGATCTGGAAGGAGATGACAAAAAAGAACAGTCCTTGGTCTGGGCAGCATTGAAAGGTGCTGGTATATTTGACATTGGCGTTACAAAAACATTTCACACAAATTGATGCTGTAGTGTCATCGATTCAAACAATGAAAACATGAAAAATAAAAATTAACTGCATGCTCAACTTAGAACGAGTGACATTCCCAAAAGTCTAATTTTTTTAAAATGGATTCTTTTAATAACATTTTTATAAGCAATAACATATTAATTTTATAGAAAATAAACATCTCTAGGAAATACTATACACAATTATATTAGTACATCACATCTTACATTTAAACAGCGTCAAATACTTATATACACCATTAAATAATGAGAGCATCATAATCAAGAATCATAAGAAGAAGAGGTATGTGGTGTGATGTTTTGCTCTTGTTTGTACTGTACGCCCTAATACTGTATGTGTCCACTGATATGAAGTACTGAAGTACTGTACACTACACACTAAAGTAGTACTGAAGTACAGTACACTACACCCTTAAGAGGCTGTCTGTGTGTGTGTGAGAATGCTGCAGTAATGGGAAGAGGCTTTGTTACTGTGAGTGCCACATACAGAGAAAGGAATGAGAGAGACACACACTTGATGTGGAGTCAGAAAACGAAAACTGTCCGAATATGGACATCGTACAACAGTCACGATTCCCCATTTAATGGGGAGGACTGTGATTACCGTTCGGTGTCCATATTAGGACATCCTCAGTCTCTGTACGGTTGTTTCAGCTCTATGGTGCTGAGAACTCAAGCCGTGTAGGACTAAGAATCCATTGGAGTCGTATCCTTGTCATTTTTATGGAGACAGCAGCCTTTGGTGGTGGAGATGATGGACAGCGATATTGATGAAGAACTGTGGTGAGATGACATGACCCGTGAGATGATCCCGGCCGGGCCCTAAGCCCTTACCTTTAACCTTTATGGTGATGATGTGGCGTCTACTGTACATCATGTTGTATATGCACACGGCTGAACTTCGACTGGGTGACCCCCAGAGTTTGGACTTCGCCCCAATATCCAAATTAGCATGCTACACACTTAGAATGAAGCAATGTATAAGGCATGCATTCTAAGTAGTATGCTAGTGTGAATATTGGAACCTTTATTTTTATAAAAATGTTTAATTGAACACAAAGCGGGACAGATACTAACGCTGACTCAATGGTGTTGTATAGCCGTAATATGCACATCAAAATACATATCGGAAGAAGAAGAAGAGTGTTATATTAAAATACCGTTATTTTTTCTTTCTGTCAATATCAGAATCATATTTAGAATCTGTTAAAGCACGCAATGTACAATTTTTATAACACTTAAGCGCACATTGAGATACATCCAGGGGAGGGGCGGCTTCTTTTGACGCATGACATCTTGAATCGGAACACGCTCGTTCGCTTCCTTGCACAAGCACACACACGGAGTCGATGTCACACACACACACCGCAACCTGGAACTTGGACAGCAAAGCCAGGGGGGGCCTAGTCTGGCCAATCGCAATCCACCAGGTGTCCAAAAATGATAGCGACCGTTCCAGAGGCAGAACAGTGCACTGTGAATTTAAAACAGCTCCCTGTCTCTCCCCCTCTCTCCCCCCACTCTCTCTGGAGGGGTGGTCTCTAAGTAACCATGTCTGCCAGGTGTCTAGACGCCAGACACAGACAGACAGGGCTGTGAAAGAGTCTCTCAAAACACTGCAGTCCGTCTGTCCGTGAAGGAGACTGTCTGTCAGACAGACACTGCAGTCTGTCTCCCTGTCTGTCTGTCTCCCTGTCTGTCTCCCTGTCTGTCTGTCTGTCTGTCTGTCTGTCTGTCTGTCTGTCTGTCTGTCTGTCTGTCTCTCTTTTTCTCTGTCTCTCTGTCTGTCTGGTTATCAGGGGTGGCTGAGATAAAGCAGTGCTGTTGCCGGGGGTTACGGGGGTTGCTCTGAGGGACCTGCTGTCTAGTGTCTGTATTGCTGCCATCGGTGGTGCCTCAGAGGATTCCCAGCTGTCCCCATTGGCCAATGAGTCTGTCCATCATGACGTTTCATCATGACTCATCATCATCAGGTTTGGGTGGAGGGATGTCCTATCTGTCTCTCTGTCGTACTGCATAGGTGATGCTCACTGGGGCTGGGTGGTGGTCTATTTTACAAAGCCTGGAAGACAAAGACAAATTATGTATGAGGGCTATTGCTGTTCACTTCAAAACAAGTGCACAAAGATGATTGTGCTTTCGAGAGTGTATGGGTGAATCTGTGTGTGTTGTGTCATACTGTCTGCAGGTTCAGTAGGTCTCTCTCTCTCTCTCTCTCTCTCTCTCTCTCTCTCTCTCTCTCTCTCTCTCTTCTCTCTCTCTGGACAATATGTACTCATGCCTGCTGAAATAGAATGCACCGGCACTCACAGCACTGCAATGTGTGTGTGTGTTATTCTCCATGGCCAGCACAGAATGGGACCTTTAATTGCCATGGTCACTGCAAACATGAAAGCTGCAGTGTCTGTGTGCCTGTGTCTCTGCTCTGAGCTAACGTGAAAGCTGCAATGTGTGTGGTTCTGCACTACTGTGCAGACATGAAAGCTGCAGTGTGTGTGTGTGTGTGAGTGTGCGTGTGCACGCACCTATGTGCTGGTGTGTGTGTGTGTGGTGCAGACATGAAAGCTAGCTGCAGTGTGCAAAAGTGGAGGATGGAGGATGCAGCTGGCCAGTGAACCGGCTCCTGTGATAGAACACAGTGGGAACGCCTATTAATTGCACTGGTGTGGTGCTTCCCCCAATCCTCTGCAGTCTCTCTCTTTCTATTTCTCTCCCTCCCTCCCTCTTTCTCTATCTGAATCGCTCTCCCTCCCTCTCTCTCCCTTTGTCTCTCAGTATTCTCTTTCTCTTCTGTTGCTCTCTATATTCTCTCTCTTTCTCTCTATCTGTAGTCTGTCTTTCTTTCTCATTCTCTCGCTCTGTTTCTCTCCTCTTTCTATCTCTGAGTCTCTCTGTTTTCTCTCCTCTTTCTATCTCTGAGTCTCTCTGTTTTCTCTCTTCTTTCTAACTCTGAGTCTCTCTGTTTTCTCTCCTCTTTCTGTATCTGAGTCTCTCTGTTTTATCTCCTCTTTTTATCTCTGATTCTCTGTTTTCCCTCCTCTTGCTATCTCTGAGTCTCTCTGTTTTCCCTCCTCTTTCTATCTCTGAGTCTCTCTGTTTTCCCTCCTCTTTCTATCTCTGAGTCTCTCTGTTTCTCTCCTCTTTCTATCTCTGTGTCTCTCTGTTTTCTCTCCTCTTCTATCTCTGAGTCTCTGTTTTCTCTCTTCTTTCTATCTCTAAGTCTCTCTGTTTTCTCTCCTCTTTCTATCTCTAAGTCTCTCTGTTTTCTCTCCTCTTTCTATCTCTGAGTCTCTCTGTTTTCTCTCCTCTTTCTATCTCTGAGTCTCTCTGTTTTCTCTCCTCTTCTATCTCTGAGTCTCTCTGTTTTCTCTACTTTTCTATCTCTGAGTCTCTCTGTTTTCTCTCCTCTTTCTATCTCTGAGTCTCTGTTTTCTCTCCTCTTCTATTTCTGAGTCTCTCTGTTTTCTCTCCTCTTCTATCTCTGAGTCTCTGTGATGTAATGGCCCACTGGTCATCTTTTGTTCCTACACATCCGCAGAGAACACTAACACAACCTCTGTTTGTCTCCTACTGTGTGTGTATGTTATGTGTTGTGAGTGTGTGTGTGTTTGTGAACATTCACATGTTCATATGTTTTTGTGTGAGTTTGCGCAATATGTGCCTGCTGTGTGTGTGTGCCTGTGTATATGTCTGCCTGTTGTGTGTGTGCGCTTGCCTGTGCCTACTCTGTGTGTGCCTGTGTGTGTGTGTGTGTGTGTGTGCCTGTGTGTGCAGCGGTTCTGCACATGCTCTCTGCCCATGTGAGATTGCTCCCTCCCTCCCTCCCTCCCTCCCTCCCTCCCTCCCTCCCTCCCTCCCTCCCTCCCTCCCCCATCCCTCTTTTCCTCCCTCCCTCCTTTCCTCCCTCCCTCCCTCCTTTCCTCCCTCCTTTCCTCCCTCCATCCCTCCTTTCCTCCCTCCCTCCCTCCTGCTGGTGTCTGTGTCTGTTTTGTAGAACAGTGAGAGGAGGACAGCAGAGGAACAGAGAACAGAGGCAGAGTTCCATGGAGACCTGGGTGGGGGTGGTTGTGCCTGGGACTGTGTCTGTGTATCTCTACTGCTCTCTGATTAGGCTGCTCAGCCCGCTAAATTAGCATCGCACAGACCCACCAGCCTCCCTCTCTCTCTCCCCCTCGCTCCCTCTTTCTCTCTCTCTATCCCTCTCTCTCTGTCTTTCTCTCTCTCTCTCTTCTCTCTCTTCTCTCTCTCTCTCTCTCTCTCTCTCTCTCTCTCTCTCTCTCTCTCTCTCTCTCTCTCTCGTGCTTCTATATGTGGGAGGTGAAGAGATGAGGGAGGGGGAGGGGGATAGGATACAGGGACAGGAAAGGAGAGAAGAGAGAGAGGGAGAGAGAGGAGAGGAATGAAGGAGAATGCAGAGGGAAGGGGGCAGGGATGGAGAGTGTGAGAGAGGGAGGGAGCGAGGGGAAGGCAGGGGGTGAAGAGAGGAGAGGAGAGTGTGAGAGAGGGAGGGAGCGAGGGGAAGGCAGGGGGTGAAGAGAGGAGAGGAGAGTGTGAGAGAGGGAGGGAGTGAGGAGAAGGCAGGGGTTGGGCGGGATGCTTTTTTGATCAGCAGCCAGATTTTCATCCCTGTCTGTCAGTCTGCACAAAGGAGAGGAGAGAGGGATGGGGAGAAGAGAGGAGGGAGGGATGGAGGAGGGAGGGAGGGAGGGAGGGAGGGAGGGAGGGAGGGAGGGAGAGGAGAGAGAAAGGGAGAGGAGAGAGGTAAGGAGAAAGGAGATGAGAGAGAGGCTGCTGCTTCAATGCACCGCTGCGCCCTGCTGAATGTCAGTACCCCTCTCTCTCCCCTCTCCCTCCAACCCCCCCTTCCCTCCCGCCATCATTGACTTTCCTCCAGTGTGCAGTGTGGTGATACGGACACCAGATGGCGCCTCCCATAAAGCAAACTGCGGCCTTGGAAATCCAAACAAAACAGGAAGAGTGGGCTGCTACTGTCATCACACAACCACTTTCAGTCATAACAATGTACAGCGTGGCTGGCTGACTAATGTTTTCAGAGAGGTGCAGTGTGAGAGGTAGCTAGTGGGATAAAGTGTAGGATGATTTGCCATTTTGATAAGGTCATTCATAGGACTACCTGTGCAGTCATTTAAAATGAACAAATACAACGGATCGCATCGTAATGTGCATAGGGCTTGAGATATGGGCTTCATCCCAAAAGGCACCCTATTACCTATGTATGCACTACTTTGACCAGAGCCCTATATGGATGTTAATGGGCAACATACATTCCACTACAATAACATTCTTCTTCCTATGCATAGAATGTGTTTGTCATAGATTAGAACATTCGGTGCCGACATGGATAATAGTTTGCCGAACTCTGTCAATCCAGTTTGAGTTGGATTTATATCCTATGTCTGCTTCCCTTTTAGCTTGGTGCTGACCGGTCTTTTAGAGTCTGTGTTTAGTGATGGGAGGGAATCGACAGACTGACCTCCAGCCCTGCAGAACGCTGTGTGAGACCAATCAGTGTTCAGTGTTCAGGTGACGTTAATAGTGGTGTTAGTGTTAGCGGACTGGCCAGTCAATAGTGCTCAGCGCTAGGCAGAGATGCCTGATACGCTGTTACCACGGGAGACGCAGAGATACACGACCTTGGTTACACAAATCCTCTGTCTCTGTCTGTGTCTGACTCTCTCTCTGTCCATTTATGTGTGTGTGTGTGTGTGTCTGTCTATTTGTGTGTGTGTGTCTCTCTGTCTGTTTGTGTGTGTGTGTGAATGTCTCTCTCTCACTCTCTCTTTCTCTCTCTCCCTCCTCTCTGTCACTGTCACTATATATCGTTCTCTGTCTGTCTGTCTGTCTGTCTGTATGTCTGTCTTTCTGTCAAAAACTGAAATTGAATGTATGAATTGTAAAATCACAATATTTTAAATTCCTCACCAGAGGGGATAGAGAGATGGGAGTCTTGGATTATAGGAATGTTTACGGATATCAAGGTATTTCCTTTGCCCTTTTGCATGTGTACAGACGGATTCTGTTAATTTGCTTACCTCGTGTTTCGGACATTTCAGTGAAAAGTTGTCCTCTTGGAACATGCAGCCTGAGAGAGAGAGAACGAGAGAGAAGGAAGGAGAGAGAGATATAGAGAGGGAGAGAGGGTAGTAGGGAAAGAATGATAGGATGAGGCAGGTTGCAGCCATGGTGCACTCTGCAGGATTAAACTGGCCCTTCAGCTCCTCCCAGTGCTGCCTCTGCAGATGTGTGAGGGCTTCTAATCCCCACTGTACCTACTGATGGCGTGAGGTAATACCTACATACAGCATATGCTTATACACAAATGAACACACGCACGCACACCCACACACACACACGCTCCCTCCACCCCTTCATCCATCCCTCCCCTTTCATCCCTCCTTCTCCCCTCCCCTCTACATCTCTCCCTCCTACTCCCTCCTACTCCCCCCATCCCACACTCCTTCTCAACCCCTTTATCCATCCCTCTCCTCCTCTCTCGCCTCTCTCCTCTCTCCTCTCTCTCTCTCTCTCTCTCTCTCTCTCTCTCGCTCTCTCTCTCTCTCTCTCTCTCTCTCTCTCTCTCTCCTCTCCTCTCCTCTCCTCTCCTCTCTCTCTCTCTCTCTCTCTCTCTCTCTCTCTCTCTCTCTCTCTCTCTCTCTCTCTCTCTCTCTCTCTCTCTCTCTCTCCTCTCTCCTCTCTCTCTCTCTCTCTCTCTCTCTCTTTCTGAGGGCTCTTACCTATCTCCTTGGCGCAGATGTAGTGGTATTTGTGAGGGCAGCCTTTCCAGCAGCAGCTGATGGACGCACCCACTCTCTGGCACTTGGAGCAGCTCTGGAGACCAGACAGACAGACAGAGAGAGAGACGGACAGAGGGACAGACAGCCAGACAGCCAGACAGAGGGACATAGAGACATACGTACAGAGAGACAGACAGACAGCAGACAGGCAGACAGGCAGACAGGCAGACAGTCAGTTAATAATAAAGAATACACTTGCTGTTGCCAACAATATGTCACTGTGGCCAACATGTCACTGTGGCCAACATGTCACTGTGGCCAATATGTCACTGTGGCCAACATGTCACTGTGGCCAACATGTCACTGTGGCCAATATGTCACTGTGGCCAACATGTCACTGTGGCCAATATGTCACTGTGTCCAACATGTCACTGTGGCCAACATGTCACTGTGGCCAACATGTCACTGTGGCCAATATGTCACTGTGGCCAATATGCCACTGTGTCCAATATGTCACTGTGTCCAACATGTCACTGTGGCCAACATGTCACTGTGGCCAATATGTCACTGTGGCCAACATGTCACTGTGGCCAACATGTCACTGTGGCCAATATGTCACTGTGGCCAATATGTCACTGTGGCTAACATGTCACTGTGGCCAATATGTCACTGTGGCCAACATGTCACTGTGGCCAATATGTCACTGTGTCCAACATGTCACTGTGGCCAACATGTCACTGTGGCCAACATGTCACTGTGGCCAATATGTCACTGTGGCCAATATGCCACTGTGTCCAATATGTCACTGTGTCCAACATGTCACTGTGGCCAACATGTCACTGTGGCCAACATGTCTCTGTGGCCAACATGTCACTGTGTCCAATATGTCACTGTGTCCAACATGTCACTGTGTCCAACATGTCACTGTGGCCAACATGTCACTGTGGCCAACATGTCTCTGTGGCCAACATGTCTCTGTGGCCAACATGTCACTGTGGCCAACATGTCACTGTGGCCAACATGTCTCTGTGGCCAACATGTCACTGTGTCCAATATGTCACTGTGTCCAACATGTCACTGTGGCCAACATGTCTCTGTGGCCAACATGTCACTGTGGCCAACATGTCTCTGTGGCCAACATGTCTCTGTGGCCAACATGTCACTGTGGCTAACATGTCACAGTGGCCAACATGTCACTGTGGCCAATATGCCACTGTGGCCAACATGCACAGTTCCCTACAAAATAGATTAGCACAAGGCAAATGTTTTTCTTTTTTGTGATCAATTTTTTATTTATTTCATTTCATAGTAATGTAAAACCCCAGGGAGGACAGTCATTCCTTTCTGACTGTGAGAGGCTAGAATTATAGATCGGAATCATGTGGAGTTTACTGTATGTGAAATACAGCACTTCAAATATTGACTCTCCATTGGTAAGATGCAGTATCAGTATCAACTGGAGAGAGAGAGGGGGAAAGAGAGAGAGAGAGAGAGAGAGCGAGAAATAAAGAAAGAAAAAGAGAGAAATCAGCATAGAGAAAGAGGAAGGTCTCACCGTTTCTGTGGAAGTGTGAACAGCCTCTGTCAGGCCGTACAGCCTCCCGGCCACCATGATGACCCCATTGGTCCAGATAGCACAGTTCTCATGGGCCCAGTGTTCCTTAGCCTCAGCCTCCCCCTGCAATCTCTGGAGCAGGCCTCCTCCTCCACTGCCCCCCTCCTGACCACTAGCTGTGGCCTCCGCAGCCCTCCTCTCCTCCTGGAGCTGCTGCATCCTCCTGAACCTATCCCGTAGGGTGGGCCGGTGCGTGCTTCCGCCCTCCGCAGGTGCCCTCTCTGCCCTCCTGGGGCGCCAGTGGTGGGGGTGGGGCTGATGATGGTGACCCCCACCACTAGTACTACTACTGCCCTCCTTTGTGACTGTCTCCATATCCCCCTTTTTAATGCCTTCCTTTTCGGAGCTGGGGTCTCCTTCGCTTTTTGGGGTGCTGCTGCTTGGTTCCTCGATGCTACTGTTGGAGCTTGTTGTTTTCTCTTGGTTTTCCCTCGGGGGTTCTATATGTCTTGCTGACAGGATTTTGCGCGGGATGCTATCCTCTGGGTAGTAGGGCCCACACAAATCCCCCAGCTCACGGTAATTTGCCGGCTTTCCACACAGGCAACACGTTAGACACCTGTCAATTAAGTTTTTGTTAACCAAGGGCCCCTGGAGCAAAGCTGAGGAGCTGGGTATCGCCTTGGCAACCGTGACTGGGTTTTTAATTTTGTCCGGGCTCTTTTTCCGGGGCTTCTGAAACACCATCTTCAGCTCTTCATTGCGCCTGTTTACGATGGTACAGAGAGAGGCGAAGTCTCTGGAGCTGTCGATACGCACATATGGACAGAAGGAATGTTTGATTCCGCTTTTGGGGGTTTTGCTCAGTACCTGTTTGAGAGAGGGCTCCGGCTGCTTTTCCTCCGACACCGCAGGGCTCTCCTTTTTCGATGTCTTTTTCTTGAGTCTGGCCTCCCTCCCTGCAGCCTTCACCACTGCTTCAATCACTTCAATGGCGTCTTTGATTCCCTTTTTAGGACCAGGTTTTTTGTGCACCTTCAGAGGTTTGCTGCTCTGCTGTTCACCTGGGGCTCTGCCTCTCCCTCTCTTTTTGGACCAGGATGAAGAGGGCTTCCTCCCTCGTTTGGAGGGAGGCGGCTGGATCATTTCTGTGGCGATCACCTGCGGGCTGTCTGTGATCTCACCTGGGCCGGCTGGTAGATCGGGCATTGTTGTTAATGTTGTGTCAGTGGGTGTCTGTGTCTCTGTCTGTTGTTCTCCTGTTGTTGCCCCTACCTTCTCGTCAGCCACAGGCCCCTCTGAGGGAGGCTGTCCTCCTTTCCTCTTCCTCCTCTGTTTCAGGTGCATCTCGTGGTTGTTCTTGATGGCCCTCTGCTTGGCCAGCCGCGGCGTGTTGATGATCAGGCTTCCCGTCTCCATGGCGACCACCGTGGCGTCCGTGCTCTCCACCATGGCCCATTTCCTCCTCTTGGTCCTGGTGGGTTTGTTGGCATCGCTCGCCGCTGCAGCGTCTGGCACCCCCGCTGGGAGTGACTCCGGCTGCACCCCCTCCCCGGTGTTCTGCTGCACCCCTCCCTCCTGTTCTGTGTTCTGGACCCCCGTGGAGTTCCACTCATCCCCTGCTACCTCCTCCCGTGTCACCTCAGGGGCGCTCACCACCGCCACTGGGGCCTCGCTCTCCTCCGAGATGGCCAGCGACACAGGCTTTGACGTCACTTCCTCCACTATTGCCTCTGTGCTCTCGGGCTGTGGTGTTGGCAGGTGTTTCTTCGAACCAGTGCCCATGTTTATTTTCTGAACCATCGCCTCGTATTTCAGACCCCTGCCTTTGCGCGGGGGGAGGTACTTGGTTTTAGTGGGACACTGAGAAGGGACACTGGGCATTTCACTAACCACATCACAGTCAGTCATCGTGGGAGGAGGGTTATCTTTGGTCAGCACAGTGATCAGAGAGGCCTTGAGGTGTCTGCCTCGCTTTAGCCTCCTCTTGGGGCCTCGGACACCCATCTCCTTGGATTTGACTAATGGAGGCTGGTTGGACTGGTTGGCCTGGTTGGACTGGTTGGACTGGTTGGACTGGTTGGACTGGTCAGACTGGGGAGTTTCAGGCTGTGGCTGTTGTGGTTGTGGTTTTGGTTTTGGTTTTGGACCTCGCTTTTTCTTCACCGGAGGTTCTAGAGGCAGAGGACTGGGTTTTCTTTTGAGTGGAGGTACAGGTGCAGTTACAGGAGGTACAGCTACAGTCGGTTCTTTAGGTTTCTCAGGTGGAGCGACAGGTATACTGGTGTCTGTTTTACTGGTGTCGGTTACACTGGTGTCTGTTACACTGGTGTCTGTTTTACTGGTGTCGGTTACACTGGTGTCTGTTACACTGGTGTCTGTTACACTGGTGTCTGTTACACTGGTGTCTGTTTTACTGGTGTCGGTTACACTGGTGTCTGTTACACTGGTGTCTGTTACACTGGTGTCTGTTACACTGGTGTCTATTTTACTGGTGTCTATTACACTGGTGTCTATTTTACTGGTGTCTGTTACACTGGTGTCTTTTACACTGGTGTCTGTCACACTGGTGTCTATTTTACTGATGTCTGTTACACTGGTGTCGGTTTTACTGGTGTCTGTTACACTGGTGTCTGTTACACTGGTGTCTGTCTGGTTAGGAAAGACAGGGAGGGCTTGCTCTATGCTCGTACGTTCCTCATTTTCTAACACTGCATTGGGCTTTGTTATACCTGTCAGGGTTTGAGTTAGGATTCCCTCAGATTGCTCCTTCTCTTTCTCCTTTGGAAGCTTATCCTGGGGGGGCTTTCTGGATCTCAGGACCATGTTCTTTCCATCCTTGCCTGGAGCTTTCACTTCCTGGTTCCCATCACCTTGCTGACTGTTGATGCTCAAGCTCTTCTGGCCTCTTCCTGGACCCCCTGTGATGGGTTGAATGGGACCTTCCTGTTGTGCCAACTTCAACTTAGAGCCTGTGCCCCTGGGACGACCCCGGGGTGCTCCTTCAGTTGGTTTTGGACCTGGTTTTGGTCCTGGTTTTGGACCTGGTTTAGGCCCTGGTTTCAGACCTGGTTTTGGGCCTGGTTTAGGCCCCGGTTTTAAACCTGGTTTTGGGCCGGGCTTCGAACCGGGCTTCATACCTAGTTTTGGTCCTGGTTTTAGACTCGGTTTTGGACCTGGTTTTGGTCCTGGTTTTAGTCCTGGTTTAGGCCCTGGTTTTAACCCTGACTTCGGGCCCGGTTTTGGGCCTGGTTTCGAACCTGGTTTCCGCCCTGGTTTCCGTCTCTCAGGGGGCTGGGGATCCTTAGGGGTTGTGTCCTGCGTGTTGAACGAGCGAGTGCACATTCTGGAGCGGGAGCCCTCAACCAGCAGTTTGGGTGTCTCGCTCGTCATGATTATGTCCTGGTGAGCGGCCATGTCTATCTGATCGGAGAACAGAGGACTCTTGCTGGAGGGCATGCAGGGTTTCTGGGGGGGTGAAGAGGCACTCTCCCCCTCTCTCTCCACACTCAGCTGTCTCCTGAATTCCACACCTGAGTGCATCAGTCTCCTCCTGCCTCGGCCGTGCTTCCGGCCGAAAGCCTGCGGGTGTGCAGATGGGGCCACGGGTTCCGGGTTGGCTGAGGGGGTCACAGCGCTTGGGCAGCTGATGCCCGGCTCCATGTCCTCATCACCTTTCTTTGGCGAGGGTGGGGTGTTGGCCCAGGAGGGAGCTGAGTGCAGTATCGACTTCCCTGGCAGCTGAGGGGAGTCAGGCTCCAGCACGTTGGAATCGCTGCGATCGATATGGTCCCTGGTGTGAGCCGGAGCTGGAGGTGTTGCTATCTCACTGAGAGCTGAGAAAACCATCATGGCCGAGTGAGACTGGGGTGGAGTGTCACAAATGGCTGACCCCATTTCTGGGGATTCTGCTGCTGCTGCTGTTGGGTCTGGTTGTGCTGCTTGGGTTTCTGTCTCTGCAGGCTCTGTGTTACGGTAAGGCTGAGGCTCAGCCAGGCTCTGGCCTTCTGTTCTGCTGCACAGCTCTACAGAATGCTCCTTCTGTGGGCTCGTACTATTGTTGAGGACCTCCTCAGTCGATGGCAGGCTCTCACTCTCTTCTCCCTCTCTCTCCTCAGCAGACAGAGGAGGAGATATAGAGTCCTGCTGCCTCTCCTCCTCTCCCTCCTCATCCTCCTCCTCCTCTTCTTCTTCTCTGCTCTCTCTCTTCTCTGAGGCCGAGAGCCTCTCGTCCAAAGCCTCGCCCCGGGGGGTAGGGGATATGTTCTCCGAGCTGTCTTCCTTCTCTGTTAAATATTGATCTTGGTCAAGGTCACCCCTGGAAATAAAGGGTGATGTCTTCACTGAGCTCTCAGAGTCGGTGGGAGATTCGGATTTGAAGGCCTCCGATTTCATCTCCTGGCCCAGGTCTCCCTTGTGGCTGGAGTCTGAGAGGCTTGGGGACTTATCCGCCGAGTCCCCTTTGCCTCGGTCATATTTGTTTTGTATCTCATGGTACATGTTCTCGTCGCAGCAGTAGCTCTTTCCCTTGGTAACTGCTTTGTTGATCTTGCTATACAGAGCTGGGCCTTTCTCGTCCTCCGGCCATTTCTCCTGCTTCTCGGAGGTGTCTGTGACATCATCGCTGCCTCTGCAGTCACGCTCGCTGTCGGGAGTCTTTTTCATGCCATCTTCCTCGTAGTCTGCCATTTTCTCCGTCCAGGCCAACTCCTCAAAGTTCTCCTTCAGTGGCACGCCGAGACGTTGGATATCTGGAGGGGACTGGCTCTCCTGCTTCATGGGGCTGGGGACCGTCACACTCACGGGGGACCTCTCATCCCCCACGCTCTTCATGGGGGTTTGTGGGGGGTCGTGACCACCCTGTGACCTGGGGTCAGGGGTCAGGTTGTCCCTGGAAGCCACGCTCTGCAGGCCGGACACAGAGTCACCAGACCGGGTGGACATGTCGTCCGGAGAGGTCATGGAGCAGGATGAGGCCGTGTCCAGGCCCAGGTGTGTGTTGTTGGGGGCCTGAGCTGGGCTCCTGCCCTGGCCACAGTAGTAGTACCCCCTCTCCAGCTGCTCGTCAGAACTACTGGAGTATCCCCCCTCCTGCATCTCCATGGGGACGAGCTGGTGCTGGTTGGTGCTGTAGGGGTCCTGCACGGGGCCCCCACCGTGCTGACCCTCGGGGCCTCCTGGCACTCCCTTGTACTCCTCTTCCTTCTTGGAGGAGCCGCCTCCACTGCTCCCAGTGCTATTGCTGCTGTTGCGCTTGCCCCCCTTTTTGTTGGCGACCATGGCCTCGGATAGCAACAGCTGCTGCACGTTGTTGGAGATGTTCTCCACCTGAGAGGTGAGGGCATTCAGGCTCCACAGGCTGGGATTGGCAAGCAGCTTCTCAGAGAAGCGCTCCTTCATGGAGACCCCCTGCGTGTAGCTGTGCTGCGGGGTTGGGTGGGCCACGTTGGGGGACGGGGACGGGTGGGAGCGCGGCGGCATCAGCAAGCCCTGGTCCTGCAGACCCACTGAGGAAGAGGAGGAAGAAGAAGCCGCCCCTGGGGTCATTGGTGGCTGGCTGTACTGGAAGCTCTCTGGATTGGTCATCAGAGGGGAAGGGGTGGAGCTGTAGGAGGGTGAGCGTCCCACGGAGCGTGCAGGGGAGTGGCTGGAGGCGGGACTACATGTCTGGTAGTACTGCTCAGGGGATCTGACGGACAGCTCGGACAGACAGTAGTTCTGCTGGGACTGGCTGAAATGTTGGTATTTAGGGTGGGCCTCCTGGGAAGTGGGCATACCTTGTAGTGGGGGCTGGGACTCGTAGCCACCCCTGGAGGGAGTCTGTTGGTAGCTGTAACTGTTCTGGGGTGGCGGTCGGTATCCCCCCTGCTTCAGACTGCTGTGGCTGCCCATCTGCCTAGCGTACTGGGAGCTGGGTGGCATACTATATCCCTTGTAGCAGTGGGGCATGGGGCTGCACTTCTCCATGTAGGAGGAGGAGGAGGGCGAGGGGGATGGGGGGTGCTGGGGGTAGTGGAGGTGGCTCTGGGGGTACATCAATGGGGACTGGCCTGGGTTTGGGGGATGGGGTTGGTGGTGTGGGCTGGTGTAGACTGGAGCAGAGGCCTGGTGGGGCTGGTGACACTGGCTCTGGGAGTGAGCCAGCATGTTCTGGTCCAGATACTGGGATGACCCAGGGGGACCCGGCTCCATCCTGCCTACCATCTCCTGCTCGTACTGAGCTAGCTGAGCTGGGTCGTCCCACTTAGACTGCTGGAGGTGGCCCTCGCTCATATACTGGGCCGGGTATCCCCCCGGGCCCATGTGATTGCTGTAGCCCCCCGCCTGCATATGCTGGGGAGGGGGAGGAGGCACTTGGCTCCCCCCACTGTAAGCCTTCTTATCATGAGGCGTCGAACCTCCTCCACCACCCACACCACCTCCATTGCCTTGGGGGTATCCAGGGTATACCTGCTGGCTGTAACAGTCCTTAGGTCCAGGAATGGGTCCACTTCCAGATCCAGGTCCGGGCCCTGGTCCCGCTGGGGGCATCCCTGTAGCGGTGGCCAAGGCGTGTGCCTCGTAGACCTGTCTGGTCTGTCCATGGTGGGGGTGCTGTCGGTAGCTCTCCAGGCGTGATAATTCATGGTGCTCCTGCTGGTAGCAGGGCTGGTTGCCGTGGAAACCGCTCCTCTCTCTGCTGAAGGACTGCATGGCTCCAGCTATAGGAGGGGATGGGGGAGGGAGGGGGTCGGGGGTGGGGGGGTTCTGATAGAGAGAGAGCGGGGGGAGAGAGAGATGAGAGAAGGAGTGGAGAGGGAGATGGGGAAAGAGGGGGAGGGAGAGAAAAACAAAACAGAGAGAAGGAGGGGGTGTTATTATCACAGAGCCAAGATGTTACATCTCTACCTTCACATCTCTAACCCTGACATCCTTCATCTCACCAGGAAAGATCAGAGACACAACAACAAAGTCTTGCCTTTCTGAGATCAATTTACTAAAATAAATGCTTGATTTGAATTCACAATTAATGTTACTGTACACACCTGTACACAGCTGCACTGTAAATACATTAAAATGATACATTTTCCCTTGACAGATTCTAAGCAAAGGACATATCCTCTGGGCAAGATAAGATGGACTCTGGACTCTGGACAGGGAACAGTGAACAAGCTAGAGTACAGCGGCCATTTCAAACATCTCAAGATGGAGGGAGCTAGCCCGTTGTTACCGGAGCTGGGATTGTCAGGTCATGCAGGCAGTGTGAGTTAGACAGCCATGTCTGTTACTGTGAGCCCCCGTCCAAACCAAGCCCGCCACGCAAGGACACGACCTCTGGAGAGGAAACCAGTATAGACGGGGAAACCACACAATGGGTGTGATGAATAGGTGAGGTGTTAAGAGATAACGGTCGATTGAGATGTTCTGTGAACGAATCCTGTCAATGTCATTCCGCATGAAAAATCTAATCGGAATGTTCCCTAT